>NW_026644613.1:317360-634721 GCF_030020395.1 Manis pentadactyla | reverse complement strand
TTGTGGATAGTGTTACTATAGTGATTTTCTTTCCGAGTTTGTCTTTTTATCATGTGGTTCTGTGCGTTGGCTGCTTGTGTTTGGATTTGGGTGTATTTTGGGTCTCTGTTGCAAAATGTGCATCATCTGTGTCATTTGGTGCTGCACCCTGTGTTTTGTGTGTGGATTTGAATGATCTGCTGTTTTGGATATGTTCTGTAGGGATTGGTTCGGTGTGGCTTTGCTGTGATGTGTGCTTTCTGTGTATGCCCAATATTGTGTTTCCGTGCGGTGCATTCTTTTCGGTTATGCTGTGTATGTTGTGAGGTAATTTGTGTATTTGGAATGTACTTTGCTGTGGTTGTGCTGTTTTGGTTGTGTGATGTGTGCTTATGTTCCTGAGTTCTCTGTTTGTTGTGTGATGCTGTGTGTCTTCAACGTGTGGTCAGTTTGTGCGTGCTGTAATAGTTTTGTATTGTTTATTCTAATTTCCATGAGTTTAGCAATGGGATTGTTTACCCATAGTTGTGTTGTGTGTTTGTTGTGTGCCGTCTGTGTTGTGCATGTTTGTTTGTGTTCTGAACTCTGTTGAGTCTGTTTATTATGTGTTGTTAATAACGTGATCTGTGATGTGTGTGTTGTGTGCTTGGTTTATGGTGTGTTAGTTTTCTCTTCTGGGTGTTTAGTGTGTTGTACATATTTGCTGCATATGTTTTATGTTGAATAATCTGTGTATACGATGTGTGCGTGTATTGCATGAATGTGTGCTACATCTTGTGCATACTGTGTGACCCTGTGACTGATCATTTTTGTGCGTTTTTTGCCCGAGAGTTTTACTTTCGGAATTGAGCTGCCTGTATGTCAATATGTGCTTCTTCACGTGTTTGTGTGTCTTTTCCATAGTGTGGGATATGTGTTGCCCAGGTCATTTCCTGGTTTGTGTGTGCTTGGCATGTGGTTTTGTATGTGCTGTGAGCGTTTTGTCTATGTGATGTTATTTTAGCCTTTATATATTTGAGAGTTTCTCTCTGTTGTGCTTATGTTTTTTGTGTGTAACGAGAAATGTTAATGTGGGTCGTTGTGCTTTTCTGGGTTATGTGTGTAATGGGAAGTGTGTTGACTCTGTGGTTGTGGTTGTAAGTGATCCTCACTGTGTATACTCTGGGAAAAGTCGTTCATGCATATTATGTGCAGTTATGTGCTACGATGTGTGTGGTGTGTGTTGATTATTGTGAAGATAGCTGTATTGCTGAGAGTTTGTGTGCATTCTATAATTTTGGTTTTAAGGGTGGCCAGACCAGGATTTGTTTTGTGTCAGTGTGTGTCTTGTGTGTTAAATGTTGTGTTGTTTCCTTTATTGTGTGATGTGTTGTGTTTTGTGTGTTGTGTTGTTTTCCGTGTTTTGTCTGTTCTGTTACGTGTTTGTTTTTGTGTCTGTTGTATGTGTATGTTCTACGTGGTGTCTGGTTCTTTGCTGTGTGTGCAGTGGTATTTTTGTGCAAAGTGTACACGGCAGTGTGTTATTTGTGTTGTGTGATAGTATGAGAAATCTGATTTGTGTGGTGTATTGGGCATTATTGTGTTATGTTTTCCTTTGTTCTAAATTTTGTGTGTGTTCTCTCTGTTGTGTGTTGCCTATGTTTTGTGAGTTTTGTGTGGAAAACGTGTGGTTAACATATATTGCTGTTCATTTTGTATGTTGCTCGTGTGTGTTCTCTTTGGGGTGTTATGTGTGAGGTAAGTGCTTGTGTGTTGTCTGGGTCTTTGTATGTCATATAAGTTGCATCTATTGTGTTTGGTATTGTTTTCGTGACTGTGTATCTTTTTATTTTTGTGTGTGACTCTCTTGGTTACCTGTAGTGTGCGATATGTCTGTGCTTTGCATGGCTTTTATGTGTTGTGTTCACAGTTGTGTTGGTGTTCTGTGTATGCTTTTCTGAGTGTGCTGTATGGTGTGTAGTATGTTGTCCTTTATTTGACTGTTGAGATTGATGTTACTTATGTTGAACTTGTTTTGTGCGTGTGTTTGTTTGTGTGTTGTGTATTTTACCATATGCAGTTTGGATCTACTCTGTGTATTCACTATGTGGTATGTGTCCCTTTCTGTGTTGTGCATAGTGTGACAAATGTGTGTTGTATGTATGCTGTTTTCAATGAATTGTGGATCGTGTGTGACATGATTGAGTTTCTATCTGTGTGAGTCTTTACATTTGGTACTGTGTGCTGTTTGCTTGTGTACGGATTTTGTTATATTTCGTGTCCCTCTTGTGGAATGTGTGACATCTGTGTTATTTTGCATTATTTTCTGGGTGCGTTTGCGGACTTGAATGATTTGCTGCTTGGGGATATTTTGCGTAGGGATTTTGTATGTATGTGTGCTTGCTGTGATGTTTTCTTTCTTTGTTCGTCGAATTCTGTTTTATGAGTGTGGTGTATACTTTTGGATATGCGGTTTTTGCTGAGTGAGAATTTGTGTTTTGTATGTTCTTTGCTGTGAATCTGTTGTCTTCTTTGTGTGTAGGGTGCATAAGGCACTGAGTTTTACGTTTGTTGTGTAATACTGTTTCTTCACTGTGTTGTCATTTTGTGTGTGCTGATATTGTTTTCTACAGTTTTTCTCAGTTCCGTGTGCTTAAAAACGGTGTTGCTTAACCATTATTTTTGTTGTGTGTGTGTGTTGTGTTGTCTGTGTTTTGTATGTTTTGTCATTTGTCTGAGCTCTGTTGTGTCTGTTATGTGTTGTTCTAATAATGTGTTCTGTGTTGTGTGTGTATTGTGTGTACCTTTTGTGGTCTGTGTGTTGAGTGCATTGTATATATTTGCTGGGTATGTTTAGTGCTGGATATGCCATGCATATGTGCTTTGTGTGTTTTTTGTGGTGTGTGATATTTCTTTATATCCTGTGTGACCTGTGACCAAAATATTTGTGTGTGTTGTGCGTGAGTGTTGTACTTTCTGCATGGTACTGACTTTATGTGGATATGTGTTTCTATGCATGGTTGCGTGTCTTTTCCATAGTGTGTGATATGTGGGTTGCCTCTGTCATTTCCTTGCTTGTGTGTGGTTTGCATGTGGTTTTGTATGTGCTGTGTGAGTTCTGTGTGTGAGACGTGATTTTTGTCTGGTTGTATTTGAGAGTTTGTCTCTGCTGTTTTTGATTTATGTGTGTATTGAGAAATACTTTGAAATTGGGTGTTTGTGCTTTTTCAGAGTATGAGTACAACGTGAAGGGTGTTGACACTGTGGTTGTGCTTGGTCAGTGATACTCAGTTTTCTGAATGTTCTCTGTGAAAAGTTGTTAATCGATACTATGTGCAGTTATGTGCTGTGAAGTGTGTGGTGTGCCTTGACATATGTGAACAGTTGATAGCTGTAAGTTGGTGGGCATTTTGTTTTTTGCTGTCAGAGTGGTCCAAGCAGGGCTTGTTGTGGGTCACTCTATGTATTATTGTTTAAAATGTGATATTTGCTTTTGTGTTTGAAGTGTTGTGTTCTTCCGTTTTTCTCTATTAAGGGTTTTGTGTTGGTGTTTGCTTGTGTGGTGTGTGTATGTTCTATGTTGCAGCTGATATGTTCAGTGCTGTAGGTGTAGTGCATTGTTTCTGTAGTGTGAATATGGGAGCAAGTGTTTTGTTTTGCTGTGTGATTGTGTATTTTTAATTTACGGAGTTTGGTGTGTGGTGTGTGTAATTGTGGGCTTGTGTTTTCTTTAATCTCTGGGTTCTGTTTGTTTTCTCTACGTTGTGTGTTGCCTGTCTTGTGAAGAGTTTCGAATGAGATGTGTGTGGTTAACATACTTTGTTCTTTGTCTTGTATGTTTTCTGCATGTTTTCGCTTTGGAGTTTTATGTCTGAGATATGTGTTTGTGTGTTAGGTGCACAGTGTGTCTCTTTCTGTGTCATATGTACTGCATCTAGTGGGTTTCATTTTGTTTTCAATGTACTGTATGATGTGTGTATTGTGTGTGGCCCTCTGCGTCACATGTAGAGTGTGATGTGTCCATTCTTTGCATTGCTTGTAATGTATTGTGCTCTCAACTGTGTTGGAGTTCTGCATATGCTTCTGTGCGTGTGGTGTATGGTGTGTGGTGGTTTTTCTGTTATTTTTGCCTTTTGTGCGTGTGTAGTTGTGTTGAACCTGTTATGTGTGTGTTGAGTGTTTTCCATGTGCTGGCTGAGTCGGGCTTTGTGTGTGCTCTTTTTGATATGGCTCGGTTGCTGTATTGAGCATATTGATTGAAAAGTATGGTACATGTGTCCTGACTTCATTGTTTTGTGGATAGTGTTACTATAGTGATTTTCTTTCCGAGTTTGTCTTTTTATCATGTGGTTCTGTGCGTTGGCTGCTTGTGTTTGGATTTGGGTGTATTTTGGGTCTCTGTTGCAAAATGTGCATCATCTGTGTCATTTGGTGCTGCACCCTGTGTTTTGTGTGTGGATTTGAATGATCTGCTGTTTTGGGATATGTTCTGTAGGGATTGGTTCGGTGTGGCTTTGCTGTGATGTGTGCTTTCTGTGTATGCCCAATATTGTGTTTTCCGTGCGGTGCATTCTTTTCGGTTATGCTGTGTATGTTGTGAGGTAATTTGTGTATTTGGAATGTACTTTGCTGTGGTTGTGCTGTTTTGGTTGTGTGATGTGTGCTTATGTTCCTGAGTTCTCTGTTTGTTGTGTGATGCTGTGTGTCTTCAACGTGTGGTCAGTTTGTGCGTGCTGTAATAGTTTTGTATTGTTTATTCTAATTTCCATGAGTTTAGCAATGGGATTGTTTACCCATAGTTGTGTTGTGTGTTTGTTGTGTGCCGTCTGTGTTGTGCATGTTTGTTTGTGTTCTGAACTCTGTTGAGTCTGTTTATTATGTGTTGTTAATAACGTGTTCTGTGATGTGTGTGTTGTGTGCTTGGTTTATGGTGTGTTAGTTTTCTCTTCTGGGTGTTTAGTGTGTTGTACATATTTGCTGCATATGTTTTATGTTGAATAATCTGTGTATACGATATGTGCGTGTATTGCATGAATGTGTGCTACATCTTGTGCATACTGTGTGACCTGTGACTGATCATTTTTGTGCGTTTTTTGCCCGAGAGTTTTACTTTCGGAATTGAGCTGCCTGTATGTCAATATGTGCTTCTTCACGTGTTTGTGTGTCTTTTCCATAGTGTGGGATATGTGTTGCCCAGGTCATTTCCTGGTTTGTGTGTGCTTGGCATGTGGTTTTGTATGTGCTGTGAGCGTTTTGTCTATGTGATGTTATTTTAGCCTTTATATATTTGAGAGTTTCTCTCTGTTGTGCTTATGTTTTTTGTGTGTAACGAGAAATGTTAATGTGGGTCGTTGTGCTTTTCTGGGTTATGTGTGTAATGGGAAGTGTGTTGACTCTGTGGTTGTGGTTGTAAGTGATCCTCACTGTGTATACTCTGGGAAAAGTCGTTCATGCATATTATGTGCAGTTATGTGCTACGATGTGTGTGGTGTGTGTTGATTATTGTGAAGATAGCTGTATTGCTGAGAGTTTGTGTGCATTCTATAATTTTGGTTTTAAGGGTGGCCAGACCAGGATTTGTTTTGTGTCAGTGTGTGTCTTGTGTGTTAAATGTTGTGTTGTTTCCTTTATTGTGTGATGTGTTGTGTTTTGTGTGTTGTGTTGTTTTCCGTGTTTTGTCTGTTCTGTTACGTGTTTGTTTTTGTGTCTGTTGTATGTGTATGTTCTACGTGGTGTCTGGTTCTTTGCTGTGTGTGCAGTGGTATTTTTGTGCAAAGTGTACACGGCAGTGTGTTATTTGTGTTGTGTGATAGTATGAGAAATCTGATTTGTGTGGTGTATTGGGCATTATTGTGTTATGTTTTCCTTTGTTCTAAATTTTGTGTGTGTTCTCTCTGTTGTGTGTTGCCTATGTTTTGTGAGTTTTGTGTGGAAAACGTGTGGTTAACATATATTGCTGTTCATTTTGTATGTTGCTCGTGTGTGTTCTCTTTGGGGTGTTATGTGTGAGGTAAGTGCTTGTGTGTTGTCTGGGTCTTTGTATGTCATATAAGTTGCATCTATTGTGTTTGGTATTGTTTTCGTGACTGTGTATCTTTTTATTTTTGTGTGTGACTCTCTTGGTTACCTGTAGTGTGCGATATGTCTGTGCTTTGCATGGCTTTTATGTGTTGTGTTCACAGTTGTGTTGGTGTTCTGTGTATGCTTTTCTGAGTGTGCTGTATGGTGTGTAGTATGTTGTCCTTTATTTGACTGTTGAGATTGATGTTACTTATGTTGAACTTGTTTTGTGCGTGTGTTTGTTTGTGTGTTGTGTATTTTACCATATGCAGTTTGGATCTACTCTGTGTATTCACTATGTGGTATGTGTCCCTTTCTGTGTTGTGCATAGTGTGACAAATGTGTGTTGTATGTATGCTGTTTTCAATGAATTGTGGATCGTGTGTGACATGATTGAGTTTCTATCTGTGTGAGTCTTTACATTTGGTACTGTGTGCTGTTTGCTTGTGTACGGATTTTGTTATATTTCGTGTCCCTCTTGTGGAATGTGTGACATCTGTGTTATTTTGCATTATTTTCTGGGTGCGTTTGCGGACTTGAATGATTTGCTGCTTGGGGATATTTTGCGTAGGGATTTTGTATGTATGTGTGCTTGCTGTGATGTTTTCTTTCTTTGTTCGTCGAATTCTGTTTTATGAGTGTGGTGTATACTTTTGGATATGCGGTTTTTGCTGAGTGAGAATTTGTGTTTTGTATGTTCTTTGCTGTGAATCTGTTGTCTTCTTTGTGTGTAGGGTGCATAAGGCACTGAGTTTTACGTTTGTTGTGTAATACTGTTTCTTCACTGTGTTGTCATTTTGTGTGTGCTGATATTGTTTTCTACAGTTTTTCTCAGTTCCGTGTGCTTAAAAACGGTGTTGCTTAACCATTATTTTTGTTGTGTGTGTGTGTTGTGTTGTCTGTGTTTTGTATGTTTTGTCATTTGTCTGAGCTCTGTTGTGTCTGTTATGTGTTGTTCTAATAATGTGTTCTGTGTTGTGTGTGTATTGTGTGTACCTTTTGTGGTCTGTGTGTTGAGTGCATTGTATATATTTGCTGGGTATGTTTAGTGCTGGATATGCCATGCATATGTGCTTTGTGTGTTTTTTGTGGTGTGTGATATTTCTTTATATCCTGTGTGACCTGTGACCAAAATATTTGTGTGTGTTGTGCGTGAGTGTTGTACTTTCTGCATGGTACTGACTTTATGTGGATATGTGTTTCTATGCATGGTTGCGTGTCTTTTCCATAGTGTGTGATATGTGGGTTGCCTCTGTCATTTCCTTGCTTGTGTGTGGTTTGCATGTGGTTTTGTATGTGCTGTGTGAGTTCTGTGTGTGAGACGTGATTTTTGTCTGGTTGTATTTGAGAGTTTGTCTCTGCTGTTTTTGATTTATGTGTGTATTGAGAAATACTTTGAAATTGGGTGTTTGTGCTTTTTCAGAGTATGAGTACAACGTGAAGGGTGTTGACACTGTGGTTGTGCTTGGTCAGTGATACTCAGTTTTCTGAATGTTCTCTGTGAAAAGTTGTTAATCGATACTATGTGCAGTTATGTGCTGTGAAGTGTGTGGTGTGCCTTGACATATGTGAACAGTTGATAGCTGTAAGTTGGTGGGCATTTTGTTTTTTGCTGTCAGAGTGGTCCAAGCAGGGCTTGTTGTGGGTCACTCTATGTATTATTGTTTAAAATGTGATATTTGCTTTTGTGTTTGAAGTGTTGTGTTCTTCCGTTTTTCTCTATTAAGGGTTTTGTGTTGGTGTTTGCTTGTGTGGTGTGTGTATGTTCTATGTTGCAGCTGATATGTTCAGTGCTGTAGGTGTAGTGCATTGTTTCTGTAGTGTGAATATGGGAGCAAGTGTTTTGTTTTGCTGTGTGATTGTGTATTTTTAATTTACGGAGTTTGGTGTGTGGTGTGTGTAATTGTGGGCTTGTGTTTTCTTTAATCTCTGGGTTCTGTTTGTTTTCTCTACGTTGTGTGTTGCCTGTCTTGTGAAGAGTTTCGAATGAGATGTGTGTGGTTAACATACTTTGTTCTTTGTCTTGTATGTTTTCTGCATGTTTTCGCTTTGGAGTTTTATGTCTGAGATATGTGTTTGTGTGTTAGGTGCACAGTGTGTCTCTTTCTGTGTCATATGTACTGCATCTAGTGGGTTTCATTTTGTTTTCAATGTACTGTATGATGTGTGTATTGTGTGTGGCCCTCTGCGTCACATGTAGAGTGTGATGTGTCCATTCTTTGCATTGCTTGTAATGTATTGTGCTCTCAACTGTGTTGGAGTTCTGCATATGCTTCTGTGCGTGTGGTGTATGGTGTGTGGTGGTTTTTCTGTTATTTTTGCCTTTTGTGCGTGTGTAGTTGTGTTGAACCTGTTATGTGTGTGTTGAGTGTTTTCCATGTGCTGGCTGAGTCGGGCTTTGTGTGTGCTCTTTTTGATATGGCTCGGTTGCTGTATTGAGCATATTGATTGAAAAGTATGGTACATGTGTCCTGACTTCATTGTTTTGTGGATAGTGTTACTATAGTGATTTTCTTTCCGAGTTTGTCTTTTTATCATGTGGTTCTGTGCGTTGGCTGCTTGTGTTTGGATTTGGGTGTATTTTGGGTCTCTGTTGCAAAATGTGCATCATCTGTGTCATTTGGTGCTGCACCCTGTGTTTTGTGTGTGGATTTGAATGATCTGCTGTTTTGGGATATGTTCTGTAGGGATTGGTTCGGTGTGGCTTTGCTGTGATGTGTGCTTTCTGTGTATGCCCAATATTGTGTTTTCCGTGCGGTGCATTCTTTTCGGTTATGCTGTGTATGTTGTGAGGTAATTTGTGTATTTGGAATGTACTTTGCTGTGGTTGTGCTGTTTTGGTTGTGTGATGTGTGCTTATGTTCCTGAGTTCTCTGTTTGTTGTGTGATGCTGTGTGTCTTCAACGTGTGGTCAGTTTGTGCGTGCTGTAATAGTTTTGTATTGTTTATTCTAATTTCCATGAGTTTAGCAATGGGATTGTTTACCCATAGTTGTGTTGTGTGTTTGTTGTGTGCCGTCTGTGTTGTGCATGTTTGTTTGTGTTCTGAACTCTGTTGAGTCTGTTTATTATGTGTTGTTAATAACGTGTTCTGTGATGTGTGTGTTGTGTGCTTGGTTTATGGTGTGTTAGTTTTCTCTTCTGGGTGTTTAGTGTGTTGTACATATTTGCTGCATATGTTTTATGTTGAATAATCTGTGTATACGATGTGTGCGTGTATTGCATGAATGTGTGCTACATCTTGTGCATACTGTGTGACCTGTGACTGATCATTTTTGTGCGTTTTTTGCCCGAGAGTTTTACTTTCGGAATTGAGCTGCCTGTATGTCAATATGTGCTTCTTCACGTGTTTGTGTGTCTTTTCCATAGTGTGGGATATGTGTTGCCCAGGTCATTTCCTGGTTTGTGTGTGCTTGGCATGTGGTTTTGTATGTGCTGTGAGCGTTTTGTCTATGTGATGTTATTTTAGCCTTTATATATTTGAGAGTTTCTCTCTGTTGTGCTTATGTTTTTTGTGTGTAACGAGAAATGTTAATGTGGGTCGTTGTGCTTTTCTGGGTTATGTGTGTAATGGGAAGTGTGTTGACTCTGTGGTTGTGGTTGTAAGTGATCCTCACTGTGTATACTCTGGGAAAAGTCGTTCATGCATATTATGTGCAGTTATGTGCTACGATGTGTGTGGTGTGTGTTGATTATTGTGAAGATAGCTGTATTGCTGAGAGTTTGTGTGCATTCTATAATTTTGGTTTTAAGGGTGGCCAGACCAGGATTTGTTTTGTGTCAGTGTGTGTCTTGTGTGTTAAATGTTGTGTTGTTTCCTTTATTGTGTGATGTGTTGTGTTTTGTGTGTTGTGTTGTTTTCCGTGTTTTGTCTGTTCTGTTACGTGTTTGTTTTTGTGTCTGTTGTATGTGTATGTTCTACGTGGTGTCTGGTTCTTTGCTGTGTGTGCAGTGGTATTTTTGTGCAAAGTGTACACGGCAGTGTGTTATTTGTGTTGTGTGATAGTATGAGAAATCTGATTTGTGTGGTGTATTGGGCATTATTGTGTTATGTTTTCCTTTGTTCTAAATTTTGTGTGTGTTCTCTCTGTTGTGTGTTGCCTATGTTTTGTGAGTTTTGTGTGGAAAACGTGTGGTTAACATATATTGCTGTTCATTTTGTATGTTGCTCGTGTGTGTTCTCTTTGGGGTGTTATGTGTGAGGTAAGTGCTTGTGTGTTGTCTGGGTCTTTGTATGTCATATAAGTTGCATCTATTGTGTTTGGTATTGTTTTCGTGACTGTGTATCTTTTTATTTTTGTGTGTGACTCTCTTGGTTACCTGTAGTGTGCGATATGTCTGTGCTTTGCATGGCTTTTATGTGTTGTGTTCACAGTTGTGTTGGTGTTCTGTGTATGCTTTTCTGAGTGTGCTGTATGGTGTGTAGTATGTTGTCCTTTATTTGACTGTTGAGATTGATGTTACTTATGTTGAACTTGTTTTGTGCGTGTGTTTGTTTGTGTGTTGTGTATTTTACCATATGCAGTTTGGATCTACTCTGTGTATTCACTATGTGGTATGTGTCCCTTTCTGTGTTGTGCATAGTGTGACAAATGTGTGTTGTATGTATGCTGTTTTCAATGAATTGTGGATCGTGTGTGACATGATTGAGTTTCTATCTGTGTGAGTCTTTACATTTGGTACTGTGTGCTGTTTGCTTGTGTACGGATTTTGTTATATTTCGTGTCCCTCTTGTGGAATGTGTGACATCTGTGTTATTTTGCATTATTTTCTGGGTGCGTTTGCGGACTTGAATGATTTGCTGCTTGGGGATATTTTGCGTAGGGATTTTGTATGTATGTGTGCTTGCTGTGATGTTTTCTTTCTTTGTTCGTCGAATTCTGTTTTATGAGTGTGGTGTATACTTTTGGATATGCGGTTTTTGCTGAGTGAGAATTTGTGTTTTGTATGTTCTTTGCTGTGAATCTGTTGTCTTCTTTGTGTGTAGGGTGCATAAGGCACTGAGTTTTACGTTTGTTGTGTAATACTGTTTCTTCACTGTGTTGTCATTTTGTGTGTGCTGATATTGTTTTCTACAGTTTTTCTCAGTTCCGTGTGCTTAAAAACGGTGTTGCTTAACCATTATTTTTGTTGTGTGTGTGTGTTGTGTTGTCTGTGTTTTGTATGTTTTGTCATTTGTCTGAGCTCTGTTGTGTCTGTTATGTGTTGTTCTAATAATGTGTTCTGTGTTGTGTGTGTATTGTGTGTACCTTTTGTGGTCTGTGTGTTGAGTGCATTGTATATATTTGCTGGGTATGTTTAGTGCTGGATATGCCATGCATATGTGCTTTGTGTGTTTTTTGTGGTGTGTGATATTTCTTTATATCCTGTGTGACCTGTGACCAAAATATTTGTGTGTGTTGTGCGTGAGTGTTGTACTTTCTGCATGGTACTGACTTTATGTGGATATGTGTTTCTATGCATGGTTGCGTGTCTTTTCCATAGTGTGTGATATGTGGGTTGCCTCTGTCATTTCCTTGCTTGTGTGTGGTTTGCATGTGGTTTTGTATGTGCTGTGTGAGTTCTGTGTGTGAGACGTGATTTTTGTCTGGTTGTATTTGAGAGTTTGTCTCTGCTGTTTTTGATTTATGTGTGTATTGAGAAATACTTTGAAATTGGGTGTTTGTGCTTTTTCAGAGTATGAGTACAACGTGAAGGGTGTTGACACTGTGGTTGTGCTTGGTCAGTGATACTCAGTTTTCTGAATGTTCTCTGTGAAAAGTTGTTAATCGATACTATGTGCAGTTATGTGCTGTGAAGTGTGTGGTGTGCCTTGACATATGTGAACAGTTGATAGCTGTAAGTTGGTGGGCATTTTGTTTTTTGCTGTCAGAGTGGTCCAAGCAGGGCTTGTTGTGGGTCACTCTATGTATTATTGTTTAAAATGTGATATTTGCTTTTGTGTTTGAAGTGTTGTGTTCTTCCGTTTTTCTCTATTAAGGGTTTTGTGTTGGTGTTTGCTTGTGTGGTGTGTGTATGTTCTATGTTGCAGCTGATATGTTCAGTGCTGTAGGTGTAGTGCATTGTTTCTGTAGTGTGAATATGGGAGCAAGTGTTTTGTTTTGCTGTGTGATTGTGTATTTTTAATTTACGGAGTTTGGTGTGTGGTGTGTGTAATTGTGGGCTTGTGTTTTCTTTAATCTCTGGGTTCTGTTTGTTTTCTCTACGTTGTGTGTTGCCTGTCTTGTGAAGAGTTTCGAATGAGATGTGTGTGGTTAACATACTTTGTTCTTTGTCTTGTATGTTTTCTGCATGTTTTCGCTTTGGAGTTTTATGTCTGAGATATGTGTTTGTGTGTTAGGTGCACAGTGTGTCTCTTTCTGTGTCATATGTACTGCATCTAGTGGGTTTCATTTTGTTTTCAATGTACTGTATGATGTGTGTATTGTGTGTGGCCCTCTGCGTCACATGTAGAGTGTGATGTGTCCATTCTTTGCATTGCTTGTAATGTATTGTGCTCTCAACTGTGTTGGAGTTCTGCATATGCTTCTGTGCGTGTGGTGTATGGTGTGTGGTGGTTTTTCTGTTATTTTTGCCTTTTGTGCGTGTGTAGTTGTGTTGAACCTGTTATGTGTGTGTTGAGTGTTTTCCATGTGCTGGCTGAGTCGGGCTTTGTGTGTGCTCTTTTTGATATGGCTCGGTTGCTGTATTGAGCATATTGATTGAAAAGTATGGTACATGTGTCCTGACTTCATTGTTTTGTGGATAGTGTTACTATAGTGATTTTCTTTCCGAGTTTGTCTTTTTATCATGTGGTTCTGTGCGTTGGCTGCTTGTGTTTGGATTTGGGTGTATTTTGGGTCTCTGTTGCAAAATGTGCATCATCTGTGTCATTTGGTGCTGCACCCTGTGTTTTGTGTGTGGATTTGAATGATCTGCTGTTTTGGGATATGTTCTGTAGGGATTGGTTCGGTGTGGCTTTGCTGTGATGTGTGCTTTCTGTGTATGCCCAATATTGTGTTTTCCGTGCGGTGCATTCTTTTCGGTTATGCTGTGTATGTTGTGAGGTAATTTGTGTATTTGGAATGTACTTTGCTGTGGTTGTGCTGTTTTGGTTGTGTGATGTGTGCTTATGTTCCTGAGTTCTCTGTTTGTTGTGTGATGCTGTGTGTCTTCAACGTGTGGTCAGTTTGTGCGTGCTGTAATAGTTTTGTATTGTTTATTCTAATTTCCATGAGTTTAGCAATGGGATTGTTTACCCATAGTTGTGTTGTGTGTTTGTTGTGTGCCGTCTGTGTTGTGCATGTTTGTTTGTGTTCTGAACTCTGTTGAGTCTGTTTATTATGTGTTGTTAATAACGTGTTCTGTGATGTGTGTGTTGTGTGCTTGGTTTATGGTGTGTTAGTTTTCTCTTCTGGGTGTTTAGTGTGTTGTACATATTTGCTGCATATGTTTTATGTTGAATAATCTGTGTATACGATGTGTGCGTGTATTGCATGAATGTGTGCTACATCTTGTGCATACTGTGTGACCTGTGACTGATCATTTTTGTGCGTTTTTTGCCCGAGAGTTTTACTTTCGGAATTGAGCTGCCTGTATGTCAATATGTGCTTCTTCACGTGTTTGTGTGTCTTTTCCATAGTGTGGGATATGTGTTGCCCAGGTCATTTCCTGGTTTGTGTGTGCTTGGCATGTGGTTTTGTATGTGCTGTGAGCGTTTTGTCTATGTGATGTTATTTTAGCCTTTATATATTTGAGAGTTTCTCTCTGTTGTGCTTATGTTTTTTGTGTGTAACGAGAAATGTTAATGTGGGTCGTTGTGCTTTTCTGGGTTATGTGTGTAATGGGAAGTGTGTTGACTCTGTGGTTGTGGTTGTAAGTGATCCTCACTGTGTATACTCTGGGAAAAGTCGTTCATGCATATTATGTGCAGTTATGTGCTACGATGTGTGTGGTGTGTGTTGATTATTGTGAAGATAGCTGTATTGCTGAGAGTTTGTGTGCATTCTATAATTTTGGTTTTAAGGGTGGCCAGACCAGGATTTGTTTTGTGTCAGTGTGTGTCTTGTGTGTTAAATGTTGTGTTGTTTCCTTTATTGTGTGATGTGTTGTGTTTTGTGTGTTGTGTTGTTTTCCGTGTTTTGTCTGTTCTGTTACGTGTTTGTTTTTGTGTCTGTTGTATGTGTATGTTCTACGTGGTGTCTGGTTCTTTGCTGTGTGTGCAGTGGTATTTTTGTGCAAAGTGTACACGGCAGTGTGTTATTTGTGTTGTGTGATAGTATGAGAAATCTGATTTGTGTGGTGTATTGGGCATTATTGTGTTATGTTTTCCTTTGTTCTAAATTTTGTGTGTGTTCTCTCTGTTGTGTGTTGCCTATGTTTTGTGAGTTTTGTGTGGAAAACGTGTGGTTAACATATATTGCTGTTCATTTTGTATGTTGCTCGTGTGTGTTCTCTTTGGGGTGTTATGTGTGAGGTAAGTGCTTGTGTGTTGTCTGGGTCTTTGTATGTCATATAAGTTGCATCTATTGTGTTTGGTATTGTTTTCGTGACTGTGTATCTTTTTATTTTTGTGTGTGACTCTCTTGGTTACCTGTAGTGTGCGATATGTCTGTGCTTTGCATGGCTTTTATGTGTTGTGTTCACAGTTGTGTTGGTGTTCTGTGTATGCTTTTCTGAGTGTGCTGTATGGTGTGTAGTATGTTGTCCTTTATTTGACTGTTGAGATTGATGTTACTTATGTTGAACTTGTTTTGTGCGTGTGTTTGTTTGTGTGTTGTGTATTTTACCATATGCAGTTTGGATCTACTCTGTGTATTCACTATGTGGTATGTGTCCCTTTCTGTGTTGTGCATAGTGTGACAAATGTGTGTTGTATGTATGCTGTTTTCAATGAATTGTGGATCGTGTGTGACATGATTGAGTTTCTATCTGTGTGAGTCTTTACATTTGGTACTGTGTGCTGTTTGCTTGTGTACGGATTTTGTTATATTTCGTGTCCCTCTTGTGGAATGTGTGACATCTGTGTTATTTTGCATTATTTTCTGGGTGCGTTTGCGGACTTGAATGATTTGCTGCTTGGGGATATTTTGCGTAGGGATTTTGTATGTATGTGTGCTTGCTGTGATGTTTTCTTTCTTTGTTCGTCGAATTCTGTTTTATGAGTGTGGTGTATACTTTTGGATATGCGGTTTTTGCTGAGTGAGAATTTGTGTTTTGTATGTTCTTTGCTGTGAATCTGTTGTCTTCTTTGTGTGTAGGGTGCATAAGGCACTGAGTTTTACGTTTGTTGTGTAATACTGTTTCTTCACTGTGTTGTCATTTTGTGTGTGCTGATATTGTTTTCTACAGTTTTTCTCAGTTCCGTGTGCTTAAAAACGGTGTTGCTTAACCATTATTTTTGTTGTGTGTGTGTGTTGTGTTGTCTGTGTTTTGTATGTTTTGTCATTTGTCTGAGCTCTGTTGTGTCTGTTATGTGTTGTTCTAATAATGTGTTCTGTGTTGTGTGTGTATTGTGTGTACCTTTTGTGGTCTGTGTGTTGAGTGCATTGTATATATTTGCTGGGTATGTTTAGTGCTGGATATGCCATGCATATGTGCTTTGTGTGTTTTTTGTGGTGTGTGATATTTCTTTATATCCTGTGTGACCTGTGACCAAAATATTTGTGTGTGTTGTGCGTGAGTGTTGTACTTTCTGCATGGTACTGACTTTATGTGGATATGTGTTTCTATGCATGGTTGCGTGTCTTTTCCATAGTGTGTGATATGTGGGTTGCCTCTGTCATTTCCTTGCTTGTGTGTGGTTTGCATGTGGTTTTGTATGTGCTGTGTGAGTTCTGTGTGTGAGACGTGATTTTTGTCTGGTTGTATTTGAGAGTTTGTCTCTGCTGTTTTTGATTTATGTGTGTATTGAGAAATACTTTGAAATTGGGTGTTTGTGCTTTTTCAGAGTATGAGTACAACGTGAAGGGTGTTGACACTGTGGTTGTGCTTGGTCAGTGATACTCAGTTTTCTGAATGTTCTCTGTGAAAAGTTGTTAATCGATACTATGTGCAGTTATGTGCTGTGAAGTGTGTGGTGTGCCTTGACATATGTGAACAGTTGATAGCTGTAAGTTGGTGGGCATTTTGTTTTTTGCTGTCAGAGTGGTCCAAGCAGGGCTTGTTGTGGGTCACTCTATGTATTATTGTTTAAAATGTGATATTTGCTTTTGTGTTTGAAGTGTTGTGTTCTTCCGTTTTTCTCTATTAAGGGTTTTGTGTTGGTGTTTGCTTGTGTGGTGTGTGTATGTTCTATGTTGCAGCTGATATGTTCAGTGCTGTAGGTGTAGTGCATTGTTTCTGTAGTGTGAATATGGGAGCAAGTGTTTTGTTTTGCTGTGTGATTGTGTATTTTTAATTTACGGAGTTTGGTGTGTGGTGTGTGTAATTGTGGGCTTGTGTTTTCTTTAATCTCTGGGTTCTGTTTGTTTTCTCTACGTTGTGTGTTGCCTGTCTTGTGAAGAGTTTCGAATGAGATGTGTGTGGTTAACATACTTTGTTCTTTGTCTTGTATGTTTTCTGCATGTTTTCGCTTTGGAGTTTTATGTCTGAGATATGTGTTTGTGTGTTAGGTGCACAGTGTGTCTCTTTCTGTGTCATATGTACTGCATCTAGTGGGTTTCATTTTGTTTTCAATGTACTGTATGATGTGTGTATTGTGTGTGGCCCTCTGCGTCACATGTAGAGTGTGATGTGTCCATTCTTTGCATTGCTTGTAATGTATTGTGCTCTCAACTGTGTTGGAGTTCTGCATATGCTTCTGTGCGTGTGGTGTATGGTGTGTGGTGGTTTTTCTGTTATTTTTGCCTTTTGTGCGTGTGTAGTTGTGTTGAACCTGTTATGTGTGTGTTGAGTGTTTTCCATGTGCTGGCTGAGTCGGGCTTTGTGTGTGCTCTTTTTGATATGGCTCGGTTGCTGTATTGAGCATATTGATTGAAAAGTATGGTACATGTGTCCTGACTTCATTGTTTTGTGGATAGTGTTACTATAGTGATTTTCTTTCCGAGTTTGTCTTTTTATCATGTGGTTCTGTGCATTGGCTGCTTGTGTTTGGATTTGGGTGTATTTTGGGTCTCTGTTGCAAAATGTGCATCATCTGTGTCATTTGGTGCTGCACCCTGTGTTTTGTGTGTGGATTTGAATGATCTGCTGTTTTGGGATATGTTCTGTAGGGATTGGTTCGGTGTGGCTTTGCTGTGATGTGTGCTTTCTGTGTATGCCCAATATTGTGTTTTCCGTGCGGTGCATTCTTTTCGGTTATGCTGTGTATGTTGTGAGGTAATTTGTGTATTTGTAATGTACTTTGCTGTGGTTGTGCTGTTTTGGTTGTGTGATGTGTGCTTATGTTCCTGAGTTCTCTGTTTGTTGTGTGATGCTGTGTGTCTTCAACGTGTGGTCAGTTTGTGCGTGCTGTAATAGTTTTGTATTGTTTATTCTAATTTCCATGAGTTTAGCAATGGGATTGTTTACCCATAGTTGTGTTGTGTGTTTGTTGTGTGCCGTCTGTGTTGTGCATGTTTGTTTGTGTTCTGAACTCTGTTGAGTCTGTTTATTATGTGTTGTTAATAACGTGTTCTGTGATGTGTGTGTTGTGTGCTTGGTTTATGGTGTGTTAGTTTTCTCTTCTGGGTGTTTAGTGTGTTGTACATATTTGCTGCATATGTTTTATGTTGAATAATCTGTGTATACGATGTGTGCGTGTATTGCATGAATGTGTGCTACATCTTGTGCATACTGTGTGACCTGTGACTGATCATTTTTGTGCGTTTTTTGCCCGAGAGTTTTACTTTCGGAATTGAGCTGCCTGTATGTCAATATGTGCTTCTTCACGTGTTTGTGTGTCTTTTCCATAGTGTGGGATATGTGTTGCCCAGGTCATTTCCTGGTTTGTGTGTGCTTGGCATGTGGTTTTGTATGTGCTGTGAGCGTTTTGTCTATGTGATGTTATTTTAGCCTTTATATATTTGAGAGTTTCTCTCTGTTGTGCTTATGTTTTTTGTGTGTAACGAGAAATGTTAATGTGGGTCGTTGTGCTTTTCTGGGTTATGTGTGTAATGGGAAGTGTGTTGACTCTGTGGTTGTGGTTGTAAGTGATCCTCACTGTGTATACTCTGGGAAAAGTCGTTCATGCATATTATGTGCAGTTATGTGCTACGATGTGTGTGGTGTGTGTTGATTATTGTGAAGATAGCTGTATTGCTGAGAGTTTGTGTGCATTCTATAATTTTGGTTTTAAGGGTGGCCAGACCAGGATTTGTTTTGTGTCAGTGTGTGTCTTGTGTGTTAAATGTTGTGTTGTTTCCTTTATTGTGTGATGTGTTGTGTTTTGTGTGTTGTGTTGTTTTCCGTGTTTTGTCTGTTCTGTTACGTGTTTGTTTTTGTGTCTGTTGTATGTGTATGTTCTACGTGGTGTCTGGTTCTTTGCTGTGTGTGCAGTGGTATTTTTGTGCAAAGTGTACACGGCAGTGTGTTATTTGTGTTGTGTGATAGTATGAGAAATCTGATTTGTGTGGTGTATTGGGCATTATTGTGTTATGTTTTCCTTTGTTCTAAATTTTGTGTGTGTTCTCTCTGTTGTGTGTTGCCTATGTTTTGTGAGTTTTGTGTGGAAAACGTGTGGTTAACATATATTGCTGTTCATTTTGTATGTTGCTCGTGTGTGTTCTCTTTGGGGTGTTATGTGTGAGGTAAGTGCTTGTGTGTTGTCTGGGTCTTTGTATGTCATATAAGTTGCATCTATTGTGTTTGGTATTGTTTTCGTGACTGTGTATCTTTTTATTTTTGTGTGTGACTCTCTTGGTTACCTGTAGTGTGCGATATGTCTGTGCTTTGCATGGCTTTTATGTGTTGTGTTCACAGTTGTGTTGGTGTTCTGTGTATGCTTTTCTGAGTGTGCTGTATGGTGTGTAGTATGTTGTCCTTTATTTGACTGTTGAGATTGATGTTACTTATGTTGAACTTGTTTTGTGCGTGTGTTTGTTTGTGTGTTGTGTATTTTACCATATGCAGTTTGGATCTACTCTGTGTATTCACTATGTGGTATGTGTCCCTTTCTGTGTTGTGCATAGTGTGACAAATGTGTGTTGTATGTATGCTGTTTTCAATGAATTGTGGATCGTGTGTGACATGATTGAGTTTCTATCTGTGTGAGTCTTTACATTTGGTACTGTGTGCTGTTTGCTTGTGTACGGATTTTGTTATATTTCGTGTCCCTCTTGTGGAATGTGTGACATCTGTGTTATTTTGCATTATTTTCTGGGTGCGTTTGCGGACTTGAATGATTTGCTGCTTGGGGATATTTTGCGTAGGGATTTTGTATGTATGTGTGCTTGCTGTGATGTTTTCTTTCTTTGTTCGTCGAATTCTGTTTTATGAGTGTGGTGTATACTTTTGGATATGCGGTTTTTGCTGAGTGAGAATTTGTGTTTTGTATGTTCTTTGCTGTGAATCTGTTGTCTTCTTTGTGTGTAGGGTGCATAAGGCACTGAGTTTTACGTTTGTTGTGTAATACTGTTTCTTCACTGTGTTGTCATTTTGTGTGTGCTGATATTGTTTTCTACAGTTTTTCTCAGTTCCGTGTGCTTAAAAACGGTGTTGCTTAACCATTATTTTTGTTGTGTGTGTGTGTTGTGTTGTCTGTGTTTTGTATGTTTTGTCATTTGTCTGAGCTCTGTTGTGTCTGTTATGTGTTGTTCTAATAATGTGTTCTGTGTTGTGTGTGTATTGTGTGTACCTTTTGTGGTCTGTGTGTTGAGTGCATTGTATATATTTGCTGGGTATGTTTAGTGCTGGATATGCCATGCATATGTGCTTTGTGTGTTTTTTGTGGTGTGTGATATTTCTTTATATCCTGTGTGACCTGTGACCAAAATATTTGTGTGTGTTGTGCGTGAGTGTTGTACTTTCTGCATGGTACTGACTTTATGTGGATATGTGTTTCTATGCATGGTTGCGTGTCTTTTCCATAGTGTGTGATATGTGGGTTGCCTCTGTCATTTCCTTGCTTGTGTGTGGTTTGCATGTGGTTTTGTATGTGCTGTGTGAGTTCTGTGTGTGAGACGTGATTTTTGTCTGGTTGTATTTGAGAGTTTGTCTCTGCTGTTTTTGATTTATGTGTGTATTGAGAAATACTTTGAAATTGGGTGTTTGTGCTTTTTCAGAGTATGAGTACAACGTGAAGGGTGTTGACACTGTGGTTGTGCTTGGTCAGTGATACTCAGTTTTCTGAATGTTCTCTGTGAAAAGTTGTTAATCGATACTATGTGCAGTTATGTGCTGTGAAGTGTGTGGTGTGCCTTGACATATGTGAACAGTTGATAGCTGTAAGTTGGTGGGCATTTTGTTTTTTGCTGTCAGAGTGGTCCAAGCAGGGCTTGTTGTGGGTCACTCTATGTATTATTGTTTAAAATGTGATATTTGCTTTTGTGTTTGAAGTGTTGTGTTCTTCCGTTTTTCTCTATTAAGGGTTTTGTGTTGGTGTTTGCTTGTGTGGTGTGTGTATGTTCTATGTTGCAGCTGATATGTTCAGTGCTGTAGGTGTAGTGCATTGTTTCTGTAGTGTGAATATGGGAGCAAGTGTTTTGTTTTGCTGTGTGATTGTGTATTTTTAATTTACGGAGTTTGGTGTGTGGTGTGTGTAATTGTGGGCTTGTGTTTTCTTTAATCTCTGGGTTCTGTTTGTTTTCTCTACGTTGTGTGTTGCCTGTCTTGTGAAGAGTTTCGAATGAGATGTGTGTGGTTAACATACTTTGTTCTTTGTCTTGTATGTTTTCTGCATGTTTTTGCTTTGGAGTTTTATGTCTGAGATATGTGTTTGTGTGTTAGGTGCACAGTGTGTCTCTTTCTGTGTCATATGTACTGCATCTAGTGGGTTTCATTTTGTTTTCAATGTACTGTATGATGTGTGTATTGTGTGTGGCCCTCTGCGTCACATGTAGAGTGTGATGTGTCCATTCTTTGCATTGCTTGTAATGTATTGTGCTCTCAACTGTGTTGGAGTTCTGCATATGCTTCTGTGCGTGTGGTGTATGGTGTGTGGTGGTTTTTCTGTTATTTTTGCCTTTTGTGCGTGTGTAGTTGTGTTGAACCTGTTATGTGTGTGTTGAGTGTTTTCCATGTGCTGGCTGAGTCGGGCTTTGTGTGTGCTCTTTTTGATATGGCTCGGTTGCTGTATTGAGCATATTGATTGAAAAGTATGGTACATGTGTCCTGACTTCATTGTTTTGTGGATAGTGTTACTATAGTGATTTTCTTTCCGAGTTTGTCTTTTTATCATGTGGTTCTGTGCGTTGGCTGCTTGTGTTTGGATTTGGGTGTATTTTGGGTCTCTGTTGCAAAATGTGCATCATCTGTGTCATTTGGTGCTGCACCCTGTGTTTTGTGTGTGGATTTGAATGATCTGCTGTTTTGGGATATGTTCTGTAGGGATTGGTTCGGTGTGGCTTTGCTGTGATGTGTGCTTTCTGTGTATGCCCAATATTGTGTTTTCCGTGCGGTGCATTCTTTTCGGTTATGCTGTGTATGTTGTGAGGTAATTTGTGTATTTGGAATGTACTTTGCTGTGGTTGTGCTGTTTTGGTTGTGTGATGTGTGCTTATGTTCCTGAGTTCTCTGTTTGTTGTGTGATGCTGTGTGTCTTCAACGTGTGGTCAGTTTGTGCGTGCTGTAATAGTTTTGTATTGTTTATTCTAATTTCCATGAGTTTAGCAATGGGATTGTTTACCCATAGTTGTGTTGTGTGTTTGTTGTGTGCCGTCTGTGTTGTGCATGTTTGTTTGTGTTCTGAACTCTGTTGAGTCTGTTTATTATGTGTTGTTAATAACGTGTTCTGTGATGTGTGTGTTGTGTGCTTGGTTTATGGTGTGTTAGTTTTCTCTTCTGGGTGTTTAGTGTGTTGTACATATTTGCTGCATATGTTTTATGTTGAATAATCTGTGTATACGATGTGTGCGTGTATTGCATGAATGTGTGCTACATCTTGTGCATACTGTGTGACCTGTGACTGATCATTTTTGTGCGTTTTTTGCCCGAGAGTTTTACTTTCGGAATTGAGCTGCCTGTATGTCAATATGTGCTTCTTCACGTGTTTGTGTGTCTTTTCCATAGTGTGGGATATGTGTTGCCCAGGTCATTTCCTGGTTTGTGTGTGCTTGGCATGTGGTTTTGTATGTGCTGTGAGCGTTTTGTCTATGTGATGTTATTTTAGCCTTTATATATTTGAGAGTTTCTCTCTGTTGTGCTTATGTTTTTTGTGTGTAACGAGAAATGTTAACGTGGGTCGTTGTGCTTTTCTGGGTTATGTGTGTAATGGGAAGTGTGTTGACTCTGTGGTTGTGGTTGTAAGTGATCCTCACTGTGTATACTCTGGGAAAAGTCGTTCATGCATATTATGTGCAGTTATGTGCTACGATGTGTGTGGTGTGTGTTGATTATTGTGAAGATAGCTGTATTGCTGAGAGTTTGTGTGCATTCTATAATTTTGGTTTTAAGGGTGGCCAGACCAGGATTTGTTTTGTGTCAGTGTGTGTCTTGTGTGTTAAATGTTGTGTTGTTTCCTTTATTGTGTGATGTGTTGTGTTTTGTGTGTTGTGTTGTTTTCCGTGTTTTGTCTGTTCTGTTACGTGTTTGTTTTTGTGTCTGTTGTATGTGTATGTTCTACGTGGTGTCTGGTTCTTTGCTGTGTGTGCAGTGGTATTTTTGTGCAAAGTGTACACGGCAGTGTGTTATTTGTGTTGTGTGATAGTATGAGAAATCTGATTTGTGTGGTGTATTGGGCATTATTGTGTTATGTTTTCCTTTGTTCTAAATTTTGTGTGTGTTCTCTCTGTTGTGTGTTGCCTTTGTTTTGTGAGTTTTGTGTGGAAAACGTGTGGTTAACATATATTGCTGTTCATTTTGTATGTTGCTCGTGTGTGTTCTCTTTGGGGTGTTATGTGTGAGGTAAGTGCTTGTGTGTTGTCTGGGTCTTTGTATGTCATATAAGTTGCATCTATTGTGTTTGGTATTGTTTTCGTGACTGTGTATCTTTTTATTTTTGTGTGTGACTCTCTTGGTTACCTGTAGTGTGCGATATGTCTGTGCTTTGCATGGCTTTTATGTGTTGTGTTCACAGTTGTGTTGGTGTTCTGTGTATGCTTTTCTGAGTGTGCTGTATGGTGTGTAGTATGTTGTCCTTTATTTGACTGTTGAGATTGATGTTACTTATGTTGAACTTGTTTTGTGCGTGTGTTTGTTTGTGTGTTGTGTATTTTACCATATGCAGTTTGGATCTACTCTGTGTATTCACTATGTGGTATGTGTCCCTTTCTGTGTTGTGCATAGTGTGACAAATGTGTGTTGTATGTATGCTGTTTTCAATGAATTGTGGATCGTGTGTGACATGATTGAGTTTCTATCTGTGTGAGTCTTTACATTTGGTACTGTGTGCTGTTTGCTTGTGTACGGATTTTGTTATATTTCGTGTCCCTCTTGTGGAATGTGTGACATCTGTGTTATTTTGCATTATTTTCTGGGTGCGTTTGCGGACTTGAATGATTTGCTGCTTGGGGATATTTTGCGTAGGGATTTTGTATGTATGTGTGCTTGCTGTGATGTTTTCTTTCTTTGTTCGTCGAATTCTGTTTTATGAGTGTGGTGTATACTTTTGGATATGCGGTTTTTGCTGAGTGAGAATTTGTGTTTTGTATGTTCTTTGCTGTGAATCTGTTGTCTTCTTTGTGTGTAGGGTGCATAAGGCACTGAGTTTTACGTTTGTTGTGTAATACTGTTTCTTCACTGTGTTGTCATTTTGTGTGTGCTGATATTGTTTTCTACAGTTTTTCTCAGTTCCGTGTGCTTAAAAACGGTGTTGCTTAACCATTATTTTTGTTGTGTGTGTGTGTTGTGTTGTCTGTGTTTTGTATGTTTTGTCATTTGTCTGAGCTCTGTTGTGTCTGTTATGTGTTGTTCTAATAATGTGTTCTGTGTTGTGTGTGTATTTGTGACATTTGTGGTCTGTTTGTTGAGTGCGTTATACATGTTTGCTGGGTGAGTTTAACGGTTGCATATGCTGTGCATATGTGTTCTTTGTGTTTTAAGTGGTTTGTGATAATTGTTGAGCACCCTGTGATACCTGTGACCAAAATATTTGTGTGTGTTGTGTGTGAGTGTTGTACTTTGTGCATGGTACTGTCTTTATGTGGGTATGTGTTTCTATGTGTTCTTCCGTGTCGTTTGCATTGTGTGTGATATGTGGGTTGCCTCTATCATTCCCTTGCTTGTGTGTGGTTCACATGTGGTTTTGTGTGTTCTGTGTGAGTTCTGTGTGTGTGACTTGATTTTTGTCTGTTTGTATTGCAGAGTTTGTCTCCGTTGTGTTTGTGATTGACCCTTGTAATGAGAAATGTGTTGAATATGGCTGTTTGCGCTTATTCAGACTGTGGATAACGTGAAGGGTGTTGTTTGAGGTTGTGCTTTGTTAGTGATCCTCACTGTGTGTTCTGAATGTAGTCTGCGAAAGTTGATTATGGATATTATCTGCATTTATGTGCTGTGAAGCGTGTGGTGTATCTTGATAAGTGTGAACAGTTGTTTGCTGCAAGTTCCTGTGCACTGTTTTTTGTTGTCATAGTGGTCCATTCAGGGCTTGTTGTATATCATTCCATGCATTTTTGTTTTAAATGTGTTGTTTTCCTTTGTATTTGAAGTGTTGTGTTCTTTCCGTTTTTTCTCTGTTAAAGGTTTTGTGATGGTGTTTGCTTGTGTGGTGTGTGTATGTTCTATGTTGCATCTGAGATGCTAAGTGCTGTAGTTGTAGTGTGTTGTTTCTGTAGTGTGAGTATGGGAGCAAGTGATTTGTTGTGGTGTGTGATTGTGGATTTTGATTTGCGCAGTTTGGTGTGTGGTGTGTGTGATTGTGTGCTTGTGTTTACTTTAATCTGTGGGTTTTGTGTGTTTTCTCTGTGTTGTGCATTGCCTATGTTTTGAAGAGTTTTGAATGAGATGTGTGTGGTTTAAATACATTGTTCTTTGTCTTGTATGTATTCTGCGTGTTTTCGCTTTATAGTTTTATGTCTGAGATATGTGTATGTGTGTTGGGTGCACAATGTGGCTCTTTCTGTGTCATATCTACTGTATCTAGAGGGTTTCTTTTTGTTTTCAATGTACTGTATGATGTGTGTATTGTGTGTGGCCCTCTGGGTAACATGTAGTGTGTGATGTGACCATTCTTTGCATTGCTTCTAAAGTATTGTGCTCTCAATTGTGCTGGCGTTCTGTATATGCTTCTCTGAGTGTGGTGTATGGTGTGTTTTGGGTTTTCTGTTCATTTTGCCTTTTGTACTTGGGTTGTTGTGTTGAAACTGTTATGTGTGTGTTGTGTGTTTTCGATGTGATGGCTGAGTGGGGCTTTGTGTGTGCTCTTTTTGATATGGCTCGGTTGCTGTATTGAGCATATTGATTGAAAAGTATGTTACTTGTGTCCTGACTTCATTGTTATGTGGATAGTGTTACTATAGTGATTTTATTTCCGAGTTTGTCTTCTCATCATGTGGTTCTGTGCGTTGGCTGCTTGTGTTTGGATTTCGGTGTATTTTGGGTCTCTGTTGCAAAATGTGCATCATCTGTGTCATTTGGTGCTGTACCCTGTGGTTTGTGTGTGGATTTGAATGATCTGCTGTTTTGGGATGTGTTGTGTAGGGATTGGTTCGTTGTGGCTTTGCCGTGATGTGTGCCTTTTGTGTATGCCCAATATTTTGTTTAACGTGCGGTACATTCTTTTCGGTTATGCTGTGTATGTTTTGAGGTAATTTGTGTATTTGGAATGTACTTTTCTGTGGTTGTGCTGTTTTGGTTGTGTGATGTGTGCTTATGTTCCTGAGTTCTCTGTTTGTTGTGTGATGCTGTGTGTCTTCAACGTGTGGTCACTTTTTGCGTGCTGTAATAGTTTTGTATTGTTTATTCTAATTTCCATGTGTTTGGCAATGGGATTGTTTACCCATGGCTGTATTGTGTGTTTGTTGTGTGCCATATGTGTTGTGCATGTTTGTTTGTGTTCTGAACATTGTTGAGTGTGTTAATTATGTGTTTTTAATAACGTGTTCTGTGATATGTGTATTGTGTGCTTGATTTATGGAGTGTTAGTTTTCTCTTCTGGCTGTTTGGTGTTTTGTACATATTTGCTGCATATGTTTTATGTTGAATAATCTGTGTACACGATGTGTGCGTGTATTGCATGAATGTGTGCTACATCTTGTGCATACTGTGTGACCTGTGACTGATCATTTTTGTGCGTTTTGTGCCCGAGAGTTGTACGTTCGGAATTGAGCTGCCTGTATGTCAATATGTGCTTCTTCACGTGTTTGTGTGTCTTTTCCATAGTGTGGGATATGTGTTACCCAGGTCATTTCCTGGTTTGTGTGTGCTTGGCATGTGGTTTTGTAAGTGCTTTGAGCGTTTTGTCTATGTGATGATATTTTAGCCTTTATATATTTGAGAGTTTCTCTCTGTTGGGCTTATGTTTTTTGTGTGTAACGAGAAATGTTAATGTGGGTCGTTGTGCTTTCCTGGGTTACGTGTGTAATGGGAAGTGTGTTGTCTCTGTGGTTGTTCTTCTAAGTGATCCTCACTGTGTATACTCTGGGAAAAGTCGTTCATGACTATTATGTGCAGTTAAGTTCTATGATGTGTGTGGTGTGTGTTGATTATTGTGAAGACAGCTGTATTGCTGAGAGTTTGTGTGCATTCTATAATTTTGGTTTTAAGGGTGGCCAGGCCAGTATTTGTTTTGTGTCAGTGTGTGTCTTGTGTGTTAAATGTTGTGCTGTTTCCTTTTGTGTGTGATGTGTTGTGTTTTGTGTGTTGTGTTGTTTTCCCTGTTTTGTCTGTTCTGTTACATGTTTGTTATTGTGTGTGTGGTATGTGTATATTCTACGAGGTTTCTGGTTCTTTGCTGTGTGTGCAGTGGTATTTTTGTGCAAGTGTACAGGGTAGTGTGTTATTTGTGTTGTGTGATAGAATGTGCATACTGGTTTGTGTGGTGTATTGGGCATTATTATGTTTTGTTTTCCTGTTTTCTAAATTTTGTGTGTGTTCTCTCTGTTGTGTGTTTCCTAAGTTTTGTGAGTTTTGTTTGGAAAATGTGTGGGTAACATATATTGCTGTTCATTTTGTATGTTGCTCGTGTTTGTTCTCTTTTTGGTGTTATGTGTGAGGTAAGTGCTTTTGTGTTGTCTGGGTCTTTGTATGTCACATATTTTGCATCTATTGTGTTTGGTATTGCTTTCGTGACTGTGTATCTTGTGTGTTTTGTGTGTGGCTCTCTTGGTTGCATGTAGTGTGCTATGTGTCTGTTCTTGCATGGTGTTTTATGTGTTGTGTTCTCAGTTGTGTTGGTGTTCTGTGTATGTTTTTCTGAGTGTGGTGTATGGTGTATAGTTCGTTGTTTTTTTTTTGACTGTTGAGAATGAAGTTACTTATGTTGAACTTGTTTTGTGTGTGTGTTTGTATGTGTGTTGTGCATTTTCTCATATGCAGCCTGGATCTTCTCTGTGTGTGCACTATGTGGTATGTGTCCCTTTCTATGTTGTGCATAGTGTGACAAATGTGTGTTGTATGTATGCTGTTTTCGATGAGTTGTGGATCGTTTGTGACTTGATTGACTTACTCTCTGTGTGAGTATTTACATGTGGTACTGTGAGTTGTTTGCTTTTGTACGAATTTGATTTTATTTGGTGTCTCTGTTGTGGAATGTGTGGCATCTGTGTTATTGTGCATTATTTGCTGGGTGCTTTTGCGGACTTGAATGATTTGCTGCTTGGGGATATTTTGCGTAGGGATTTTGTATGTATGTATGTTTGCTGTGATGTTTTCTTTCTGTGTTCGTCCAACTCTGTTTTATGAGTGTGGTGCATACTTTTGGATATGCTGTGTTTGCTGCGTGAGAATTTGTGTTTTGAATGTTCTTTGCTGTGAATGTGTTGTTTTGGTGGTGTGCAGTGTGCGTACGGCACTGAGTTTTACGTTTGTTGTGTAATACTGTGACTTCACTGTGTTGTCATTTTGTGTGTGCTGATATTGTTTTCTACAGTTTTTCTCAGTTCCGTGTGCTTAAAAACAGTGTTGCTTACTCATTATTTTTGTTGTGTGTGTGTTGTGTTGTCTGTGTTGTGTATGTTTTGTCATTGGTCTGAGCTCTGTTGTGTCTGTTATGTGTTGTTCTAATACTGTGTTCTGTGTTGTGTGTGTATTTGTGACTTTTGTGGTCTGTGTGTTGGGTGCGTTATACATGTTTGCTGGTGAGTTTAACGGTTGCATATGCTGTGCATATGTGCTCTTTGTGTTTTAAGTGGTGTGTGATATTTGTTTAGCACCCTGTGTGACCTGTGACCAAAATATTTGTGTGTGTTGTGTGTGAGTGTTGTACTTTCTGCATGGTATTGACTTATATGGGTATGTGTTTCTAAGTGTTGTTGCGTGTCTTTTGCATTGTGTGTGATATGTGGGTCGCCTCTATCATACCCTTGCTTGTGTGTGGTTCGCATGTGATTTTTATATGTGCTGTGTGAGTTCTGTGTGTGTGACTTGATTTTTGTCTGGTTGTATTGGAGAGTTTGTCTCCGTTGGGTTTGTGATTGATGCGTGTAATGAGAAATGTGTTGAATATGGCTGTTTGCGCTGTTTCAGATTGTGGATAATGTGAAGTGTGTTGACTCTGGTTGTGCTTTGTTAGTGATCCTCACTCTGTGTTCCGAAAGTACTCTGTGAAAGTTGTTTATGGATATTATCTGCCTTTATGTGCTGTGAAGCGTGTGGTGTGCCTTGATAAGTGTGAACAGTTGTTTGCTGCAAGTTCCTGTGCACTGTTTTTTGTTGTGATAGTGGTCCAGTCAGGGCTTGTTGTATATCACCCCATGCATTTTTGTTTTAAATGTGATGTTTTCTTTTGTATTTGAAGTGTTGTGTTCTTTTCTTTTTTTTTCTATTACAGGTTTTGTGATGGTGTGTGCTTGTGTGGTGTGTGTATGTTCTATGTTGCATCTGATATGCTCAGTGCTCTAAGTGTAGTGTGTTGTTTCTTCAGTGTGAGTATGGGAGCAAGTGATTTGTTGTGTTGGGTGATTGTGGATTTTGATTTGCGCATTTTGTTGTGTGGTGTGTGTGATTGTGTGCTTGTGTTTTCTTTAATTTCTGGGATTTGTTTGTTTCTCTGTGTTGTGTGTTGCCTGTGTTGTGAAGAGTTTTGAATGAGATGTGTGTGGTTTATATACATTGTTCTTTGTCTTGTATGTTTTCTGCGTGTTTTCGCTTTGGAGATTTATGTCTGATATATGTGCTTGTGTGATGGGTGCACAATGTTTCTCTTTCTGTGTCATATCTACTGCATCTAGAGGGTTTCATTTTGTTTTCAATGTACTGTATTATGTGTGTATTGTGTCTGGCCCTCTGGCTCACATGTAGTGTGTGATGTGTTCATTCTTTGCATTGCTTGTTATGTATTGTGCTCTCAACTGTGCTGGTGTTCTGCATATGCATCTCTGAGTGTTGTGTAAGGTGTTTGTTGGGTTTTCTGTTTATTTTGCCTTTTGTGCGTGGGTAGTTGTGTTGAAACTGTTATGTGTGTGTTGTGTGTTTTCCATGTGCTGGCTGAGTCGGGCTTTGTGAGTGCTCTTTGTGATATGGCTCGGTTGCTGTATTGAGCATATTTATTGAAAAGTATGTTACTTGTGTCCTGACTTCATTGTTTTGTGGATAGTGTTACTATAGTGATTTTCTTTCCGAGTTTGTCTTTTTATTATGTGGTTCTTTGCGTTGGCTGCTTGTGTTTGGATTTGGCTGTATTTTTTGTCTCTGTTGCAAAATGTGCATCATCGGAGTCATTTGGTGCTGTATCCTGTGTTTTGTGTGTGGATTTGAATGATCTGCTGTTTTGGGATATGTTGTGTAGGGATTGGTTCGGTGTGGCTTTGCTGTGATGTGTGCTTTCTGTGTATGCCCAGTATTGTGTTTTCCGTGCGGTGCATTCTTTTCGGTTATGCTGTGTATGTTGTGAGGTAATTTGTGTATTTGGAATGTACTTTGCTGTGGTTGTGCTGTTTTGGTTGTGTGATGTGTGCTTATGTTCCTGAGTTCTCTGTTTGTTGTGTGATGCTGTGTGTCTTCAACGTGTGGTCACTTTGTGCGTGCTGTAATAGTTTTGTATTGTTTATTCTAATTTCCATGCGTTTAGCAATGGGATTGTTTACCCATGGTTGTGTTGTGTGTTTGTTGTGTGCCGTGGGTGTTGTGCATGTTTGTTTGTGTTCTGAACTCTGTTGAGCCTGTTAATTATGTGTTGTTAATAACGTGTTCTGGGATGTGTGTGTTGTGTTCTTTTTTTATGGTGTGTTAGTTTTCTCTTCTGGGTGTTTAATGTGTTGTACATATCTGCTGCATATGTTTTATGTTGAATAATCTGTGTATACGATGTGTGCGTGTATTGCATGAATGTGTGCTACATCTTGTGCATACTGTGTGACCTGTGACTGATCATTTTTGTGCGTTTTGTGCCCTAGAGTTGTACGTTCGGAACTGAGCTGCCTGTATGTCAATATGTGCTTCTTCACGTGTTTGTGTGTCTTTTCCATAGTGTGGGATATGTGTTGCCCACGTCATTTCCTGGTTTGTGTGTGCTTGGCATGTTGTTTTGTATGTGCTGTGAGCGTTTTGTCTATGTGATGTTATTTTAGCCTTTATATATTTGATAGTTTCTCTCTGTTGGGCTTATGTTATTTGTGTGTAACGAGAAATGTTTATGTGGGTCGTTGTGCTTTTCCGGGTTATGTGTGTAATGGGAAGTGTGTTGACTCTGTGGTTGTGGTTGTAAGTGGTCCTCACTGTGTATACTCTGGGAAAAGTCGTTCATGCATATTATGTGCTGTTAAGTGCTAAGATGTGTGTGGTGTGTGTTGATTATTGTGAAGATAGCTGTATTGCTGAGAGTTTGTGTGCATTCTTTAATTTTGGTTTTAAGGGTGGCGAGGCCAGGATTTGTTTTGTGTCAGTGTGTTTCTTGTGTGTTAAATGTTGTGTTGTTTCCTTTAGTGTGTGATGTGTTGTGTTTTGTGTGTTGTGTTGTTTTCCGTGTTTTGTCTGTTCTGTTACACGTTTGTTATTGTGTGTGTTGTATGTGAATGTTCTACGTGGTGTCTGGTTCTTGGCTGTGTGTGCAGTGGTATTTTTTTGCAAAGTGTACACGGCAGTGTGTTATTTCTGTTGTGTGATAGAAAGTGCATTCTGGTTTGTGTGGTATATTGGGCATTATTGTGTTATATTTTCCTTTTTTTTGTGTGTGTGTGTTCTCTCTGTTGTGTGTTTCCTGTTTTGTGAGTTTTGTGTGGGAAATGTGTTTTTAACATATACTGCTGTTTATTTTGTATGTTGCTCTTGTGTGTTCTCTTTTTGGTGTTATGTGTGAGCGAAGTGCTTTTGTGTTGTTTGGGTCTTTGTATGTCACATATGTTGCATCAATTGTGTTTGGTATTGTTTTCGTGACTGTGTATCTTGTGTGTTTTGTGTGTGGCTCTCTTCGTTACATGTAGTGTGCTATGTGTCTTTTCTTTGCATGGTGTTTTACGTGTTGTATTCTCAGTTGTGTTGGTGTTCTGTGTATGCTTTTCTGATTGTGGTGTATGGTGTGTAGTTCGTTGTCCTTTATTTGACTGTTGAGAATGCTGTTACTTATGTTGAACTTGTTTTGTGTGTGTGTTTGTATGTGTGTTCTGTATTTTCCCATATGCAGCCTGGAACTTCTCTGTGTGTGCACTATGTTTTTATGTTTCCCTTTCTGTGTTGTGCATAGTGTTACAAATGTGTTTTGTATGTATGCTGATTTCGATGATTTGTGAATCGTGGGTGACTTGATTGATTTTCTCTCTGTGTGAGTCTTTACATGTGGTACTGTGTGTTGTTTGCTTGTGTACGGATTTGGTTTTATTTCGTGTCTCTGTTGTGGAATGTGTGGCATCTGTGTTATTGTGCATTATTTGCTTGGTGCGTTTGCGGACTTGAATGATTTGCTGCTTGGGGATATTTTGCGTAGGGATTTTTTATGTATGTGTGTTTGCTGTGATGTATTCTTTCTGTGTTCGTCCAACTCTGTTTTATGAGTGCGGTGTATACTTTTGGATATGCTGTGTTTGCTGCGTGAGAATTTGTGTTTTGAATGTTCTTTGCTGTGATTGTGTTGTTTTGGTGGTGTGCAGTGTGCAAACGGCACTGAGTTTTACGTTTGTTGTGTAATACTGTGAATTCACTGTGTGGTCATTTTGTGTGTGCTGATATTGTTTCCTACAGTTTTCTCAGTTCCGTGTGCTTAAAAACGGTGTTTGCTTACCCATTATTTTTGTTGTGTTTGTGTTGTGTTGTCTGTGTTGTGTATGTTTTGTCATTGGTCTGAGCTCTGTTGTGTCTGTTATGTGTTGTTCTAATACTGTGTTCTGTGTTGTGTGTGTATTTGTGACTTTTGTGGTCTGTGTGTTGAGTACATTATACATGTTTGCTGGGTGAGTTTAACGGATGCATATGCTGTGCGTATGTGCTCTTTGTGTTTTAAGTGGTGTGTGATATTTGTTTAGCACCCTGTGTGACCTGTGACCAAAATATTTGTGTGTGTTGTGTGTGAGTGTTGTACTTTCTGCATGGTATTGACTTTATGTGGGTATGTGTTTCTAACTGTTGTTGCGTGTCTTTTGCTTTGTGTGTGATATGTGGGTTGCCTCTATCGTACCCTTGCTTGTGTGTGGTTCGCATGTGGTTTTGTATGTGCTGTGTGAGTTCTGTGTGTGTGACTTGATTTTTGTCTGGTTGTATTGGAGAGTTTGTCTCAGTTGTGTTTGTGATTGATGCGTGTAATGAGAAATGTGTTGAATATGGCTGTTTGCGCTGTTTCAGATTGTGGATAATGTGAAGTGTGTTGACTCTGGTTGTGCTTTGTTAGTGATCCTCACTCTGTGTTCCGAATGTACTCTGTGAAAGTTTTTTATGAATATTATCTGCCTTTATGTGCTGTGAAGCGTATGGTGTTCCTTGATAAGTGTGAACAGTTGTTTGCTGCAAGTTCCTGTGCACTGTTTTTTGTTGTCATAGTGGTCCAGTCAGGGCTTGTTGTATATCACTCCATGCATTTTTGTTTTAAATGTGATGTTTTCTTTTGTATTTGAAGTGTTGTGTTCTTACCGTTTTTTCTCTATTACAGGTTTTGTGATGGTGTTTGCTTGTGTGTTGTGTGTATGTTCTACGTTTCATCTGATATGCTCAGTGCTGTAGGTGTAGTGTGTTGTTTCTGTAGTGTGAGTATGGGAGCAAGTGATTTGTTGTGTTATGTGATTGTGGATTTTGACTGGCGCAGTTTGGTGTGTGGTGTGTGTGATTGTGTGCTTTTGTTTTCTTTAATCTCTGGGTTTTGTGTGTTTTCTCTGTTTTGTGTGTTGCCTGTGTTGTGAAGTTTTGAATGAGATCTGTGTGGTTTACATACTTTGTTCTTTGTCTTGTATGATTTCTGCATGTTTTCGCTTTGGAGTTTTATGTCTGAGATGTGTGTTTGTGTGTTGGCTGCACAATGTGTCTCTTTCTGTGTCATATCTACTGCATCTAGTGGGTTTCATTTTGTTTTCAATGTACTGTATGATGTCTGTATTGTGTGTGGCCCTCTGGATCACATGTAGTGTGTGATGTGTCCATTCTTTGCATCGCTTGTAATGTATTGTGCTTTCAACTGTGCTGGTGTTCTGCATATGCTTCTCTGAGTGTGGTGTATGGTGTTTGGTGGTTTTTCTGTTAATTTTGCCTTTTGTGCATGGTTAGTTGTGTTGAAACTGTTATGTGTGTGTTGTGTGTTTTCCATGTGCTGGCTGAGTCGGGCTTTGTGTGTGCTCTTTGTGATATGGCTCGGTTGCTGTATTGAGCATATTGATTGAAAAGTATGGTACATGTGTCCTGACTTCATTGTTTTGTGGATAGTGTTACTATAGTGATTTTCTTTCCGAGTTTGTCTTTTTATCATGTGGTTCTGTGCGTTGGCTGCTTGTGTTTGGATTTGGGTGTATTTTGGGTCTCTGTTGCAAAATGTGCATCATCTGTGTCATTTGGTGCTGTACCCTGTGTTTTGTGTGTGGATTTGAATGATCTGCTGTTTTGGGATATGTTCTGTAGGGATTGGTTCGGTGTGGCTTTGTTGTGATGTGTGCTTTCTGTGTATGCCCAATATTGCGTTTTCCGTGCGGTGCATTCGTTTCGGTTATGCTGTGTATGTTGTGAGGTAATTTGTGTATTTGGAATGTAATTTGCTGTGGTTGTGCTGTTTTGGTTTTGTGATTTGTGCTTATGTTCCTGAGTTCTCTGTTTGTTGTGTGATGCTGTGTGTCTTCAACGTGTGGTCACTTTGTGCGTGCTGTAATAGTTTTGTATTGTTTATTCTAATTTCCATGTGTTTAGCAATGGTATTGTTTTCTCATGGTTGTGTTGTGTGTTTGTTGTGTGCCGTCTGTGTTGTGCATGTTTGTTTGTGTTCTGAACTCTGCTGAGTCTTTTTATTATGTGTTGTTAATAACGTGTTCTGTGATGTGTGTGTTGTGTGCTTGGTTTACGGTGTGTTAGTTTTCTCTTCTGGGTGTTTAGTGTGTTGTACATATTTGCTGCATATGTTTTATGTTGAATAATCTGTGTATACGATGTGTGCGTGTATTGCATGAATGTGTGCTACATCTTGTGCGTACTGTGTGACCTGTGACTGATCATTTTTGTGCGTTTTGTGCCCGAGAGTTGTACGTTCGGAAATGAGCTGCCTGTATGTCAATATGTGCTTCTTCAAGTGTTTGTGTGTCTTTTCCATAGTGTGGGATATGTGTTGCCCAGGTCATTTCCTGGTTTGTGTGTGCTTGGCATGTGGTTTTGTATGTGCTATGATCGTTTTGTCTATGTGATGTTATTTTAGCCTTTATATATTTGAGAGTTCTCTCTGTTGGGCTTATGTTTTTTGTGTGTAACGAGAAATGTTAATGTGGGTCGTTGAGCTTTTCCAGGATATGTGTGTAATGGGAAGTGTGTTGACTCTGTGGTTGTGGTTGTAAGTGATCCTCACTGTGTATACTCTGGGAAAAGTCGTTCATGCCTATTATGTGCAGTTAAGTGCTATGATGTGTGTGGTGTGTGTTGATTATTGTGAAGATAGCTGTATTGCTGAGAGTTTGTGTGCATTCTATAATTTTGGTTTTAAGGGTGGCCAGGCCAGGATTTGTTTTGTGTCAGTGTGTGTCTTGTGTGTTAAATGTGGTGTTGTTTCCTTTAGTGTGTGATGTGTTGTGTTTTGTGTGTTGTGTTGTTTTCCGTGTTTTGTCTGTTCTGTTACACGTTTGTTATTGTGTGTGTGGTATGTGTATGTTCTACGTGGTGTCTGGTCCTTTGCTGTGTGTGCAGTGGTATTTTTGTGCAAAGTGTACACGGCAGTGTGTTATTTGTGTTGTGTGATAGAATGTGCATTCTGGTTTGTGTGGTGTATTGAGCATTATTGTGTTATGTTTTCCTTTTTTCTAAATTTTGTGTGTGTTCTCTCTGTTGTGTGTTTGCTATGTTTTGTGAGTTTTGTGTAGGAAATGTGAGGGTAACATATATTGCTGTTCATTTGGTATGTTGCTCGTGTGTGTTCTCTTTTTGGTGTTATGTGTGAGGTAAGTGCTTTTGTGTTGTCTGGGTCTTTGTATGTCATATATGTTGCATTTATTGTGTTTGGTTTTGTTTACGTGACTGTGTATCTTGTGTGTTTTGTGTGTGGCTCTCTTGGTTACACGTAGTGTGCTATGTGTCTGTGCTTTGCATGGCGTTTTACGTGTTGTGTTCTCAGTTGTGTTGGCGTTCTGTGTATGCTTTTCTGACTGTGGTGTATGGTGTGTAGTTCGTTGTCCTTTATTTGACTGTTGAGAATGATGTTACTTATGTTGAACTTGTTTTGTGTGTGTGTTTGTATGTGTGTTGTGTATTTTCCCATATGCAGCCTGGATCTTCTCTGTGTGTGCACTATGTGGTATGTGTCCCTTTCTGTGCTGTGCATAGTGTGACAAATGTGTGTTGTATGTATGAGGTTTTCGATGAGTTGTGGATCGTTGGTGACTTGATTGACTTTCTCTCTGTGTGAGTCTTTACATGTGGTACTGTGTGTTGTTTGCTTGTGTACGGATTTGGTTTTATTTCGTGTCTCTGTTGTGGAATGTGTGGCATCTGTGTCATTGTGCATTATTTGCTGGGTGCGTTTGCGAACTTGAATGATTTGCTGCTTGGGAATATTTTGCGTAGGGATTTTTTATGTATGTGTGTTTGCTGTGATGTATTCTTTCTGTGTTCGTCCAACTCTGTTTTATGAGTGTGGTGTATACTTTTGGATATGCTGTGTTTGCTGAGTTAGAATTTGTATTTTGAATGTTCTTTGCTGTGATTGTGTTGTTTTGGTGGTGTGCAGTGTGCAAACGGCACTGAGTTTTACGTTTGTTGTGTAATACTGTGAATTCACTGTGTGGTCATTTTGTGTGTGCTGATATTGTTTTCTACAGTTTTCTCAGTTCCGTGTGCTTAAAAACGGTGTTGCTTACCCATTATTTTTGTTGTGTTTGTGTTGTGTTGTCTGTGTTGTGTATGTTTTGTCATTGGTCTGAGCTCTGTTGTGTCTGTTATGTGTTGTTCTAATACTGTGTTCTGTGTTGTGTGTGTATTTGTGACTTTTGTGGTCTGTGTGTTGAGTACATTATACATGTTTGCTGGGTGAGTTTAACGGATGCATATGCTGTGCGTATGTGCTCTTTGTGTTTTAAGTGGTGTGTGATATTTGTTTAGCACCCTGTGTGACCTGTGACCAAAATATTTGTGTGTGTTGTGTGTGAGTGTTGTACTTTCTGCATGGTATTGACTTTATGTGGGTATGTGTTTCTAACTGTTGTTGCGTGTCTTTTGCTTTGTGTGTGATATGTGGTTTGCCTCTATCGTACCCTTGCTTGTGTGTGGTTCGCATGTGGTTTTGTATGTGCTGTGTGAGTTCTGTGTGTGTGACTTGATTTTTGTCTGGTTGTATTGGAGAGTTTGTCTCAGTTGTGTTTGTGATTGATGCGTGTAATGAGAAATGTGTTGAATATGGCTGTTTGCGCTGTTTCAGATTGTGGATAATGTGAAGTGTGTTGACTCTGGTTGTGCTTTGTTAGTGATCCTCACTCTGTGTTCCGAATGTACTCTGTGAAAGTTTTTTATGAATATTATCTGCCTTTATGTGCTGTGAAGCGTATGGTGTTCCTTGATAAGTGTGAGCAGTTGTTTGCTGCAAGTTCCTGTGCACTGTTTTTTGTTGTCATAGTGGTCCAGTCAGGGCTTGTTGTATATCACTCCATGCATTTTTGTTTTAAATGTGGTGTTTTCTTTTGTATTTGAAGTGTTGTGTTCTTACCGTTTTATCTCTATTACAGGTTTTGTGATGGTGTTTGCTTGTGTGTTGTGTGTATGTTCTACGTTTCATCTGATATGCTCAGTGCTGTAGGTGTAGTGTGTTGTTTCTGTAGTGTGAGTATGGGAGCAAGTGATTTGTTGTGTTATGTGATTGTGGATTTTGACTGGCGCAGTTTGGTGTGTGGTGTGTGTGATTGTGTGCTTTTGTTTTCTTTAATCTCTGGGTTTTGTGTGTTTTCTCTGTTTTGTGTGTTGCCTGTGTTGTGAAGTTTTGAATGAGATCTGTGTGGTTTACATACTTTGTTCTTTGTCTTGTATGATTTCTGCATGTTTTCGCTTTGGAGTTTTATGTCTGAGATGTGTGTTTGTGTGTTGGGTGCACAATGTGGCTCTTTTTGTGTCATATCTACTGCATCTAGTGGGTTTCATTTTGTTTTCAATGTACTGTATGATGTCTGTATTGTGTGTGGCCCTCTGGATCACATGTAGTGTGTGATGTGTCCATTCTTTGCATCGCTTGTAATGTATTGTGCTTTCAACTGTGCTGGTGTTCTGCATATGCTTCTCTGAGTGTGGTGTATGGTGTTTGGTGGTTTTTCTGTTAATTTTGCCTTTTGTGCATGGTTAGTTGTGTTGAAACTGTTATGTGTGTGTTGTGTGTTTTCCATGTGCTGGCTGAGTCGGGCTTTGTGTGTGCTCTTTGTGATATGGCTCGGTTGCTGTATTGAGCATATTGATTGAAAAGTATGGTAAATGTGTCCTGACTTCATTGTTTTGTTGATAGTGTTACTATAGTGATTTTCTTTCCGAGTTTGTCTTTTTATCATGTGGTTCTGTGCGTTGGCTGCTTGTGTTTGGATTTGGGTGTATTTTGGGTCTCTGTTGCAAAATGTGCATCATCTGTGTCATTTGGTGCTGTACCCTGTGTTTTGTGTGTGGATTTGAATGATCTGCTGTTTTGGGATATGTTCTGTAGGGATTGGTTCGGTGTGGCTTTGTTGTGATGTGTGCTTTCTGTGTATGCCCAATATTGCGTTTTCCGTGCGGTGCATTCGTTTCGGTTATGCTGTGTATGTTGAGAGGTAATTGGTGTATTTGGAATGTAATTTGCTGTGGTTGTGCTGTTTTGGTTGTGTGATTTGTGCTTATGTTCCTGAGTTCTCTGTTTGTTGTGTGATGCTGTGTGTCTTCAACGTGTGGTCACTTTGTGCGTGCTGTAACAGTTTTGTATTGTTTATTCTAATTTCCATGTGTTTAGCAATGGTATTGTTTTCCCATGGTTGTGTTGTGTGTTTGTTGTGTGCCGTCTGTGTTGTGCATGTTTGTTTGTGTTCTGAACTCTGCTGAGTCTGTTTATTATGTGTTGTTAATAACGTGTTCTGTGATGTGTGTGTTGTGTGCTTGGTTTACGGTGTGTTAGTTTTCTCTTCTGGGTCTTTAGTGTGTTGTACATTTTTGCTGCATATGTTTTATGTTGAATAATCTGTGTATAAGATGTGTGCGTGTATTGCATGAATGTGTGCTACATCTTGTGCGTACTGTGTGACCTGTGACTGATCATTTTTGTGCGTTTTGTTCCCGAGAGTTGTACGTTCGGAAATGAGCTGCCTGTATGTCAATATGTGCTTCTTCAAGTGTTTGTGTGTCTTTTCCATAGTGTGGGATATGTGTTGCCCAGGTCATTTCCTGGTTTGTGTGTGCTTGGCATGTGGTTTTGTATGTGCTATGATCGTTTTGTCTATGTGATGTTATATTAGCCTTTATATATTTGAGAGTTCTCTCTGTTGGGCTTATGTTTTTTGTGTGTAACGAGAAATGTTAATGTGGGTCGTTGAGCTTTTCCAGGTTATGTGTGTAATGGGAAGTGTGTTGACTCTGTGGTTGTGGTTGTAAGTGATCCTCACTGTGTATACTCTGGGAAAAGTCGTTCATGCCTATTATGTGCAGTTAAGTGCTATGATGTGTGTGGTGTGTGTTGATTATTGTGAAGATAGCTGTATTGCTGAGAGTTTGTGTGCATTCTATAATTTTGGTTTTAAGGGTGGCCAGGCCAGGATTTGTTTTGTGTCAGTGTGTGTCTTGTGTGTTAAATGTGGTGTTGTTTCCTTTAGTGTGTGATGTGTTGTGTTTTGTGTGTTGTGTTGTTTTCCGTGTTTTGTCTGTTCTGTTACACGTTTGTTATTGTGTGTGTGGTATGTGTATGTTCTACGTGGTGTCTGGTCCTTTGCTGTGTGTGCAGTGGTATTTTTGTGCAAAGTGTACACGGCAGTGTGTTATTTGTGTTGTGTGATAGAATGTGCATTCTGGTTTGTGTGGTGTATTGGGTATTATTGTGTTATGTTTTCCTTTTTTCTAAATTTTGTGTGTGTTCTCTCTGTTGTGTGTTTGCTATGTTTTGTGAGTTTTGTGTGGGAAATGTGAGGTTAACATATATTGCTGTTCATTATGTATGTTGCTCGTGTGTGTTCTCTTTTTGGTGTTATGTGTGAGGTAAGTGCTTTTGTGTTGTCTGGGTCTTTGTATGTCATATATGTTGCATTTATTGTGTTTGGTTTTGTTTACGTGACTGTGTATCTTGTGTGTTTTGTGTGTGGCTCTCTTGGTTACACGTAGTGTGCTATGTGTCTGTGCTTTGCATGGCGTTTTACGTGTTGTGTTCTCAGTTGTGTTGGCGTTCTGTGTATGCTTTTCTGACTGTGGTGTATGGTGTGTAGTTCGTTGTCCTTTATTTGACTGTTGAGAATGATGTTACTTATGTTGAACTTGTTTTGTGTGTGTGTTTGTATGTGTGTTGTGTATTTTCCCATATGCAGCCTGGATCTTCTCTGTGTGTGCACTATGTGGTATGTGTCCCTTTCTGTGCTGTGCATAGTGTGACAAATGTGTGTTGTATGTATGAGGTTTTCGATGAGTTGTGGATCGTGGGTGACTTGATTGACTTTCTCTCTGTGTGAGTCTTTACATGTGGTACTGTGTGTTGTTTGCTTGTGTACGGATTTGGTTTTATTTCGTGTCTCTGTTGTGGAATGTGTGGCATCTGTGTTATTGTGCATTATTTGCTGGGTGCGTTTGCGGACTTGAATGATTTGCTGCTTGGGAATATTTTGCGTAGGGATTTGGTATGTATGTGTGTTTGCTGTGATGTATTCTTTCTGTGTTCGTCCAACTCTGTTTTATGAGTGTGGTGTATACTTTTGGATATGCTGTGTTTGCTGAGATAGAATTTGTGTTTTGAATGTTCTTTGCTGTGATTGTGTTGTTTTGGTGGTGTGCAGTGTGCAAACGGCACTGAGTTTTACGTTTGTTGTGTAATACTGTGAATTCACTGTGTTGTCATTTTGTGTGTGCTGATATTGTTTTCTACAGTTTTCTCAGTTCCTTGTGCTTAAAAACGGTGTTGCTTACCCATTATTTTTGTTGTGTTTGTGTTGTGTTGTCTGTGTTGTGTATGTTTTGTCATTGGTCTGAGCTCTGTTGTGTCTGTTATGTGTTGTTCTAATACTGTGTTCTGTGTTCTGTGTGTATTTGTGACTTTTGTGGTCTGTGTGTTGAGTACATTATACATGTTTGCTGGGTGAGTTTAACTGTTGCATATGCTGTGCATATGTGCTCTTTGTGTTTTAAGTGGTGTGTGATATTTGTTTAGCACCCTGTGTGACCTGTGACCAAAATATTTGTGTGTGTTGTGTATGAGTGTTGTAGTTTCTGCATGGTATTGACTTTATGTGGATATGTGTTTCTAACTGTTGTTGCGTGTCTTTTGCTTTGTGTGTGATATGTGGGTTGCCTCTATCGTACCCTTGCTTGTGTGTGGTTCGCATGTGGTTTTGTATGTGCTGTGTGAGTTCTGTGTGTGTGACTTGATTTTTGTCTGGTTGTATTGGAGAGTTTGTCTCAGTTGTGTTTGTGATTGATGCGTGTAATGAGAAATGTGTTGAATATGGCTGTTTGCGCTGTTTCAGATTGTGGATAATGTGAAGTGTGTTGACTCTGGTTGTGCTTTGTTAGTGATCCTCACTCTGTGTTCCGAATGAACTCTGTGAAAGTTTTTTATGAATATTATCTGCCTTTATGTGCTGTGAAGCGTATGGTGTTCCTTGATAAGTGTGAACAGTTGTTTGCTGCAAGTTCCTGTGCACTGTTTTTTGTTGTCATAGTGGTCCAGTCAGGGCTTGTTGTATATCACTCCATGCATTTTTGTTTTAAATGTGATGTTTTCTTTTGTATTTGAAGTGTTGTGTTCTTACCGTTTTTTCTCTATTACAGGTTTTGTGATGGTGTTTGCTTGTGTGTTGTGTGTATGTTCTACGTTTCATCTGATATGCTCAGTGCTGTAGGTGTAGTGTGTTGTTTCTGTAGTGTGAGTATGGGAGCAAGTGATTTGTTGTGTTATGTGATTGTGGATTTTGACTGGCGCAGTTTGGTGTGTGGTGTGTGTGATTGTGTGCTTTTGTTTTCTTTAATCTCTTGGTTTTGTGTGTTTTCTCTGTTTTGTGTGTTGCCTGTGTTGTGAAGTTTTGAATGAGATCTGTGTGGTTTACATACTTTGTTCTTTGTCTTGTATGATTTCTGCATGTTTTTGCTTTGGAGTTTTATGTCTGAGATGTGTGTTTGTGTGTTGGGTGCACAATGTGGCTCTTTCTGTGTCATATCTACTGCATCTAGTGGGTTTCATTTTGTTTCCAATGTTCTGTATGATGTCTGTATTGTGTGTGGCCCTCTGGATCACATGTAGTGTGTGATGTGTCCATTCTTTGCATCGCTTGTAATGTATTGTGCTTTCAACTGTGCTGGTGTTCTGCATATGCTTCTCTGAGTGTGGTGTATGGTGTTTGGTGGTTTTTCTGTTAATTTTGCCTTTTGTGCATGGTTAGTTGTGTTGAAACTGTTATGTGTGTGTTGTGTGTTTTCCATGTGCTGGCTGAGTCGGGCTTTGTGTGTGCTCTTTGTGATATGGCTCGGTTGCTGTATTGAGCATATTGATTGAAAAGTATGGTAAATGTGTCCTGACTTCATTGTTTTGTTGATAGTGTTACTATAGTGATTTTCTTTCCGAGTTTGTCTTTTTATCATGTGGTTCTGTGCGTTGGCTGCTTGTGTTTGGATTTGGGTGTATTTTGGGTCTCTGTTGCAAAATGTGCATCATCTGTGTCATTTGGTGCTGTACCCTGTGTTTTGTGTGTGGATTTGAATGATCTGCTGTTTTGGGATATGTTCTGTAGGGATTGGTTCGGTGTGGCTTTGTTGTGATGTGTGCTTTCTGTGTATGCCCAATATTGCGTTTTCCGTGCGGTGCATTCGTTTCGGTTATGCTGTGTATGTTGAGAGGTAATTGGTGTATTTGGAATGTAATTTGCTGTGGTTGTGCTGTTTTGGTTGTGTGATTTGTGCTTATGTTCCTGAGTTCTCTGTTTGTTGTGTGATGCTGTGTGTCTTCAACGTGTGGTCACTTTGTGCGTGCTGTAATAGTTTTGTATTGTTTATTCTAATTTCCATGTGTTTAGCAATGGTATTGTTTTCCCATGGTTGTGTTGTGTGTTTGTTGTGTGCTGTCTGTGTTGTGCATGTTTGTTTGTGTTCTGAACTCTGCTGAGTCTGTTTATTATGTGTTGTTAATAACGTGTTCTGTGATGTGTGTGTTGTGTGCTTGGTTTACGGTGTGTTAGTTTTCTCTTCTGGGTCTTTAGTGTGTTGTACATTTTTGCTGCATATGTTTTATGTTGAATAATCTGTGTATAAGATGTGTGCGTGTATTGCATGAATGTGTGCTACATCTTGTGCGTACTGTGTGACCTGTGACTGATCATTTTTGTGCGTTTTGTTCCCGAGAGTTGTACGTTCGGAAATGAGCTGCCTGTATGTCAATATGTGCTTCTTCAAGTGTTTGTGTGTCTTTTCCATAGTGTGGGATATGTGTTGCCCAGGTCATTTCCTGGTTTGTGTGTGCTTGGCATGTGGTTTTGTATGTGCTATGATCGTTTTGTCTATGTGATGTTATATTAGCCTTTATATATTTGAGAGTTCTCTCTGTTGGGCTTATGTTTTTTGTGTGTAACGAGAAATGTTAATGTGGGTCGTTGAGCTTTTCCAGGTTATGTGTGTAATGGGAAGTGTGTTGACTCTGTGGTTGTGGTTGTAAGTGATCCTCACTGTGTATACTCTGGGAAAAGTCGTTCATGCCTATTATGTGCAGTTAAGTGCTATGATGTGTGTGGTGTGTGTTGATTATTGTGAAGATAGCTGTATTGCTGAGAGTTTGTGTGCATTCTATAATTTTGGTTTTAAGGGTGGCCAGGCCAGGATTTGTTTTGTGTCAGTGTGTGTCTTGTGTGTTAAATGTGGTGTTGTTTCCTTTAGTGTGTGATGTGTTGTGTTTTGTGTGTTGTGTTGTTTTCCGTGTTTTGTCTGTTCTGTTACACGTTTGTTATTGTGTGTGTGGTATGTGTATGTTCTACGTGGTGTCTGGTCCTTTGCTGTGTGTGCAGTGGTATTTTTGTGCAAAGTGTACACGGCAGTGTGTTATTTGTGTTGTGTGATAGAATGTGCATTCTGGTTTGTGTGGTGTATTGGGTATTATTGTGTTATGTTTTCCTTTTTTCTAAATTTTGTGTGTGTTCTCTCTGTTGTGTGTTTGCTATGTTTTGTGAGTTTTGTGTGGGAAATGTGAGGTTAACATATATTGCTGTTCATTATGTATGTTGCTCGTGTGTGTTCTCTTTTTGGTGTTATGTGTGAGGTAAGTGCTTTTGTGTTGTCTGGGTCTTTGTATGTCATATATGTTGCATTTATTGTGTTTGGTTTTGTTTACGTGACTGTGTATCTTGTGTGTTTTGTGTGTGGCTCTCTTGGTTACACGTAGTGTGCTATGTGTCTGTGCTTTGCATGGCGTTTTACGTGTTGTGTTCTCAGTTGTGTTGGCGTTCTGTGTATGCTTTTCTGACTGTGGTGTATGGTGTGTAGTTCGTTGTCCTTTATTTGACTGTTGAGAATGATGTTACTTATGTTGAACTTGTTTTGTGTGTGTGTTTGTATGTGTGTTGTGTATTTTCCCATATGCAGCCTGGATCTTCTCTGTGTGTGCACTATGTGGTATGTGTCCCTTTCTGTGCTGTGCATAGTGTGACAAATGTGTGTTGTATGTATGAGGTTTTCGATGAGTTGTGGATCGTGGGTGACTTGATTGACTTTCTCTCTGTGTGAGTCTTTACATGTGGTACTGTGTGTTGTTTGCTTGTGTACGGATTTGGTTTTATTTCGTGTCTCTGTTGTGGAATGTGTGGCATCTGTGTTATTGTGCATTATTTGCTGGGTGCGTTTGCGGACTTGAATGATTTGCTGCTTGGGAATATTTTGCGTAGGGATTTGGTATGTATGTGTGTTTGCTGTGATGTATTCTTTCTGTGTTCGTCCAACTCTGTTTTATGAGTGTGGTGTATACTTTTGGATATGCTGTGTTTGCTGAGATAGAATTTGTGTTTTGAATGTTCTTTGCTGTGATTGTGTTGTTTTGGTGGTGTGCAGTGTGCAAACGGCACTGAGTTTTACGTTTGTTGTGTAATACTGTGAATTCACTGTGTTGTCATTTTGTGTGTGCTGATATTGTTTTCTACAGTTTTCTCAGTTCCTTGTGCTTAAAAACGGTGTTGCTTACCCATTATTTTTGTTGTGTTTGTGTTGTGTTGTCTGTGTTGTGTATGTTTTGTCATTGGTCTGAGCTCTGTTGTGTCTGTTATGTGTTGTTCTAATACTGTGTTCTGTGTTCTGTGTGTATTTGTGACTTTTGTGGTCTGTGTGTTGAGTACATTATACATGTTTGCTGGGTGAGTTTAACTGTTGCATATGCTGTGCATATGTGCTCTTTGTGTTTTAAGTGGTGTGTGATATTTGTTTAGCACCCTGTGTGACCTGTGACCAAAATATTTGTGTGTGTTGTGTATGAGTGTTGTAGTTTCTGCATGGTATTGACTTTATGTGGGTATGTGTTTCTAACTGTTGTTGCGTGTCTTTTGCTTTGTGTGTGATATGTGGGTTGCCTCTATCGTACCCTTGCTTGTGTGTGGTTCGCATGTGGTTTTGTATGTGCTGTGTGAGTTCTGTGTGTGTGACTTGATTTTTGTCTGGTTGTATTGGAGAGTTTGTCTCAGTTGTGTTTGTGATTGATGCGTGTAATGAGAAATGTTTTGAATATGGCTGTTTGCGCTGTTTCAGATTGTGGATAATGTGAAGTGTGTTGACTCTGGTTGTGCTTTGTTAGTGATCCTCACTCTGTGTTCCGAATGAACTCTGTGAAAGTTTTTTATGAATATTATCTGCCTTTATGTGCTGTGAAGCGTATGGTGTTCCTTGATAAGTGTGAACAGTTGTTTGCTGCAAGTTCCTGTGCACTGTTTTTTGTTGTCATAGTGGTCCAGTCAGGGCTTGTTGTATATCACTCCATGCATTTTTGTTTTAAATGTGATGTTTTCTTTTGTATTTGAAGTGTTGTGTTCTTACCGTTTTTTCTCTATTACAGGTTTTGTGATGGTGTTTGCTTGTGTGTTGTGTGTATGTTCTACGTTTCATCTGATATGCTCAGTGCTGTAGGTGTAGTGTGTTGTTTCTGTAGTGTGAGTATGGGAGCAAGTGATTTGTTGTGTTATGTGATTGTGGATTTTGACTGGCGCAGTTTGGTGTGTGGTGTGTGTGATTGTGTGCTTTTGTTTTCTTTAATCTCTTGGTTTTGTGTGTTTTCTCTGTTTTGTGTGTTGCCTGTGTTGTGAAGTTTTGAATGAGATCTGTGTGGTTTACATACTTTGTTCTTTGTCTTGTATGATTTCTGCATGTTTTCGCTTTGGAGTTTTATGTCTGAGATGTGTGTTTGTGTGTTGGGTGCACAATGTGGCTCTTTCTGTGTCATATCTACTGCATCTAGTGGGTTTCATTTTGTTTCCAATGTTCTGTATGATGTCTGTATTGTGTGTGGCCCTCTGGATCACATGTAGTGTGTGATGTGTCCATTCTTTGCATCGCTTGTAATGTATTGTGCTTTCAACTGTGCTGGTGTTCTGCATATGCTTCTCTGAGTGTGGTGTATGGTGTTTGGTGGTTTTTCTGTTAATTTTGCCTTTTGTGCATGGTTAGTTGTGTTGAAACTGTTATGTGTGTGTTGTGTGTTTTCCATGTGCTGGCTGAGTCGGGCTTTGTGTGTGCTCTTTGTGATATGGCTCGGTTGCTGTATTGAGCATATTGATTGAAAAGTATGGTAAATGTGTCCTGACTTCATTGTTTTGTTGATAGTGTTACTATAGTGATTTTCTTTCCGAGTTTGTCTTTTTATCATGTGGTTCTGTGCGTTGGCTGCTTGTGTTTGGATTTGGGTGTATTTTGGGTCTCTGTTGCAAAATGTGCATCATCTGTGTCATTTGGTGCTGTACCCTGTGTTTTGTGTGTGGATTTGAATGATCTGCTGTTTTGGGATATGTTCTGTAGGGATTGGTTCGGTGTGGCTTTGTTGTGATGTGTGCTTTCTGTGTATGCCCAATATTGCGTTTTCCGTGCGGTGCATTCGTTTCGGTTATGCTGTGTATGTTGAGAGGTAATTGGTGTATTTGGAATGTAATTTGCTGTGGTTGTGCTGTTTTGGTTGTGTGATTTGTGCTTATGTTCCTGAGTTCTCTGTTTGTTGTGTGATGCTGTGTGTCTTCAACGTGTGGTCACTTTGTGCGTGCTGTAATAGTTTTGTATTGTTTATTCTAATTTCCATGTGTTTAGCAATGGTATTGTTTTCCCATGGTTGTGTTGTGTGTTTGTTGTGTGCTGTCTGTGTTGTGCATGTTTGTTTGTGTTCTGAACTCTGCTGAGTCTGTTTATTATGTGTTGTTAATAACGTGTTCTGTGATGTGTGTGTTGTGTGCTTGGTTTACGGTGTGTTAGTTTTCTCTTCTGGGTCTTTAGTGTGTTGTACATTTTTGCTGCATATGTTTTATGTTGAATAATCTGTGTATAAGATGTGTGCGTGTATTGCATGAATGTGTGCTACATCTTGTGCGTACTGTGTGACCTGTGACTGATCATTTTTGTGCGTTTTGTTCCCGAGAGTTGTACGTTCGGAAATGAGCTGCCTGTATGTCAATATGTGCTTCTTCAAGTGTTTGTGTGTCTTTTCCATAGTGTGGGATATGTGTTGCCCAGGTCATTTCCTGGTTTGTGTGTGCTTGGCATGTGGTTTTGTATGTGCTATGATCGTTTTGTCTATGTGATGTTATATTAGCCTTTATATATTTGAGAGTTCTCTCTGTTGGGCTTATGTTTTTTGTGTGTAACGAGAAATGTTAATGTGGGTCGTTGAGCTTTTCCAGGTTATGTGTGTAATGGGAAGTGTGTTGACTCTGTGGTTGTGGTTGTAAGTGATCCTCACTGTGTATACTCTGGGAAAAGTCGTTCATGCCTATTATGTGCAGTTAAGTGCTATGATGTGTGTGGTGTGTGTTGATTATTGTGAAGATAGCTGTATTGCTGAGAGTTTGTGTGCATTCTATAATTTTGGTTTTAAGGGTGGCCAGGCCAGGATTTGTTTTGTGTCAGTGTGTGTCTTGTGTGTTAAATGTGGTGTTGTTTCCTTTAGTGTGTGATGTGTTGTGTTTTGTGTGTTGTGTTGTTTTCCGTGTTTTGTCTGTTCTGTTACACGTTTGTTATTGTGTGTGTGGTATGTGTATGTTCTACGTGGTGTCTGGTCCTTTGCTGTGTGTGCAGTGGTATTTTTGTGCAAAGTGTACACGGCAGTGTGTTATTTGTGTTGTGTGATAGAATGTGCATTCTGGTTTGTGTGGTGTATTGGGTATTATTGTGTTATGTTTTCCTTTTTTCTAAATTTTGTGTGTGTTCTCTCTGTTGTGTGTTTGCTATGTTTTGTGAGTTTTGTGTGGGAAATGTGAGGTTAACATATATTGCTGTTCATTATGTATGTTGCTCGTGTGTGTTCTCTTTTTGGTGTTATGTGTGAGGTAAGTGCTTTTGTGTTGTCTGGGTCTTTGTATGTCATATATGTTGCATTTATTGTGTTTGGTTTTGTTTACGTGACTGTGTATCTTGTGTGTTTTGTGTGTGGCTCTCTTGGTTACACGTAGTGTGCTATGTGTCTGTGCTTTGCATGGCGTTTTACGTGTTGTGTTCTCAGTTGTGTTGGCGTTCTGTGTATGCTTTTCTGACTGTGGTGTATGGTGTGTAGTTCGTTGTCCTTTATTTGACTGTTGAGAATGATGTTACTTATGTTGAACTTGTTTTGTGTGTGTGTTTGTATGTGTGTTGTGTATTTTCCCATATGCAGCCTGGATCTTCTCTGTGTGTGCACTATGTGGTATGTGTCCCTTTCTGTGCTGTGCATAGTGTGACAAATGTGTGTTGTATGTATGAGGTTTTCGATGAGTTGTGGATCGTGGGTGACTTGATTGACTTTCTCTCTGTGTGAGTCTTTACATGTGGTACTGTGTGTTGTTTGCTTGTGTACGGATTTGGTTTTATTTCGTGTCTCTGTTGTGGAATGTGTGGCATCTGTGTTATTGTGCATTATTTGCTGGGTGCGTTTGCGGACTTGAATGATTTGCTGCTTGGGAATATTTTGCGTAGGGATTTGGTATGTATGTGTGTTTGCTGTGATGTATTCTTTCTGTGTTCGTCCAACTCTGTTTTATGAGTGTGGTGTATACTTTTGGATATGCTGTGTTTGCTGAGTTAGAATTTGTGTTTTGAATGTTCTTTGCTGTGATTGTGTTGTTTTGGTGGTGTGCAGTGTGCAAACGGCACTGAGTTTTACGTTTGTTGTGTAATACTGTGAATTCACTGTGTTGTCATTTTGTGTGTGCTGATATTGTTTTCTACAGTTTTCTCAGTTCCTTGTGCTTAAAAACGGTGTTGCTTACCCATTATTTTTGTTGTGTTTGTGTTGTGTTGTCTGTGTTGTGTATGTTTTGTCATTGGTCTGAGCTCTGTTGTGTCTGTTATGTGTTGTTCTAATACTGTGTTCTGTGTTCTGTGTGTATTTGTGACTTTTGTGGTCTGTGTGTTGAGTACATTATACATGTTTGCTGGGTGAGTTTAACTGTTGCATATGCTGTGCATATGTGCTCTTTGTGTTTTAAGTGGTGTGTGATATTTGTTTAGCACCCTGTGTGACCTGTGACCAAAATATTTGTGTGTGTTGTGTATGAGTGTTGTAGTTTCTGCATGGTATTGACTTTATGTGGGTATGTGTTTCTAACTGTTGTTGCGTGTCTTTTGCTTTGTGTGTGATATGTGGGTTGCCTCTATCGTACCCTTGCTTGTGTGTGGTTCGCATGTGGTTTTGTATGTGCTGTGTGAGTTCTGTGTGTGTGACTTGATTTTTGTCTGGTTGTATTGGAGAGTTTGTCTCAGTTGTGTTTGTGATTGATGCGTGTAATGAGAAATGTGTTGAATATGGCTGTTTGCGCTGTTTCAGATTGTGGATAATGTGAAGTGTGTTGACTCTGGTTGTGCTTTGTTAGTGATCCTCACTCTGTGTTCCGAATGAACTCTGTGAAAGTTTTTTATGAATATTATCTGCCTTTATGTGCTGTGAAGCGTATGGTGTTCCTTGATAAGTGTGAACAGTTGTTTGCTGCAAGTTCCTGTGCACTGTTTTTTGTTGTCATAGTGGTCCAGTCAGGGCTTGTTGTATATCACTCCATGCATTTTTGTTTTAAATGTGATGTTTTCTTTTGTATTTGAAGTGTTGTGTTCTTACCGTTTTTTCTCTATTACAGGTTTTGTGATGGTGTTTGCTTGTGTGTTGTGTGTATGTTCTACGTTTCATCTGATATGCTCAGTGCTGTAGGTGTAGTGTGTTGTTTCTGTAGTGTGAGTATGGGAGCAAGTGATTTGTTGTGTTATGTGATTGTGGATTTTGACTGGCGCAGTTTGGTGTGTGGTGTGTGTGATTGTGTGCTTTTGTTTTCTTTAATCTCTTGGTTTTGTGTGTTTTCTCTGTTTTGTGTGTTGCCTGTGTTGTGAAGTTTTGAATGAGATCTGTGTGGTTTACATACTTTGTTCTTTGTCTTGTATGATTTCTGCATGTTTTCGCTTTGGAGTTTTATGTCTGAGATGTGTGTTTGTGTGTTGGGTGCACAATGTGGCTCTTTCTGTGTCATATCTACTGCATCTAGTGGGTTTCATTTTGTTTCCAATGTTCTGTATGATGTCTGTATTGTGTGTGGCCCTCTGGATCACATGTAGTGTGTGATGTGTCCATTCTTTGCATCGCTTGTAATGTATTGTGCTTTCAACTGTGCTGGTGTTCTGCATATGCTTCTCTGAGTGTGGTGTATGGTATTTGGTGGTTTTTCTGTTAATTTTGCCTTTTGTGCATGGTTAGTTGTGTTGAAACTGTTATGTGTGTGTTGTGTGTTTTCCATGTGCTGGCTGAGTCGGGCTTTGTGTGTGCTCTTTGTGATATGGCTCGGTTGCTGTATTGAGCATATTGATTGAAAAGTATGGTACATGTGTCCTGACTTCATTGTTTTGTGGATAGTGTTACTATAGTGATTTTCTTTCCGAGTTTGTCTTTTTATCATGTGGTTCTGTGCGTTGGCTGCTTGTGTTTGGATTTGGGTGTATTTTGGGTCTCTGTTGCAAAATGTGCATCATCTGTGTCATTTGGTGCTGTACCCTGTGTTTTGTGTGTGGATTTGAATGATCTGCTGTTTTGGGATATGTTCTGTAGGGATTGGTTCGGTGTGGCTTTGTTGTGATGTGTGCTTTCTGTGTATGCCCAATATTGCGTTTTCCGTGCGGTGCATTCGTTTCGGTTATGCTGTGTATGTTGAGAGGTAATTGGTGTATTTGGAATGTAATTTGCTGTGGTTGTGCTGTTTTGGTTGTGTGATTTGTGCTTATGTTCCTGAGTTCTCTGTTTGTTGTGTGATGCTGTGTGTCTTCAACGTGTGGTCACTTTGTGCGTGCTGTAATAGTTTTGTATTGTTTATTCTAATTTCCATGTGTTTAGCAATGGTATTGTTTTCCCATGGTTGTGTTGTGTGTTTGTTGTGTGCCGTCTGTGTTGTGCATGTTTGTTTGTGTTCTGAACTCTGCTGAGTCTGTTTATTATGTGTTGTTAATAACGTGTTCTGTGATGTGTGTGTTGTGTGCTTGGTTTACGGTGTGTTAGTTTTCTCTTCTGGGTCTTTAGTGTGTTGTACATATTTGCTGCATATGTTTTATGTTGAATAATCTGTGTATAAGATGTGTGCGTGTATTGCATGAATGTGTGCTACATCTTGTGCGTACTGTGTGACCTGTGACTGATCATTTTTGTGCGTTTTGTTCCCGAGAGTTGTACGTTCGGAAATGAGCTGCCTGTATGTCAATATGTGCTTCTTCAAGTGTTTGTGTGTCTTTTCCATAGTGTGGGATATGTGTTGCCCAGGTCATTTCCTGGTTTGTGTGTGCTTGGCATGTGGTTTTGTATGTGCTATGATCGTTTTGTCTATGTGATGTTATATTAGCCTTTATATATTTGAGAGTTCTCTCTGTTGGGCTTATGTTTTTTGTGTGTAACGAGAAATGTTAATGTGGGTCGTTGAGCTTTTCCAGGTTATGTGTGTAATGGGAAGTGTGTTGACTCTGTGGTTGTGGTTGTAAGTGATCCTCACTGTGTATACTCTGGGAAAAGTCGTTCATGCCTATTATGTGCAGTTAAGTGCTATGATGTGTGTGGTGTGTGTTGATTATTGTGAAGATAGCTGTATTGCTGAGAGTTTGTGTGCATTCTATAATTTTGGTTTTAAGGGTGGCCAGGCCAGGATTTGTTTTGTGTCAGTGTGTGTCTTGTGTGTTAAATGTGGTGTTGTTTCCTTTAGTGTGTGATGTGTTGTGTTTTGTGTGTTGTGTTGTTTTCCGTGTTTTGTCTGTTCTGTTACACGTTTGTTATTGTGTGTGTGGTATGTGTATGTTCTACGTGGTGTCTGGTCCTTTGCTGTGTGTGCAGTGGTATTTTTGTGCAAAGTGTACACGGCAGTGTGTTATTTGTGTTGTGTGATAGAATGTGCATTCTGGTTTGTGTGGTGTATTGGGTATTATTGTGTTATGTTTTCCTTTTTTCTAAATTTTGTGTGTGTTCTCTCTGTTGTGTGTTTGCTATGTTTTGTGAGTTTTGTGTGGGAAATGTGAGGTTAACATATATTGCTGTTCATTATGTATGTTGCTCGTGTGTGTTCTCTTTTTGGTGTTATGTGTGAGGTAAGTGCTTTTGTGTTGTCTGGGTCTTTGTATGTCATATATGTTGCATTTATTGTGTTTGGTTTTGTTTACGTGACTGTGTATCTTGTGTGTTTTGTGTGTGGCTCTCTTGGTTACACGTAGTGTGCTATGTGTCTGTGCTTTGCATGGCGTTTTACGTGTTGTGTTCTCAGTTGTGTTGGCGTTCTGTGTATGCTTTTCTGACTGTGGTGTATGGTGTGTAGTTCGTTGTCCTTTATTTGACTGTTGAGAATGATGTTACTTATGTTGAACTTGTTTTGTGTGTGTGTTTGTATGTGTGTTGTGTATTTTCCCATATGCAGCATGGATCTTCTCTGTGTGTGCACTATGTGGTATGTGTCCCTTTCTGTGCTGTGCATAGTGTGACAAATGTGTGTTGTATGTATGAGGTTTTCGATGAGTTGTGGATCGTGGGTGACTTGATTGACTTTCTCTCTGTGTGAGTCTTTACATGTGGTACTGTGTGTTGTTTGCTTGTGTACGGATTTGGTTTTATTTCGTGTCTCTGTTGTGGAATGTGTGGCATCTGTGTTATTGTGCATTATTTGCTGGGTGCGTTTGCGGACTTGAATGATTTGCTGCTTGGGAATATTTTGCGTAGGGATTTGGTATGTATGTGTGTTTGCTGTGATGTATTCTTTCTGTGTTCGTCCAACTCTGTTTTATGAGTGTGGTGTATACTTTTGGATATGCTGTGTTTGCTGAGATAGAATTTGTGTTTTGAATGTTCTTTGCTGTGATTGTGTTGTTTTGGTGGTGTGCAGTGTGCAAACGGCACTGAGTTTTACGTTTGTTGTGTAATACTGTGAATTCACTGTGTTGTCATTTTGTGTGTGCTGATATTGTTTTCTACAGTTTTCTCAGTTCCTTGTGCTTAAAAACGGTGTTGCTTACCCATTATTTTTGTTGTGTTTGTGTTGTGTTGTCTGTGTTGTGTATGTTTTGTCATTGGTCTGAGCTCTGTTGTGTCTGTTATGTGTTGTTCTAATACTGTGTTCTGTGTTCTGTGTGTATTTGTGACTTTTGTGGTCTGTGTGTTGAGTACATTATACATGTTTGCTGGGTGAGTTTAACTGTTGCATATGCTGTGCATATGTGCTCTTTGTGTTTTAAGTGGTGTGTGATATTTGTTTAGCACCCTGTGTGACCTGTGACCAAAATATTTGTGTGTGTTGTGTATGAGTGTTGTAGTTTCTGCATGGTATTGACTTTATGTGGGTATGTGTTTCTAACTGTTGTTGCGTGTCTTTTGCTTTGTGTGTGATATGTGGGTTGCCTCTATCGTACCCTTGCTTGTGTGTGGTTCGCATGTGGTTTTGTATGTGCTGTGTGAGTTCTTTGTGTGTGACTTGATTTTTGTCTGGTTGTATTGGAGAGTTTGTCTCAGTTGTGTTTGTGATTGATGCGTGTAATGAGAAATGTGTTGAATATGGCTGTTTGCGCTGTTTCAGATTGTGGATAATGTGAAGTGTGTTGACTCTGGTTGTGCTTTGTTAGTGATCCTCACTCTGTGTTCCGAATGAACTCTGTGAAAGTTTTTTATGAATATTATCTGCCTTTATGTGCTGTGAAGCGTATGGTGTTCCTTGATAAGTGTGAACAGTTGTTTGCTGCAAGTTCCTGTGCACTGTTTTTTGTTGTCATAGTGGTCCAGTCAGGGCTTGTTGTATATCACTCCATGCATTTTTGTTTTAAATGTGATGTTTTCTTTTGTATTTGAAGTGTTGTGTTCTTACCGTTTTTTCTCTATTACAGGTTTTGTGATGGTGTTTGCTTGTGTGTTGTGTGTATGTTCTACGTTTCATCTGATATGCTCAGTGCTGTAGGTGTAGTGTGTTGTTTCTGTAGTGTGAGTATGGGAGCAAGTGATTTGTTGTGTTATGTGATTGTGGATTTTGACTGGCGCAGTTTGGTGTGTGGTGTGTGTGATTGTGTGCTTTTGTTTTCTTTAATCTCTTGGTTTTGTGTGTTTTCTCTGTTTTGTGTGTTGCCTGTGTTGTGAAGTTTTGAATGAGATCTGTGTGGTTTACATACTTTGTTCTTTGTCTTGTATGATTTCTGCATGTTTTCGCTTTGGAGTTTTATGTCTGAGATGTGTGTTTGTGTGTTGGGTGCACAATGTGGCTCTTTCTGTGTCATATCTACTGCATCTAGTGGGTTTCATTTTGTTTCCAATGTTCTGTATGATGTCTGTATTGTGTGTGGCCCTCTGGATCACATGTAGTGTGTGATGTGTCCATTCTTTGCATCGCTTGTAATGTATTGTGCTTTCAACTGTGCTGGTGTTCTGCATATGCTTCTCTGAGTGTGGTGTATGGTATTTGGTGGTTTTTCTGTTAATTTTGCCTTTTGTGCATGGTTAGTTGTGTTGAAACTGTTATGTGTGTGTTGTGTGTTTTCCATGTGCTGGCTGAGTCGGGCTTTGTGTGTGCTCTTTGTGATATGGCTCGGTTGCTGTATTGAGCATATTGATTGAAAAGTATGGTACATGTGTCCTGACTTCATTGTTTTGTGGATAGTGTTACTATAGTGATTTTCTTTCCGAGTTTGTCTTTTTATCATGTGGTTCTGTGCGTTGGCTGCTTGTGTTTGGATTTGGGTGTATTTTGGGTCTCTGTTGCAAAATGTGCATCATCTGTGTCATTTGGTGCTGTACCCTGTGTTTTGTGTGTGGATTTGAATGATCTGCTGTTTTGGGATATGTTCTGTAGGGATTGGTTCGGTGTGGCTTTGTTGTGATGTGTGCTTTCTGTGTATGCCCAATATTGCGTTTTCCGTGCGGTGCATTCGTTTCGGTTATGCTGTGTATGTTGAGAGGTAATTGGTGTATTTGGAATGTAATTTGCTGTGGTTGTGCTGTTTTGGTTGTGTGATTTGTGCTTATGTTCCTGAGTTCTCTGTTTGTTGTGTGATGCTGTGTGTCTTCAACGTGTGGTCACTTTGTGCGTGCTGTAATAGTTTTGTATTGTTTATTCTAATTTCCATGTGTTTAGCAATGGTATTGTTTTCCCATGGTTGTGTTGTGTGTTTGTTGTGTGCCGTCTGTGTTGTGCATGTTTGTTTGTGTTCTGAACTCTGCTGAGTCTGTTTATTATGTGTTGTTAATAACGTGTTCTGTGATGTGTGTGTTGTGTGCTTGGTTTACGGTGTGTTAGTTTTCTCTTCTGGGTCTTTAGTGTGTTGTACATATTTGCTGCATATGTTTTATGTTGAATAATCTGTGTATAAGATGTGTGCGTGTATTGCATGAATGTGTGCTACATCTTGTGCGTACTGTGTGACCTGTGACTGATCATTTTTGTGCGTTTTGTTCCCGAGAGTTGTACGTTCGGAAATGAGCTGCCTGTATGTCAATATGTGCTTCTTCAAGTGTTTGTGTGTCTTTTCCATAGTGTGGGATATGTGTTGCCCAGGTCATTTCCTGGTTTGTGTGTGCTTGGCATGTGGTTTTGTATGTGCTATGATCGTTTTGTCTATGTGATGTTATATTAGCCTTTATATATTTGAGAGTTCTCTCTGTTGGGCTTATGTTTTTTGTGTGTAACGAGAAATGTTAATGTGGGTCGTTGAGCTTTTCCAGGTTATGTGTGTAATGGGAAGTGTGTTGACTCTGTGGTTGTGGTTGTAAGTGATCCTCACTGTGTATACTCTGGGAAAAGTCGTTCATGCCTATTATGTGCAGTTAAGTGCTATGATGTGTGTGGTGTGTGTTGATTATTGTGAAGATAGCTGTATTGCTGAGAGTTTGTGTGCATTCTATAATTTTGGTTTTAAGGGTGGCCAGGCCAGGATTTGTTTTGTGTCAGTGTGTGTCTTGTGTGTTAAATGTGGTGTTGTTTCCTTTAGTGTGTGATGTGTTGTGTTTTGTGTGTTGTGTTGTTTTCCGTGTTTTGTCTGTTCTGTTACACGTTTGTTATTGTGTGTGTGGTATGTGTATGTTCTACGTGGTGTCTGGTCCTTTGCTGTGTGTGCAGTGGTATTTTTGTGCAAAGTGTACACGGCAGTGTGTTATTTGTGTTGTGTGATAGAATGTGCATTCTGGTTTGTGTGGTGTATTGGGTATTATTGTGTTATGTTTTCCTTTTTTCTAAATTTTGTGTGTGTTCTCTCTGTTGTGTGTTTGCTATGTTTTGTGAGTTTTGTGTGGGAAATGTGAGGTTAACATATATTGCTGTTCATTATGTATGTTGCTCGTGTGTGTTCTCTTTTTGGTGTTATGTGTGAGGTAAGTGCTTTTGTGTTGTCTGGGTCTTTGTATGTCATATATGTTGCATTTATTGTGTTTGGTTTTGTTTACGTGACTGTGTATCTTGTGTGTTTTGTGTGTGGCTCTCTTGGTTACACGTAGTGTGCTATGTGTCTGTGCTTTGCATGGCGTTTTACGTGTTGTGTTCTCAGTTGTGTTGGCGTTCTGTGTATGCTTTTCTGACTGTGGTGTATGGTGTGTAGTTCGTTGTCCTTTATTTGACTGTTGAGAATGATGTTACTTATGTTGAACTTGTTTTGTGTGTGTGTTTGTATGTGTGTTGTGTATTTTCCCATATGCAGCCTGGATCTTCTCTGTGTGTGCACTATGTGGTATGTGTCCCTTTCTGTGCTGTGCATAGTGTGACAAATGTGTGTTGTATGTATGAGGTTTTCGATGAGTTGTGGATCGTGGGTGACTTGATTGACTTTCTCTCTGTGTGAGTCTTTACATGTGGTACTGTGTGTTGTTTGCTTGTGTACGGATTTGGTTTTATTTCGTGTCTCTGTTGTGGAATGTGTGGCATCTGTGTTATTGTGCATTATTTGCTGGGTGCGTTTGCGGACTTGAATGATTTGCTGCTTGGGAATATTTTGCGTAGGGATTTGGTATGTATGTGTGTTTGCTGTGATGTATTCTTTCTGTGTTCGTCCAACTCTGTTTTATGAGTGTGGTGTATACTTTTGGATATGCTGTGTTTGCTGAGATAGAATTTGTGTTTTGAATGTTCTTTGCTGTGATTGTGTTGTTTTGGTGGTGTGCAGTGTGCAAACGGCACTGAGTTTTACGTTTGTTGTGTAATACTGTGAATTCACTGTGTTGTCATTTTGTGTGTGCTGATATTGTTTTCTACAGTTTTCTCAGTTCCTTGTGCTTAAAAACGGTGTTGCTTACCCATTATTTTTGTTGTGTTTGTGTTGTGTTGTCTGTGTTGTGTATGTTTTGTCATTGGTCTGAGCTCTGTTGTGTCTGTTATGTGTTGTTCTAATACTGTGTTCTGTGTTCTGTGTGTATTTGTGACTTTTGTGGTCTGTGTGTTGAGTACATTATACATGTTTGCTGGGTGAGTTTAACTGTTGCATATGCTGTGCATATGTGCTCTTTGTGTTTTAAGTGGTGTGTGATATTTGTTTAGCACCCTGTGTGACCTGTGACCAAAATATTTGTGTGTGTTGTGTATGAGTGTTGTAGTTTCTGCATGGTATTGACTTTATGTGGGTATGTGTTTCTAACTGTTGTTGCGTGTCTTTTGCTTTGTGTGTGATATGTGGGTTGCCTCTATCGTACCCTTGCTTGTGTGTGGTTCGCATGTGGTTTTGTATGTGCTGTGTGAGTTCTTTGTGTGTGACTTGATTTTTGTCTGGTTGTATTGGAGAGTTTGTCTCAGTTGTGTTTGTGATTGATGCGTGTAATGAGAAATGTGTTGAATATGGCTGTTTGCGCTGTTTCAGATTGTGGATAATGTGAAGTGTGTTGACTCTGGTTGTGCTTTGTTAGTGATCCTCACTCTGTGTTCCGAATGAACTCTGTGAAAGTTTTTTATGAATATTATCTGCCTTTATGTGCTGTGAAGCGTATGGTGTTCCTTGATAAGTGTGAACAGTTGTTTGCTGCAAGTTCCTGTGCACTGTTTTTTGTTGTCATAGTGGTCCAGTCAGGGCTTGTTGTATATCACTCCATGCATTTTTGTTTTAAATGTGATGTTTTCTTTTGTATTTGAAGTGTTGTGTTCTTACCGTTTTTTCTCTATTACAGGTTTTGTGATGGTGTTTGCTTGTGTGTTGTGTGTATGTTCTACGTTTCATCTGATATGCTCAGTGCTGTAGGTGTAGTGTGTTGTTTCTGTAGTGTGAGTATGGGAGCAAGTGATTTGTTGTGTTATGTGATTGTGGATTTTGACTGGCGCAGTTTGGTGTGTGGTGTGTGTGATTGTGTGCTTTTGTTTTCTTTAATCTCTTGGTTTTGTGTGTTTTCTCTGTTTTGTGTGTTGCCTGTGTTGTGAAGTTTTGAATGAGATCTGTGTGGTTTACATACTTTGTTCTTTGTCTTGTATGATTTCTGCATGTTTTCGCTTTGGAGTTTTATGTCTGAGATGTGTGTTTGTGTGTTGGGTGCACAATGTGGCTCTTTCTGTGTCATATCTACTGCATCTAGTGGGTTTCATTTTGTTTCCAATGTTCTGTATGATGTCTGTATTGTGTGTGGCCCTCTGGATCACATGTAGTGTGTGATGTGTCCATTCTTTGCATCGCTTGTAATGTATTGTGCTTTCAACTGTGCTGGTGTTCTGCATATGCTTCTCTGAGTGTGGTGTATGGTATTTGGTGGTTTTTCTGTTAATTTTGCCGTTTGTGCATGGTTAGTTGTGTTGAAACTGTTATGTGTGTGTTGTGTGTTTTCCATGTGCTGGCTGAGTCGGGCTTTGTGTGTGCTCTTTGTGATATGGCTCGGTTGCTGTATTGAGCATATTGATTGAAAAGTATGGTACATGTGTCCTGACTTCATTGTTTTGTGGATAGTGTTACTATAGTGATTTTCTTTCCGAGTTTGTCTTTTTATCATGTGGTTCTGTGCGTTGGCTGCTTGTGTTTGGATTTGGGTGTATTTTGGGTCTCTGTTGCAAAATGTGCATCATCTGTGTCATTTGGTGCTGTACCCTGTGTTTTGTGTGTGGATTTGAATGATCTGCTGTTTTGGGATATGTTCTGTAGGGATTGGTTCGGTGTGGCTTTGTTGTGATGTGTGCTTTCTGTGTATGCCCAATATTGTGTTTTCCGTGCGGTGCATTCGTTTCGGTTATGCTGTGTATGTTGTGAGGTAATTTGTGTATTTGGAATGTAATTTGCTGTGGTTGTGCTGTTTTGGTTGTGTGATTTGTGCTTATGTTCCTGAGTTCTCTGTTTGTTGTGTGATGCTGTGTGTCTTCAACGTGTGGTCACTTTGTGCGTGCTGTAATAGTTTTGTATTGTTTATTCTAATTTCCATGTGTTTAGCAATGGTATTGTTTTCCCATGGTTGTGTTGTGTGTTTGTTGTGTGCTGTCTGTGTTGTGCATGTTTGTTTGTGTTCTGAACTCTGCTGAGTCTGTTTATTATGTGTTGTTAATAACGTGTTCTGTGATGTGTGTGTTGTGTGCTTGGTTTACGGTGTGTTAGTTTTCTCTTCTGGGTGTTTAGTGTGTTGTACATATTTGCTGCATATGTTTTATGTTGAATAATCTGTGTATACGATGTGTGCGTGTATTGCATGAATGTGTGCTACATCTTGTGCGTACTGTGTGACCTGTGACTGATCATTTTTGTGCGTTTTGTGCCCGAGAGTTGTACGTTCGGAAATGAGCTGCCTGTATGTCAATATGTGCTTCTTCAAGTGTTTGTGTGTCTTTTCCATAGTGTGGGATATGTGTTGCCCAGGTCATTTCCTGGTTTGTGTGTGCTTGGCATGTGGTTTTGTATGTGCTATGATCGTTTTGTCTATGTGATGTTATTTTAGCCTTTATATATTTGAGAGTTCTCTCTGTTGGGCTTATGTTTTTTGTGTGTAACGAGAAATGTTAATGTGGGTCGTTGAGCTTTTCCAGGATATGTGTGTAATGGAAAGTGTGTTGACTCTGTGGTTGTGGTTGTAAGTGATCCTCACTGTGTATACTCTGGGAAAAGTCGTTCATGCCTATTATGTGCAGTTAAGTGCTATGATGTGTGTGGTGTGTGTTGATTATTGTGAAGATAGCTGTATTGCTGAGAGTTTGTGTGCATTCCATAATTTTGGTTTTAAGGGTGGCCAGGCCAGGATTTGTTTTGTGTCAGTGTGTGTCTTGTGTGTTAAATGTGGTGTTGTTTCCTTTAGTGTGTGATGTGTTGTGTTTTGTGTGTTGTGTTGTTTTCCGTGTTTTGTCTGTTCTGTTACACGTTTGTTATTGTGTGTGTGGTATGTGTATGTTCTACGTGGTGTCTGGTCCTTTGCTGTGTGTGCAGTGGTATTTTTGTGCAAAGTGTACACGGCAGTGTGTTATTTGTGTTGTGTGATAGAATGTGCATTCTGGTTTGTGTGGTGTATTGGGCATTATTGTGTTATGTTTTCCTTTTTCCTAAATTTTGTGTGTGTTCTCTCTGTTGTGTGTTTGCTATGTTTTGTGAGTTTTGTGTAGGAAATGTGAGGGTAACATATATTGCTGTTCATTTTGTATGTTGCTCGTGTGTGTTCTCTTTTTGGTGTTATGTGTGAGGTAAGTGCTTTTGTGTTGTCTGGGTCTTTGTATGTCATATATGTTGCATTTATTGTGTTTGGTTTTGTTTACGTGACTGTGTATCTTGTGTGTTTTGTGTGTGGCTCTCTTGGTTACACGTAGTGTGCTATGTGTCTGTGCTTTGCATGGCGTTTTACGTGTTGTGTTCTCAGTTGTGTTGGCGTTCTGTGTATGCTTTTCTGACTGTGGTGTATGGTGTGTAGTTCGTTGTCCTTTATTTGACTGTTGAGAATGATGTTACTTATGTTGAACTTGTTTTGTGTGTGTGTTTGTATGTGTGTTGTGTATTTTCCCATATGCAGCCTGGATCTTCTCTGTGTGTGCACTATGTGGTATGTGTCCCTTTCTGTGCTGTGCATAGTGTGACAAATGTGTGTTGTATGTATGAGGTTTTCGATGAGTTGTGGATCGTGGGTGACTTGATTGACTTTCTCTCTGTGTGAGTCTTTACATGTGGTACTGTGTGTTGTTTGCTTGTGTACGGATTTGGTTTTATTTCGTGTCTCTGTTGTGGAATTTGTGGCATCTGTGTTATTGTGCATTATTTGCTTGGTGCGTTTGCGGACTTGGATGATTTGCTGCTTGGGAATATTTTGCGTAGGGATTTTTTATGTATGTGTGTTTGCTGTGATGTATTCTTTCTGTGTTCGTCCAACTCTGTTTTATGAGTGTGGTGTATACTTTTGGATATGCTGTGTTTGCTGAGTTAGAATATGTATTTTGAATGTTCTTTGCTGTGATTGTGTTGTTTTGGTGGTGTGCAGTGTGCAAACTTCACTGAGTTTTACGTTTGTTGTGTAATACTGTGAATTCACTGTGTTGTCATTTTGTGTGTGCTGATATTGTTTTCTACAGTTTTCTCAGTTCCTTGTGCTTAAAAACGGTGTTGCTTACCCATTATTTTTGTTGTGTTTGTGTTGTGTTTTCTGTGTTGTGAATGTTTTGTCATTGGTCTGAGCTCTGTTGTGTCTGTTATGTGTTGTTCTAATACTGTGTTCTGTGTTGTGTGTGTATTTGTGACTTTTGTGGTCTGTGTGTTGAGTACATTATACATGTTTGCTGGGTGAGTTTAACTGTTGCATATGCTGTGCATATGTGCTCTTTGTGTTTTAAGTGGTGTGTGATATTTGTTTAGCACCCTGTGTGACCTTTGACCAAAATATTTGTGTGTGTTGTGTGTGAGTGTTGTAGTTTCTGCATGGTATTGACTTTATGTGGGTATGTGTTTCTAACTGTTGTTGCGTGTCTTTTGCTTTGTGTGTGATATGTGGTTTGCCTCTATAGTACCCTTGCTTGTGTGTGGTTCGCATGTGGTTTTGTATGTGCTGTGTGAGTTCTGTGTGTGTGACTTGATTTTTGTCTGGTTGTATTGGAGAGTTTGTCTCAGTTGTGTTTGTGATTGATGCGTGTAATGAGAAATGTGTTGAATATGGCTGTTTGTGCTGTTTCAGATTGTGGATAATGTGAAGTGTGTTGACTCTGGTTGTGCTTTGTTAGTGATCCTCACTCTGTGTTCCGAATGTACTCTGTGAAAGTTTTTTATGAATATTATCTGCCTTTATGTGCTGTGAAGCGTATGGTTTTCCTTGATAAGTGTGAACAGTTGTTTGCTGCAAGTTCCTGTGCACTGTTTTTTGTTGTCATAGTGGTCCAGTCAGGGCTTGTTGTATATCAATCCATGCATTTTTGTTTTAAATGTGATGTTTTCTTTTGTATTTGAAGTGTTGTGTTCTTACCGTTTTTTCTCTATTACAGGTTTTGTGATGGTGTTTGCTTGTGTGTTGTGTGTATGTTCCATGTTTCATCTGATATGCTCAGTGCTGTAGGTGTAGTGTGTTGTTTCTGTAGTGTGAGTATGGGAGCAAGTGATTTGTTGTGTTATGTGATTGTGGATTTTGACTGGCGCAGTTTGGTGTGTGGTGTGTGTGATTGTGTGCTTTTGTTTTCTTTAATCTCTTGGTTTTGTGTGTTTTCTCTGTTTTGTGTGTTGCCTGTGTTGTGAAGTTTTGAATGAGATCTGTGTGGTTTACATACTTTGTTCTTTGTCTTGTATGATTTCTGCATGTTTTCGCTTTGGAGTTTTATGTCTGAGATGTGTGTTTGTGTGTTGGGTGCACAATGTGGCTCTTTCTGTGTCATATCTACTGCATCTAGTGGGTTTCATTTTGTTTTCAATGTACTGTATGATGTCTGTATTGTGTGTGGCCCTCTGGATCACATGTAGTGTGTGATGTGTCCATTCTTTGCATCGCTTGTAATGTATTGTGCTTTCAACTGTGCTGGTGTTCTGCATATGCTTCTCTGAGTGTGGTGTATGGTGTTTGGTGGTTTTTCTGTTAATTTTGCCTTTTGTGCTTGGTTAGTTGTGTTGAAACTGTTATGTGTGTGTTGTGTGTTTTCCATGTGCTGGCTGAGTCGGGCTTTGTGTGTGCTCTTTGTGATATGGCTCGGTTGCTGTATTGAGCATATTGATTGAAAAGTATGGTACATGTGTCCTGACTTCATTGTTTTGTGGATAGTGTTACTATAGTGATTTTCTTTCCGAGTTTGTCTTTTTATCATGTGGTTCTGTGCGTTGGCTGCTTGTGTTTGGATTTGGGTGTATTTTGGGTCTCTGTTGCAAAATGTGCATCATCTGTGTCATTTGGTGCTGTACCATGTGTTTTGTGTGTGGATTTGAATGATCTGCTGTTTTGGGATATGTTCTGTAGGGATTGGTTCGGTGTGGCTTTGTTGTGATGTGTGCTTTCTGTGTATGCCCAATATTGTGTTTTCTGTGCGGTGCATTCGTTTCGGTTATGCTGTGTATGTTGTGAGGTAATTTGTGTATTTGGAATGTAATTTGCTGTGGTTGTGCTGTTTTGGTTGTGTGATGTGTGCTTATGTTCCTGAGTTCTCTGTTTGTTGTGTGATGCTGTGTGTCTTCAACGTGTGGTCACTTTGTGCGTGCTGTAATAGTTTTGTATTGTTTATTCTAATTTCCATGTGTTTAGCAATGGTATTGTTTTCCCATGGTTGTGTTGTGTGTTTGTTGTGTGCCGTCTGTGTTGTGCATGTTTGTTTGTGTTCTGAACTCTGCTGAGTCTGTTTATTATGTGTTGTTAATAACGTGTTCTGTGATGTGTGTGTTGTGTGCTTGGTTTACGGTGTGTTAGTTTTCTCTTCTGGGTGTTTAGTGTGTTGTACATATTTGCTGCATATGTTTTATGTTGAATAATCTGTGTATACGATGTGTGCGTGTATTGCATGAATGTGTGCTACATCTTGTGCGTACTGTGTGACCTGTGACTGATCATTTTTGTGCGTTTTGTGCCCGAGAGTTGTACGTTCGGAAATGAGCTGCCTGTATGTCAATATGTGCTTCTTCAAGTGTTTGTGTGTCTTTTCCATAGTGTGGGATATGTGTTGCCCAGGTCATTTCCTGGTTTGTGTGTGCTTGGCATGTGGTTTTGTATGTGCTATGATCGTTTTGTCTATGTGATGTTATTTTAGCCTTTATATATTTGAGAGTTCTCTCTGTTGGGCTTATGTTTTTTGTGTGTAACGAGAAATGTTAATGTGGGTCGTTGAGCTTTTCCAGGATATGTGTGTAATGGGAAGTGTGTTGACTCTGTGGTTGTGGTTGTAAGTGATCCTCACTGTGTATACTCTGGGAAAAGTCGTTCATGCCTATTATGTGCAGTTAAGTGCTATGATGTGTGTGGTGTGTGTTGATTATTGTGAAGATAGCTGTATTGCTGAGAGTTTGTGTGCATTCCATAATTTTGGTTTTAAGGGTGGCCAGGCCAGGATTTGTTTTGTGTCAGTGTGTGTCTTGTGTGTTAAATGTGGTGTTGTTTCCTTTAGTGTGTGATGTGTTGTGTTTTGTGTGTTGTGTTGTTTTCCGTGTTTTGTCTGTTCTTTTACACGTTTGTTATTGTGTGTGTGGTATGTGTATGTTCTACGTGGTGTCTGGTCCTTTGCTCTGTGTGCAGTGGTATTTTTGTGCAAAGTGTACACGGCAGTGTGTTATTTGTGTTGTGTGATAGAATGTGCATTCTGGTTTGTGTGGTGTATTGGGCATTATTGTGTTATGTTTTCCTTTTTTCTAAATTTTGTGTGTGTTCTCTCTGTTGTGTGTTTGCTATGTTTTGTGAGTTTTGTGTAGGAAATGTGAGGGTAACATATATTGCTGTTCATTTTGTATGTTGCTCGTGTGTGTTCTCTTTTTGGTGTTATGTGTGAGGTAAGTGCTTTTGTGTTGTCTGGGTCTTTGTATGTCATATATGTTGCATTTATTGTGTTTGGTTTTGTTTACGTGACTGTGTATCTTGTGTGTTTTGTGTGTGGCTCTCTTGGTTACACGTAGTGTGCTATGTGTCTGTGCTTTGCATGGCGTTTACGTGTTGTGTTCTCAGTTGTGTTGGCGTTCTGTGTATGCTTTTCTGACTGTGGTGTATGGTGTGTAGTTCGTTGTCCTTTATTTGACTGTTGAGAATGATGTTACTTATGTTGAACTTGTTTTGTGTGTGTGTTTGTATGTGTGTTGTGTATTTTCCCATATGCAGCCTGGATCTTCTCTGTGTGTGCACTATGTGGTATGTGTCCCTTTCTGTGCTGTGCATAGTGTGACAAATGTGTGTTGTATGTATGAGGTTTTCGATGAGTTGTGGATCGTGGGTGACTTGATTGACTTTCTCTCTGTGTGAGTCTTTACATGTGGTACTGTGTGTTGTTTGCTTGTGTACGGATTTGGTTTTATTTCGTGTCTCTGTTGTGGAATGTGTGGCATCTGTTTTATTGTGCATTATTTGCTGGGTGCGTTGTCGGACTTGAATGATTTGCTGCTTGGGAATATTTTGCGTAGGGATTTGGTATGTATGTGTGTTTGCTGTGATGTATTCTTTCTGTGTTCGTCCAACTCTGTTTTATGAGTGTGGTGTATACTTTTGGATATGCTGTGTTTGCTGAGTGAGAATTTGTGTTTTGAATGTTCTTTGCTGTGATTGTGTTGTTTTGGTGGTGTGCAGTGTGCAAACGGCACTGAGTTTTACGTTTGTTGTGTAATACTGTGAATTCACTGTGTTGTCATTTTGTGTGTGCTGATATTGTTTTCTACAGTTTTCTCAGTTCCGTGTGCTTTAAAACGGTGTTGCTTACCCATTATTTTTGTTGTGTTTGTGTTGTGTTGTCTGTGTTGTGTATGTTTTGTCATTGGTCTGAGCTCTTTTGTGTCTGTTATGTGTTGTTCTAATACTGTGTTCTGTGTTGTGTGTATATTTGTGACTTTTGTGGTCTGTGTGTTGAGTATATTATACATGTTTGCTGGGTGAGTTTAACTGTTGCATATGCTGTGCATATGTGCTCTTTGTGTTTTAAGTGGTGTGTGATATTTGTTTAGCACCCTGTGTGACCTGTGACCAAAATATTTGTGTGTGTTGTGTGTGAGTGTTGTAGTTTCTGCATGGTATTGACTTTATGTGGGTATGTGTTTCTAACTGTTGTTGCGTGTCTTTTGCTTTGTGTGTGATATGTGGGTTGCCTCTATCGTACCCTTGCTTGTGTGTGGTTCGCATGTGGTTTTGTATGTGCTGTGTGAGTTCTGTGTGTGTGACTTGATTTTTGTCTGGTTGTATTGGAGAGTTTGTCTCAGTTGTGTTTGTGATTGATGCGTGTAATGGGAAATGTGTTGAATATGGCTGTTTGCGCTGTTTCAGATTGTGGATAATGTGAAGTGTGTTGACTCTGGTTGTGCTTTGTTAGTGATCCTCACTCTGTGTTCCGAATGAACTCTGTGAAAGTTTTTTATGAATATTATCTGCCTTTATGTGCTGTGAAGCGTATGGTGTTCCTTGATAAGTGTGAACAGTTGTTTGCTGCAAGTTCCTGTGCACTGTTTTTTGTTGTCATAGTGGTCCAGTCAGGGCTTGTTGTATATCACTCCATGCATTTTTGTTTTAAATGTGATGTTTTCTTTTGTATTTGAAGTGTTGTGTTCTTACCGTTTTGTCTCTATTACAGGTTTTGTGATGGTGTTTGCTTGTGTGTTGTGTGTATGTTCTACGTTTCATCTGATATGCTCAGTGCTGTAGGTGTAGTGTGTTGTTTCTGTAGTGTGAGTATGGGAGCAAGTGATTTGTTGTGTTATGTGATTGTGGATTTTGACTGGCGCAGTTTGGTGTGTGGTGTGTGTGATTGTGTGCTTTTGTTTTCTTTAATCTCTGGGTTTTGTGTGTTTTCTCTGTTTTGTGTGTTGCCTGTGTTGTGAAGTTTTGAATGAGATCTGTGTGGTTTATATTCTTTGTTCTTTGTCTTGTATGATTTCTGCATGTTTTCGCTTTGGAGTTTTATGTCTGAGATGTGTGTTTGTGTGTTGGGTGCACAATGTGGCTCTTTCTGTGTCATATCTACTGCATCTAGTGGGTTTCATTTTGTTTTCAATGTACTGTATGATGTCTGTATTGTGTGTGGCCCTCTGGATCACATGTAGTGTGTGATGTGTCCATTCTTTGCATCGCTTGTAATGTATTGTGCTTTCAACTGTGCTGGTGTTCTGCATATGCTTCTCTGAGTGTGGTGTATGGTGTTTGGTGGTTTTTCTGTTAATTTTGCCTTTTGTGCTTGGTTAGTTGTGTTGAAACTGTTATGTGTGTGTTGTGTGTTTTCCATGTGCTGGCTGAGTCGGGCTTTGTGTGTGCTCTTTGTGATATGGCTCGGTTGCTGTATTGAGCATATTGATTGAAAAGTATGGTACATGTGTCCTGACTTCATTGTTTTGTGGATAGTGTTACTATAGTGATTTTCTTTCGAAGTTTGTCTTTTTATCATGTGGTTCTGTGCGTTGGCTGCTTGTGTTTGGATTTGGGTGTATTTTGGGTCTCTGTTGCAAAATGTGCATCATCTGTGTCATTTGGTGCTGTACCCTGTGTTTTGTGTGTGGATTTGAATGATCTGCTGTTTTGGGATATGTTCTGTAGGGATTGGTTCGGTGTGGCTTTGTTGTGATGTGTGCTTTCTGTGTATGCCCAATATTGTGTTTTCCGTGCGGTGCATTCGTTTCGGTTATGCTGTGTATGTTGTGAGGTAATTTGTGTATTTGAAATGTAATTTGCTGTGGTTGTGCTGTTTTGGTTGTGTGATTCGTGCTTATGTTCCTGAGTTCTCTGTTTGTTGTGTAATGCTGTGTGTCTTCAACGTGTGGTCACTTTGTGCGTGCTGTAATAGTTTTGTATTGTTTATTCTAATTTCCATGTGTTTAGCAATGGTATTGTTTTCCCATGGTTGTGTTGTGTGTTTGTTGTGTGCCGTCTGTGTTGTGCATGTTTGTGTTCTGAACTCTGCTGAGTCTGTTTATTATGTGTTGTTAATAACGTGTTCTGTGATGTGTGTGTTGTGTGCTTGGTTTACGGTGTGTTAGTTTTCTCTTCTGGGTGTTTAGTGTGTTGTACATATTTGCTGCATATGTTTTATGTTGAATAATCTGTGTATACGATGTGTGCGTGTATTGCATGAATGTGTGCTACATCTTGTGCGTACTGTGTGACCTGTGACTGATCATTTTTGTGCGTTTTGTGACCGAGAGTTGTACGTTCGGAAATGAGCTGCCTGTATGTCAATATGTGCTTCTTCAAGTGTTTGTGTGTCTTTTCCATAGTGTGGGATATGTGTTGCCCAGGTTATTTCCTGGTTTGTGTGTGCTTGGCATGTGGTTTTGTATGTGCTATGATCGTTTTGTCTATGTGATGTTTTATTAGCCTTTATATATTTGAGAGTTCTCTCTGTTGGGCTTATGTTTTTTGTGTGTAACGAGAAATGTTAATGTGGGTCGTTGAGCTTTTCCAGGTTATGTGTGTAATGGGAAGTGTGCTGACTCTGTGGTTGTATTTGTAAGTGATACTCACTGTGTATACTCTGGGAAAAGTCGTTCATGCCTATTATGTGCAGTTAAGTGCTATGATGTGTGTGGTGTGTGTTGATTATTGTGAAGATAGCTGTATTGCTGAGAGTTTGTGTGCATTCTATAAGTTTGGTTTTAAGGGTGGCCAGGCGAGGATTTGTTTTGTGTCAGTGTGTGTCTTGTGTGTTAAATGTGGTGTTGTTTCCTTTAGTGTGTGATGTGTTGTGTTTTGTGTGTTGTGTTGTTTTCCGTGTTTTGTCTGTTCTGTTACACGTTTGTTATTGTGTGTGTGGTATGTGTATGTTCTACGTGGTGTCTGGTCCTTTGCTCTGTGTGCAGTGGTATTTTTCTGCAAAGTGTACACGGCAGTGTGTTATTTGTGTTGTGTGATAGAATGTGCATTCTGGTTTGTGTGGTGTATTGGGCATTATTGTGTTATGTTTTCCTTTCATCTAAATTTTGTGTGTGTTCTCTCTGTTGTGTGTTTGCTATGTTTTGTGAGTTTTTTGTGGGAAATGTGAGGGTAACATATATTGCTGTTCATTTTGTATGTTGCTCGTGTGTGTTCTCTTTTTGGTGTTATGTGTGAGGTAAGTGCTTTTGTGTTGTCTGGGTCTTTGTATGTCATATATGTTGCATTTATTGTGTTTGGTTTTGTTTACGTGACTGTGTATCTTGTGTGTTTTGTGTGTGGCTCTCTTGGTTACACGTAGTGTGCTATGTGTCTGTGCTTTGCATGGCGTTTTACGTGTTGTGTTCTAAGTTGTGTTGGCGTTCTGTGTATGCTTTTCTGACTGTGGTGTATGGTGTGTAGTTCGTTGTCCTTTATTTGACTGTTGAGAATGATGTTACTTATGTTGAACTTGTTTTGTGTGTGTGTTTGTATGTGTGTTGTGTATTTACCCATATGCAGCCTGGATCTTCTCTGTGTGTGCACTATGTGGTATGTGTCCCTTTCTGTGCTGTGCATAGTGTGACAAATGTGTGTTGTATGTATGAGGTTTTCGATGAGTTGTGGATCGTGGGTGACTTGATTGACTTTCTCTCTGTGTGAGTCTTTACATGTGGTACTGTGTGTTGTTTGCTTGTGTACGGATTTGGTTTTATTTCGTGTCTCTGTTGTGGAATGTGTGGCATCTGTGTTATTGTGCATTATTTGCTGGGTGCGTTTGCGGACTTGAATGATTTGCTGCTGGGGAATATTTTGCGTAGGGATTTTGTATGTATGTATGTTTGCTGTAATGTATTCTTTCTGTGTTCGTCCAACTCTGTTTTATGAGTGTGGTGTATACTTTTGGATATGCTGTGTTTGCTGAGATAGAATTTGTGTTTTGAATGTTCTTTGCTGTGATTGTGTTGTTTTGGTGGTGTGCAGTGTGCAAACGGCACTGAGTTTTACGTTTGTTGTGTAATACTGTGAATTCACTGTGTTGTCATTTTGTGTGTGCTGATATTGTTTTCTACAGTTTTCTCAGTTCCGTGTGCTTTAAAACGGTGTTGCTTACCCATTATTTTTGTTGTGTTTGTGTTGTGTTGTCTGTGTTGTGTATGTTTTGTCATTGGTCTGAGCTCTTTTGTGTCTGTTATGTGTTGTTCTAATACTGTGTTCTGTGTTGTGTGTGTATTTGTGACTTTCGTGGTCTGTGTGTTGAGTATATTATACATGTTTGCTGGGTGAGTTTAACTGTTGCATATGCTGTGCATATGTGCTCTTTGTGTTTTAAGTGGTGTGTGATATTTGTTTAGCACCCTGTGTGACCTGTGACCAAAATATTTGTGTGTGTTGTGTGTGAGTGTTGTAGTTTCTGCATGGTATTGACTTTATGTGGGTATGTGTTTCTAACTGTTGTTGCGTGTCTTTTGCTTTGTGTGTGATATGTGGGTTGCCTCTATCGTACCCTTGCTTGTGTGTGGTTCGCATGTGGTTTTGTATGTGCTGTGTGAGTTCTGTGTGTGTGACTTGATTTTTGTCTGGTTGTATTGGAGAGTTTGTCTCAGTTGTGTTTGTGATTGATGCGTGTAATGGGAAATGTGTTGAATATGGCTGTTTGCCCTGTTTCAGATTGTGGATAATGTGAAGTGTGATGACTCTGGTTGTGCTTTGTTAGTGATCCTCACTCTGTGTTCCGAATGTACTCTGTGAAAGTTTTTTATGAATATTATTTGCCTTTATGTGCTGTGAAGCGTATGGAGTTCCTTGATAAGTGTGAACAGTTGTTTGCTGCAAGTTCCTGTGCACTGTTTTTTGTTGTCATAGTGGTCCAGTCAGGGCTTGTTTTATATCACTCCATGCATTTTTGTTTTAAATGTGGTGTTTTCTTTTGTATTTGAAGTGTTGTGTTCTTACCGTTTTTTCTCTATTACAGCTTTTGTGATGGTGTTTGCTTGTGTGTTGTGTGTATGTTCTACGTTTCATCTGATATGCTCAGTGCTGTAGGTGTAGTGTGTTGTTTCTGTAGTGTGAGTATGGGAGCAAGTGATTTGTTGTGTTATGTGATTGTGGATTTTGACTGGCGCAGTTTGGTGTGTGGTGTGTGTGATTGTGTGCTTTTGTTTTCTTTAATCTCTGGGTTTTGTGTGTTTTCTCTGTTTTGTGTGTTGCCTGTGTTGTGAAGTTTTGAATGAGATCTGTGTGGTTTACATACTTTGTTCTTTGTCTTGTATGATTTCTGCATGTTTTCGCTTTGGAGTTTTATGTCTGAGATGTGTGTTTGTGTGTTGGGTGCACAATGTGGCTCTTTCTGTGTCATATCTACTGCATCTAGTGGGTTTCATTTTGTTTTCAATGTACTGTATGATGTCTGTATTGTGTGTGGCCCTCTGGGTCACATGTAGTGTGTGATGTGTCCATTCTTTGCATCGCTTGTAATGTATTGTGCTCTCAACTGTGCTGGTGTTCTGCATATGTTTCTCTGAGTGTGGTGTATGGTGTTTGGTGGTTTTTCTGTTAATTTTGCGTTTTGTGCATGGTTAGTTGTGTTGAAACTTTTATGTGTGTGTTGTGTGTTTTCCATGTGCTGGCTGAGTCGGGCTTTGTGTGTGCTCTTTGTGATATGGCTCGGTTGCTGTATTGAGCATATTGATTGAAAAGTATGGTACATGTGTCCTGACTTCATTGTTTTGTGGATAGTGTTACTATAGTGATTTTCTTTCCGAGTTTGTCTTTTTATCATGTGGTTCTGTGCGTTGGCTGCTTGTGTTTGGATTTGGGTGTATTTTGGGTCTCTGTTGCAAAATGTGCATCATCTGTGTCATTTGGTGCTGTACCCTGTGTTTTGTGTGTGGATTTGAATGATCTGCTGTTTTGGGATATGTTCTGTAGGGATTGGTTCGGTGTGGCTTTGTTGTGATGTGTGCTTTCTGTGTATGCCCAATATTGTGTTTTCTGTGCGGTGCATTCGTTTCGGTTATGCTGTGTATGTTGTGAGGTAATTTGTGTATTTGGAATGTATTTTGCTGTGGTTGTGCTGTTTTGGTTGTGTGATTTGTGCTTATGTTCCTGAGTTCTCTGTTTGTTGTGTGATGCTGTGTGTCTTCAACGTGTGGTCACTTTGTGCGTGCTGTAATAGTTTTGTATTGTTTATTCTAATTTCCATGTGTTTAGGAATGGTATTGTTTTCCCATGGTTGTGTTGTGTGTTTGTTGTGTGCCGTCTGTGTTGTGCATGTTTGTTTGTGTTCTGAACTCTGCTGAGTCTGTTTATTATGTGTTGTTAATAACGTGTTCTGTGATGTGTGTGTTGTGTGCTTGGTTTACGATGTGTTAGTTTTCTCTTCTGGGTGTTTAGTGTGTTGTACATATTTGCTGCATATGTTTTATGTTGAATAATCTGTGTATACGATGTGTGCGTGTATTGCATGAATGTGTGCTACATCTTGTGCATACTGTGTGACCTGTGACTGATCATTTTTGTACGTTTTGTGCCCGAGAGTTGTACGTTCGGAAATGAGCTGCCTGTATGTCCATATGTGCTTCTTCACGTGTTTGTGTGTCTTTTCCATAGTGTGGGATATGTGTTGCCCAGGTCATTTCCTGGTTTGTGTGTGCTTGGCATGTGGTTTTGTATGTGCTATGATCGTTTTGTGTATGTGATGTTATTTTAGCCTTTATATATTTGAGAGTTCTCTCTGTTGGGCTTATGTTTTTTGTGTGTAACGAGAAATGTTAATGTGGGTCGTTGAGCTTTTCCAGGTTATGTGTGTAATGGGAAGTGTGTTGACTCTGTGGTTGTGGTTGTAAGTGATCCTCACTGTGTATACTCTGGGAAAAGTCGGTCATGCCTATTATGTGCAGTTAAGTGCTATGATGTGTGTGGTGTGTGTTGATTATTGTGAAGATAGCTGTATTACTGAGAGTTTGTGTGCATTCTATAATTTTGGTTTTAAGGGTGGCCAGGTCAGGATTTGTTTTGTGTCAGTGTATGTCTTGTGTGTTAAATGTGGTGTTGTTTCCTTTAGTGTGTGATGTGTTGTGTTTTGTGTGTTGTGTTGTTTTCCGTGTTTTGTCTGTTCTGTTACACGTTTGTTATTGTGTGTGTGGTATGTGTATGTTCTACGTGGTGTCTTGTCCTTTGCTGTGTGTGCAGTGGTATTTTTGTGCAAAGTGTACACGGCAGTGTGTTATTTGTGTTGTGTGATAGAATGTGCATTCTGGTTTGTGTGGTGTATTGGGCATTATTGTGTTATGTTTTCCTTTTATCTAAATTTTGTGTGTGTTCTCTCTGTTGTGTGTTTGCTATGTTTTGTGAGTTTTTTGTGGGAAATGTGAGGGTAACATATATTGCTGTTCATTTTGTATGTTGCTCGTGTGTGTTCTCTTTTTGGTGTTATGTGTGAGGTAAGTGCTTTTGTGTTGTCTGGGTCTTTGTATGTCATATATGTTGCATTTATTGTGTTTGGTTTTGTTTACGTGACTGTGTATCTTGTGTGTTTTGTGTGTGGCTCTCTTGGTTACACGTAGTGTGCTATGTGTCTGTGCTTTGCATGGCGTTTTACGTGTTGTGTTCTCAGTTGTGTTGGCGTTCTGTGTATGCTTTTCTGACTGTGGTGTATGGTGTGTAGTTCGTTGTCCTTTATTTGACTGTTGAGAATGATGTTACTTATGTTGAACTTGTTTTGTGTGTGTGTTTGTATGTGTGTTGTGTATTTTCCCATATGCAGCCTGGATCTTCTCTGTGTGTGCACTATGTGGTATGTGTCCCTTTCTGTGCTGTGCATAGTGTGACAAATGTGTGTTGTATGTATGAGGTTTTCGATGAGTTGTGGATCGTGGGTGACTTGATTGACTTTCTCTCTGTGTGAGTCTTTACATGTGGTACTGTGTGTTGTTTGCTTGTGTACGGATTTGGTTTTATTTCGTGTCTCTGTTGTGGAATGTGTGGCATCTGTTTTATTGTGCATTATTTGCTGGGTGCGTTGTCGGACTTGAATGATTTGCTGCTTGGGAATATTTTGCGTAGGGATTTGGTATGTATGTGTGTTTGCTGTGATGTATTCTTTCTGTGTTCGTCCAACTCTGTTTTATGAGTGTGGTGTATACTTTTGGATATGCTGTGTTTGCTGAGTTAGAATTTGTATTTTGAATGTTCTTTGCTGTGATTGTGTTGTTTTGGTGGTGTGCAGTGTGCAAACGGCACTGAGTTTTACGTTTGTTGTGTAATACTGTGAATTCACTGTGTGGTCATTTTGTGTGTGCTGATATTGTTTTCTACAGTTTTCTCAGTTCCGTGTGCTTAAAAACGGTGTTGCTTACCTTTATTTTTGTTGTGTTTGTGTTGTGTTGTCTGTGTTGTGTATGTTTTGTCATTGGTCTGAGCTCTGTTGTGTCTGTTATGTGTTGTTCTAATACTGTGTTCTGTGTTGTGTGTGTATTTGTGACTTTTGTGGTCTGTGTTTTGAGTACATTATACATGTTTGCTGGGTGAGTTTAACTGTTGCATATGCTGTGCATATGTGCTCTTTGTGTTTTAAGTGGTGTGTGATATTTGTTTAGCACCCTGTGTGACCTGTGACCAAAATATTTGTGTGTGTTGTGTGTGAGTGTTGTAGTTTCTGCATGGTATTGACTTTATGTGGGTATGTGTTTCTAACTGTTGTTGCGTGTCTTTTGCTTTGTGTGTGATATGTGGGTTGCCTCTATCGTACCCTTGCTTGTGTGTGGTTCGCATGTGGTTTTGTATGTGCTGTGTGAGTTCTGTGTGTGTGACTTGATTTTTGTCTGGTTGTATTGGAGAGTTTGTCTCAGTTGTGTTTGTGATTGATGCGTGTAATGGGAAATGTGTTGAATATGGCTGTTTGCCCTGTTTCAGATTGTGGATAATGTGAAGTGTGATGACTCTGGTTGTGCTTTGTTAGTGATCCTCACTCTGTGTTCCGAATGTACTCTGTGAAAGTTTTTTATGAATATTATTTGCCTTTATGTGCTGTGAAGCGTATGGTGTTCCTTGATAAGTGTGAACAGTTGTTTGCTGCAAGTTCCTGTGCACTGTTTTTTGTTGTCATAGTGGTCCAGTCAGGGCTTGTTGTATATCACTCCATGCATTTTTGTTTTAAATGTGGTGTTTTCTTTTGTATTTGAAGTGTTGTGTTCTTACCGTTTTTTCTCTATTACAGCTTTTGTGATGGTGTTTGCTTGTGTGTTGTGTGTATGTTCTACGTTTCATCTGATATGCTCAGTGCTGTAGGTGTAGTGTGTTGTTTCTGTAGTGTGAGTATGGGAGCAAGTGATTTGTTGTGTTATGTGATTGTGGATTTTGACTGGCGCAGTTTGGTGTGTGGTGTGTGTGATTGTGTGCTTTTGTTTTCTTTAATCTCTGGGTTTTGTGTGTTTTCTCTGTTTTGTGTGTTGCCTGTGTTGTGAAGTTTTGAATGAGATCTGTGTGGTTTACATACTTTGTTCTTTGTCTTGTATGATTTCTGCATGTTTTCGCTTTGGAGTTTTATGTCTGAGATGTGTGTTTGTGTGTTGGGTGCACAATGTGGCTCTTTCTGTGTCATATCTACTGCATCTAGTGGGTTTCATTTTGTTTTCAATGTACTGTATGATGTCTGTATTGTGTGTGGCCCTCTGGGTCACATGTAGTGTGTGATGTGTCCATTCTTTGCATCGCTTGTAATGTATTGTGCTCTCAACTGTGCTGGTGTTCTGCATATGTTTCTCTGAGTGTGGTGTATGGTGTTTGGTGGTTTTTCTGTTAATTTTGCGTTTTGTGCATGGTTAGTTGTGTTGAAACTTTTATGTGTGTGTTGTGTGTTTTCCATGTGCTGGCTGAGTCGGGCTTTGTGTGTGCTCTTTGTGATATGGCTCGGTTGCTGTATTGAGCATATTGATTGAAAAGTATGGTACATGTGTCCTGACTTCATTGTTTTGTGGATAGTGTTACTATAGTGATTTTCTTTCCGAGTTTGTCTTTTTATCATGTGGTTCTGTGCGTTGGCTGCTTGTGTTTGGATTTGGGTGTATTTTGGGTCTCTGTTGCAAAATGTGCATCATCTGTGTCATTTGGTGCTGTACCCTGTGTTTTGTGTGTGGATTTGAATGATCTGCTGTTTTGGGATATGTTCTGTAGGGATTGGTTCGGTGTGGCTTTGTTGTGATGTGTGCTTTCTGTGTATGCCCAATATTGTGTTTTCTGTGCGGTGCATTCGTTTCGGTTATGCTGTGTATGTTGTGAGGTAATTTGTGTATTTGGAATGTATTTTGCTGTGGTTGTGCTGTTTTGGTTGTGTGATTTGTGCTTATGTTCCTGAGTTCTCTGTTTGTTGTGTGATGCTGTGTGTCTTCAACGTGTGGTCACTTTGTGCGTGCTGTAATAGTTTTGTATTGTTTATTCTAATTTCCATGTGTTTAGGAATGGTATTGTTTTCCCATGGTTGTGTTGTGTGTTTGTTGTGTGCCGTCTGTGTTGTGCATGTTTGTTTGTGTTCTGAACTCTGCTGAGTCTGTTTATTATGTGTTGTTAATAACGTGTTCTGTGATGTGTGTGTTGTGTGCTTGGTTTACGATGTGTTAGTTTTCTCTTCTGGGTGTTTAGTGTGTTGTACATATTTGCTGCATATGTTTTATGTTGAATAATCTGTGTATACGATGTGTGCGTGTATTGCATGAATGTGTGCTACATCTTGTGCATACTGTGTGACCTGTGACTGATCATTTTTGTACGTTTTGTGCCCGAGAGTTGTACGTTCGGAAATGAGCTGCCTGTATGTCCATATGTGCTTCTTCACGTGTTTGTGTGTCTTTTCCATAGTGTGGGATATGTGTTGCCCAGGTCATTTCCTGGTTTGTGTGTGCTTGGCATGTGGTTTTGTATGTGCTATGATCGTTTTGTGTATGTGATGTTATTTTAGCCTTTATATATTTGAGAGTTCTCTCTGTTGGGCTTATGTTTTTTGTGTGTAACGAGAAATGTTAATGTGGGTCGTTGAGCTTTTCCAGGTTATGTGTGTAATGGGAAGTGTGTTGACTCTGTGGTTGTGGTTGTAAGTGATCCTCACTGTGTATACTCTGGGAAAAGTCGGTCATGCCTATTATGTGCAGTTAAGTGCTATGATGTGTGTGGTGTGTGTTGATTATTGTGAAGATAGCTGTATTACTGAGAGTTTGTGTGCATTCTATAATTTTGGTTTTAAGGGTGGCCAGGTCAGGATTTGTTTTGTGTCAGTGTATGTCTTGTGTGTTAAATGTGGTGTTGTTTCCTTTAGTGTGTGATGTGTTGTGTTTTGTGTGTTGTGTTGTTTTCCGTGTTTTGTCTGTTCTGTTACACGTTTGTTATTGTGTGTGTGGTATGTGTATGTTCTACGTGGTGTCTTGTCCTTTGCTGTGTGTGCAGTGGTATTTTTGTGCAAAGTGTACACGGCAGTGTGTTATTTGTGTTGTGTGATAGAATGTGCATTCTGGTTTGTGTGGTGTATTGGGCATTATTGTGTTATGTTTTCCTTTTATCTAAATTTTGTGTGTGTTCTCTCTGTTGTGTGTTTGCTATGTTTTGTGAGTTTTTTGTGGGAAATGTGAGGGTAACATATATTGCTGTTCATTTTGTATGTTGCTCGTGTGTGTTCTCTTTTTGGTGTTATGTGTGAGGTAAGTGCTTTTGTGTTGTCTGGGTCTTTGTATGTCATATATGTTGCATTTATTGTGTTTGGTTTTGTTTACGTGACTGTGTATCTTGTGTGTTTTGTGTGTGGCTCTCTTGGTTACACGTAGTGTGCTATGTGTCTGTGCTTTGCATGGCGTTTTACGTGTTGTGTTCTCAGTTGTGTTGGCGTTCTGTGTATGCTTTTCTGACTGTGGTGTATGGTGTGTAGTTCGTTGTCCTTTATTTGACTGTTGAGAATGATGTTACTTATGTTGAACTTGTTTTGTGTGTGTGTTTGTATGTGTGTTGTGTATTTTCCCATATGCAGCCTGGATCTTCTCTGTGTGTGCACTATGTGGTATGTGTCCCTTTCTGTGCTGTGCATAGTGTGACAAATGTGTGTTGTATGTATGAGGTTTTCGATGAGTTGTGGATCGTGGGTGACTTGATTGACTTTCTCTCTGTGTGAGTCTTTACATGTGGTACTGTGTGTTGTTTGCTTGTGTACGGATTTGGTTTTATTTCGTGTCTCTGTTGTGGAATGTGTGGCATCTGTTTTATTGTGCATTATTTGCTGGGTGCGTTGTCGGACTTGAATGATTTGCTGCTTGGGAATATTTTGCGTAGGGATTTGGTATGTATGTGTGTTTGCTGTGATGTATTCTTTCTGTGTTCGTCCAACTCTGTTTTATGAGTGTGGTGTATACTTTTGGATATGCTGTGTTTGCTGAGTTAGAATTTGTATTTTGAATGTTCTTTGCTGTGATTGTGTTGTTTTGGTGGTGTGCAGTGTGCAAACGGCACTGAGTTTTACGTTTGTTGTGTAATACTGTGAATTCACTGTGTGGTCATTTTGTGTGTGCTGATATTGTTTTCTACAGTTTTCTCAGTTCCGTGTGCTTAAAAACGGTGTTGCTTACCTTTATTTTTGTTGTGTTTGTGTTGTGTTGTCTGTGTTGTGTATGTTTTGTCATTGGTCTGAGCTCTGTTGTGTCTGTTATGTGTTGTTCTAATACTGTGTTCTGTGTTGTGTGTGTGTTTGTGACTTTTGTGGTCTGTGTTTTGAGTACATTATACATGTTTGCTGGGTGAGTTTAACTGTTGCATATGCTGTGCATATGTGCTCTTTGTGTTTTAAGTGGTGTGTGATATTTGTTTAGCACCATGTGTGACCTGTGACCAAAATATTTGTGTGTGTTGTGTATGAGTGTTGTAGTTTCTGCATGGTATTGACTTTATGTGTGTATGTGTTTCTAACTGTTGTTGCGTGTCTTTTGCTTTGTGTGTGATATGTGGGTTGCCTCTATCGTACCCTTGCTTGTGTGTGGTTCGCATGTGGTTTTGTATGTGCTGTGTGAGTTCTGTGTGTGACTTGATTTTTGTCTGGTTGTATTGGAGAGTTTGTCTCAGTTGTGTTTGTGATTGATGCGTGTAATGAGAAATGTGTTGAATATGGCTGTTTGCGCTGTTTCAGATTGTGGATAATGTGAAGTGTGTTGACTCTGGTTGTGCTTTGTTAGTGATCCTCACTCTGTGTTCCGAATGTACTCTGTGAAATTTTTTTATGAATATTATCTGCCTTTATGTGCTGTGAAGCGTATGGTGTTCCTTGATAAGTGTGAACAGTTGTTTGCTGCAAGTTCCTGTGCACTGTTTTTTGTTGTCATAGTGGTCCAGTCAGGGCTTGTTGTATATCACTCCATGCATTTTTGTTTTAAATGTGATGTTTTCTTTTGTATTTGAAGTGTTGTGTTCTTACCGTTTTTTCTCTATTACAGGTTTTGTGATGGTGTTTGCTTGTGTGTTGTGTGTATGTTCTACGTTTCATCTGATATGCTCAGTGCTGTAGGTGTAGTGTGTTGTTTCTGTAGTGTGAGTATGGGAGCAAGTGATTTGTTGTGTTATGTGATTGTGGATTTTGACTGGCGCAGTTTGGTGTGTGGTGTGTGTGATTGTGTGCTTTTGTTTTCTTTAATCTCTGGGTTTTGTGTGTTTTCTCTGTTTTGTGTGTTGCCTGTGTTGTGAAGTTTTGAATGAGATCTGTGTGGTTTACATACTTTGTTCTTTGTCTTGTATGATTTCTGCATGTTTTCGCTTTGGAGTTTTATGTCTGAGATGTGTGTTTGTGTGTTGGGTGCACAATGTGGCTCTTTCTGTGTCATATCTACTGCATCTAGTGGGTTTCATTTTGTTTTCAATGTACTGTATGATGTCTGTATTGTGTGTGGCCCTCTGGGTCACATGTAGTGTGTGATGTGTCCATTCTTTGCATCGCTTGTAATGTATTGTGCTCTCAACTGTGCTGGTGTTCTGCATATGTTTCTCTGAGTGTGGTGTATGGTGTTTGGTGGTTTTTCTGTTAATTTTGCGTTTTGTGCATGGTTAGTTGTGTTGAAACTTTTATGTGTGTGTTGTGTGTTTTCCATGTGCTGGCTGAGTCGGGCTTTGTGTGTGCTCTTTGTGATATGGCTCGGTTGCTGTATTGAGCATATTGATTGAAAAGTATGGTACATGTGTCCTGACTTCATTGTTTTGTGGATAGTGTTACTATAGTGATTTTCTTTCCGAGTTTGTCTTTTTATCATGTGGTTCTGTGCGTTGGCTGCTTGTGTTTGGATTTGGGTGTATTTTGGGTCTCTGTTGCAAAATGTGCATCATCTGTGTCATTTGGTGCTGTACCCTGTGTTTTGTGTGTGGATTTGAATGATCTGCTGTTTTGGGATATGTTCTGTAGGGATTGGTTCAGTGTGGCTTTGCTGTGATGTGTGCTTTCTGTGTATGCCCAATATTGTGTTTTCTGTGCGGTGCATTCGTTTCGGTTATGCTGTGTATGTTGTGAGGTAATTTGTGTATTTGGAATGTATTTTGCTGTGGTTGTGCTGTTTTGGTTGTGTGATTTGTGCTTATGTTCCTGAGTTCTCTGTTTGTTGTGTGATGCTGTGTGTCTTCAACGTGTGGTCACTTTGTGCGTGCTGTAATAGTTTTGCGTTGTTTATTCTAATTTCCATGTGTTTAGCAATGGTATTGTTTTCTCATGGTGGAGTTGTGTGTTTGTTTTGTGAAGTCTGTGTTGTGCATATTTGTTTCTGTTCTGAACTCTGTTGAGTCTGTTTATTATGTGTTGTTAATAACGTGTTCTGTGATGTGTGTGTTGTGTGCTTGGTTTACGGTGTGTTAGTTTTCTCTTCTGGGTGTTTAGTGTGTTGTACATATTTGCTGCATATGTTTTATGTTGAATAATCTGTGTATACGATGTGTGCGTGTATTGCATGAATGTGTGCTACATATTGTGCATTCTGTGTGACCTGTGACTGATCATTTTTGTACGTTTTGTGCCCGAGAGTTGTACGTTCGGAAATGAGCTGCCTGTATGTCCATATGTGCTTCTTCACGTGTTTGTGTGTCTTTTCCATAGTGTGGGATATGTATTGCCCAGGTCATTTCCTGGTTTGTGTGTGCTTGGCATGTGGTTTTGTATGTGCTATGATCGTTTTGTCTATGTGATGTTATTTTAGCCTTTATATATTTGAGAGTTCTCTCTGTTGGGCTTATGTTTTTTGTGTGTAACGAGAAATGTTAATGTGGGTCGTTGAGCTTTTCCAGGTTATGTGTGTAATGGGAAGTGTGTTGACTCTGTGGTTGTATTTGTAAGTGATCCTCACTGTGTATACTCTGGGAAAAGTCGTTCATGCCTATTATGTGCAGTTAAGTGTTATGATGTGTGTGGTGTGTGTTGATTATTGTGAAGATAGCTGTATTGCTGAGAGTTTGTGTGCATTCTATAAGTTTGGTTTTAAGGGTGGCCAGGCCAGGATTTGTTTTATGTCAGTGTGTGTCTTGTGTGTTAAATGTGGTGTTGTTTCCTTTAGTGTGTGATGTGTTGTGTTTTGTGTGTTGTGTTGTTTTCCGTGTTTTGTCTGTTCTGTTACACGTTTGTTATTGTGTGTGTGGTATGTGTATGTTCTACGTGGTGTCTTGTCCTTTGCTGTGTGTGCAGTGGTATTTTTGTGCAAAGTGTACACGGCAGTGTGTTATTTGTGTTGTGTAATAGAATGTGCATTCTGGTTTGTGAGGTGTATTGGGCATTATTGTGTTATGTTTTCGTTTTTTCTAAATTTTGTGAGTGTTCTCTCTGTTGTGTGTTTGCTATGTTTTGTGAGTTTTTTTGTGGGAAATGTGAGGGTAACATATATTGCTGTTTATTTTGTATGTTGCTCGTGTGTGTTCTCTTTTTGGTGTTATGTGTGAGGTAAGTGCTTTTGTGTTGTCTGGGTCTTTGTATGTCATATATGTTGCATTTATTGTGTTTGGTTTTGTTTACGTGACTGTGTATCTTGTGTGTTTTGTGTGTGGCTCTCTTGGTTACACGTAGTGTGCTATGTGTCTGTGCTTTGCATGGCGTTTTACGTGTTGTGTTCTCAGTTGTGTTGGCGTTCTGTGTATGCTTTTCTGACTGTGGTGTATGGTGTGTAGTTCGTTGTCCTTTATTTGACTGTTGAGAATGATGTTACTTATGTTGAACTTGTTTTGTGTGTGTGTTTGTATGTGTGTTGTGTATTTTCCCATATGCAGCCTGGATCTTCTCTGTGTGTGCACTATGTGGTATGTGTCCCTTTCTGTGCTGTGCATAGTGTGACAAATGTGTGTTGTATGTATGAGGTTTTCGATGAGTTGTGGATCGTGGGTGACTTGATTGACTTTCTCTCTGTGTGAGTCTTTACATGTGGTACTGTGTGTTGTTTGCTTGTGTACGGATTTGGTTTTATTTCGTGTCTCTGTTGTGGAATGTGTGGCATCTGTTTTATTGTGCATTATTTGCTGGGTGCGTTGTTGGACTTGAATGATTTGCTGCTTGGGAATATTTTGCGTAGGGATTTTGTATGTATGTGTGTTTGCTGTGATGTATTCTTTCTGTGTTCGTCCAACTCTGTTTTATGAGTGTGGTGTATACTTTTGGATATGCTGTGTTTGCTGAGTGAGAATTTGTGTTTTGAATGTTCTTTGCTGTGATTGTGTTGTTTTGGTGGTGTGCAGTGTGCAAACGGCACTGAGTTTTACGTTTGTTGTGTAATACTGTGAATTCACTGTGTGGTCATTTTGTGTGTGCTGATATTGTTTTCTACAGTTTTCTCAGTTCCGTGTGCTTAAAAACGGTGTTGCTTACCCATTATTTTTGTTGTGTTTGTGTTGTGTTGTCTGTGTTGTGTATGTTTTGTCATTGGTCTGAGCTCTGTTGTGTCTGTTATGTGTTGTTCTAATACTGTGTTCTGTGTTGTGTGTGTATTTGTGACTTTTGTAGTCTATGTGTTGAGTATATTATACATGTTTGCTGGGTGAGTTTAACTGTTGCATATGCTGTGCATATGTGCTCTTTGTGTTTTAAGTGGTGTGTGATATTTGTTTAGCACCCTGTGTGACCTGTGACCAAAATATTTGTGTGTGTTGTGTGTGAGTGTTGTACTTTCTGCATGGTATTGACTTTATGTGTGTATGTGTTTCTAACTGTTGTTGCGTGTCTTTTGCTTTGAGTGTGATATGTGGGTTGCCTCTATCGTACCCTTGCTTGTGTGTGGTTCGCATGTGGTTTTGTATGTGCTGTGTGAGTTCTGTGTGTGTGACTTGATTTTTGTCTGGTTGTATTGGAGAGTTTGTCTCAGTTGTGTTTGTGATTGATGCGTGTAATGGGAAATGTGTTGAATATGGCTGTTTGCGCTGTTTCAGATTGTGGATAATGTGAAGTGTGTTGACTCTGGTTGTGCTTTGTTAGTGATCCTCACTCTGTGTTCCGAATGTACTCTGTGAAAGTTTTTTATGAATATTATCTGCCTTTATGTGCTGTGAAGCGTATGGTGTTCCTTGATAAGTGTGAACAGTTGTTTGCTGCAAGTTCCTGTGCACTGTTTTTTGTTGTCATAGTGGTCCAGTCAGGGCTTGTTGTATATCACTCCATGCATTTTTGTTTTAAATGTGATGTTTTCTTTTGTATTTGAAGTGTTGTGTTCTTACCGTTTTTTCTCTATTACAGGTTTTGTGATGGTGTTTGCTTGTGTGTTGTGTGTATGTTCTACGTTTCATCTGATATGCTCAGTGCTGTAGGTGTAGTGTGTTGTTTCTGTAGTGTGAGTATGGGAGCAAGTGTTTTGTTGTGTTATGTGATTGTGGATTTTGACTGGCGCAGTTTGGTGTGTGGTGTGTGTGATTGTGTGCTTTTGTTTTCTTTAATCTCTGGGTTTTGTGTGTTTTCTCTGTTTTGTGTGTTGCCTGTGTTGTGAAGTTTTGAATGAGTTCTGTGTGGTTTACATACTTTGTTTTTGTCTTGTATGATTTCTGCATGTTTTCGCTTTGGAGTTTTATGTCTGAGATGTGTGTTTGTGTGTTGGGTGCACAATGTGGCTCTTTCTGTGTCATATCTACTGCATCTAGTGGGTTTCATTTTGTTTTCAATGTACTGTATGATGTCTGTATTGTTTGTGGCCCTCTGGGTCACAAGTAGTGTGTGATGTGTCCATTCTTTGCATCGCTTGTAATGTATTGTGCTCTCAACTGTGCTGGTGTTCTGCATATGCTTCTCTGAGTGTGGTGTATGGTGTTTGGTGGTTTTTCTGTTAATTTTGCCTTTTGTGCATGGTTAGTTTTGTTGAAACTGTTATGTGTGTTTTGTGTGTTTTCCATGTGCTGGCTGAGTCGGAGTTGTGTAGAAACTGTTATGTGTGTGTTGTGTGTTTTCCATTTGCTGGCTGAGTCGGGCTTTGTGTGTGCTCTTCGTGATACGGCTCGGTTGCTGTATTGAGCATATTGATTGAAAAGTATGTTACTTGTGTCCTGACTTCATTGTTTTGTGGATAGTGTTACTATAGTGATTTTCTTTCCGAGTTTGTCTTTTTATCATGTGGTTCTGTGCGTTGGCTGCTTGTGTTTGGATTTGGGTGTATTTTGGGTCTCTGTTGCAAAATGTGCATCATCTGTGTCATTTGGTGCTGTACCCTGTGTTTTGTGTGTGGATTTGAATGATCTGCTGTTTTGGGATATGTTGTGTAGGGATTGGATCGGTGTGGCTTTGCTGTGATGTGTGCTTTCTGTGTATGCCCAATATTGTGTTTTCTGTGCGGTGCATTCTTTTCGGTTATGCTGTGTATGTTGTGAGGTAATTTGTGTATGTGGAATGTACTTTGCTGTGGTTGTGCTGTTTTGGTTGTGTGATTTTTGCTTATGTTCCTGAGTTCTCTGTTTGTTGTATGAAGCTGTGTGTCTTCAACGTGTGGTCACATTGTGCGTGCTGTAATAGTTTTGTATTGTTTATTCTAATTTCCATGTGTTTAGCAATGGTATTGTTTTCCCATTTTTTTGTTGTGTGTTTGTTTTGTGCCGTCTGTGTTGTGCATGTTTGTTTGTGTTCTGATCTCTGTTGAGTCTGTTTATTATGTGTTGTTAATAACGTGTTCTGTGATGTGTGTGTTGTGTGCTTGGTTTACGGTGTGTTAGTTTTCTCTTCTGTGTTTTTAGTGTGTTGTACATATTTGCTGCATATGTTTTATGTTGAATAATCTGTGTATACGATGTGTGCGTGTATTGCATGAATGTGTGCTACATCTTGTGCATACTGTGTGACCTGTGACTGATCATTTTTGTGCGTTTTGTGCCCGAGAGTTGTACGTTCGGAAATGAGCTGCCTGTATGTCAATATGTGCTTCTTCACGTGTTTGTGTGTCTTTCCCATAGTGTGGGATATGTGTTGCCCAGGTCATTTCCTGGTTTGTGTGTGCTTGGCATGTGTTTTTGTATGTGCTGTGAGCGTTTTGTCTATGTGATGTTATTTTAGCCTTTATATATTTGAGAGTTCTCTCTGTTGGGCTTATGTTTTTTGTGTGTAACGAGAAATGTTAATGTGGGTCGTTGAGCTTTTCCAGGTTATGTGTGTAATGGGAAGTGTGTTGACTCTGTGGTTGTGGTTGTAAGTGATCCTCACTGTGTACACTCTGGGAAAAGTCGTTCATGCCTATTATGTGCAGTTAAGTGCTATGATGTGTGTGGTGTGTGTTGATTATTGTGAAGATAGCTGTATTGCTGAGAGTTTGTGTGCATTCTATAAGTTTGATTTTAAGGGTGGCCAGGCCAGGATTTGTTTTGTGTCAGTGTGTGTCTTGTGTGTTAAATGTTGTGTTGTTTCCATTAGTGTGTGATGTGTTGTGTTTTGTGTGTTGTGTTGTTTTCCGTGTTTTGTCTGTTCTGTTACACGTTTGTTATTGTGTGTGTATCATGTATATGTTCTACGTGGTGTCTGGTCCTTTGCTGTGTGTGCAGTGGTATTTTTGTGCAAAGTGTACACGGCAGTGTGTTATTTGTGTTGTGTAATAGAATGTGCATTCTGGTTTGTGTTGTGTATTGGGCATTATTGTGTTATGTTTTCCTTTTTTCTAAATTTTGTATGTGTTCTCTCTGTTGTGTGTTTGCTATGTTTTGTGAGTTTTTTGTGGGAAATGTGAGGGTAACATATATTGCTGTTTATTTTGTATGTTGCTCGTGTGTGTTCTCTTTTTGGTGTTATGTGTGAGGTAAATGCTTTTGTTCTGTCTGAGTCTTTGTATGTCATATATGTTGCATCTATTGTTTTTGATTTTGTTTACGTGACTGTGTATCTTGTGTGTTTTGTGTGTGGCTCTCTTGGTTACACGTAGTGTGCTATGTGTCTGTGCTTTGCATGGCGTTTTACGTGTTGTGTTCTCAGTTGTGTTGGCGTTCTGTGTATGCTTTTCTGACAGTGGTGTATAGTGTGTAGTTCCTTGTCCTTTATTTGTCTGTTGAGAATGATGTTACTTATGTTGAACTTGTTTTGTGTGTGTGTTTGTATGTTTGTTGTGTATTTTCCCTTATGCAGCCTGGAACTTCTCTGTGTGTGCACTATGTGGTATGTGTCCCTTTCTGTGCTGTGCATAGTGTGACAAATGTGTGTTGTATGTATGAGGTTTTCGATGAGTTGTGGATCATGGGTGACTTGATTGACTTTCTCTCTGTGTGAGTCTTTACATGTGGTACTGTGTGTTGTTTGCTTGTGTACAGATTTGGTTTTATTTCGTGTCTCTGTTGTGGAATGTGTGGCATCTGTGTTATTGTGCATTATTTCCTGGGTGCGTTTGCGGACTTGAATGATTTGCTGCTTGGGAATATTTTGCGTATGGATTTGGTATGTATGTGTGTTTGCTGTGATGTTTTCTTTCTGTGTTCGTCCAACTCTGTTTTATGAGTGTGGTGTATACTTTTGGATATGCTGTGTTTGCTGAGTGAGAATTTGTGTTTTGAATGTTCTTTGCTGTGATTGTGTTGTTTTGGTGGTGTGCAGTTTGCAAACGGCACTGAGTTTTACGTTTGTTGTGTAATACTGTGAATTCACTGTGTGGTCATTTTGTGTGTGCTGATATTGTTTTCTACAGTTTTCTCAGTTCCGTGTGCTTAAAAACGGTGTTGCTTACCCATTATTTTTGTTGTGTTTGTGTTGTGTTGTCTGTGTTGTGTATGTTTTGTCATTGGTCTGAGCTCTGTTGTGTCTGTTATGTGTTGTTCTAATACTGTGTTCTGTGTTGTGTGTGTATTTGTGACTTTTGTGGTCTGTGTTTTGAGTACATTATACATGTTTGCTGTTTGAGTTTAACTGTTGCATATGCTGTGCATATGTGCTCTTTGTGTTTTAAGTGGTGTGTGATATTTGTTTAGCACCCTGTGTGACCTGTGACCAAAATATTTGTGTGTGTTGTGTGTGAGTGTTGTAGTTTCTGCATGGTATTGACTTTTTGTGGGTATGTGTTTCTAACTGTTGTTGCGTGTCTTTTGCTTTGTGTGTGATATGTGGGTTGCCTCTATCGTACCCTTGCTTGTGTGTGGTTCGCATGTGGTTTTGTATGTGCTGTGTGAGTTCTGTGTGTGTGACTTGATTTTTGTCTGGTTGTATTGGAGAGTTTGTCTCAGTTGTGTTTGTGATTGATGCGTGTAATGAGAAATGTGTTGAATATGGCTGTTTGCGCTGATTCAGATTGTGGATAATGTGAAGTGTGTTGACTCTGGTTGTGCTTTGTTAGTGATCCTCACTCTGTGTTCCGAATGTACACTGTGAAAGTTTTTTATGAATATTATCTGCCTTTATGTGCTGTGAAGCGTATGGTGTTCCTTGATAAGTGTGAACAGTTGTTTGCTGCAAGTTCCTGTGCCCTGTTTTTTGTTGTCAAAGTGGTCCAGTCAGGTCTTGTTGTATATCACTCCATGCATTTTTGTTGTAAATGTGATGTTTTCTTTTGTATTTGAAGTGTTGTGTTCTTACCGTTTTTTCTCTATTACAGGTTTTGTGATGGTGTTTGCTTGTGTGTTGTGTGTATGTTCTACGTTTCATCTGATATGCTCAGTGCTGTAGGTGTAGTGTGTTGTTTCTGTAGTGTGAGTATGGGAGCAAGTGTTTTGTTGTGTTATGTGATTGTGGATTTTGACTGGCGCAGTTTGGTGTGTGGTGTGTGTGATTGTGTGCTTTTGTTTTCTTTAATCTCTGGTTTTTGTGTGTTTTCTCTGTTTTGTGTGTTGCCTGTGTTGTGAAGTTTTGAATGAGATCTGTGTGGTTTACGTACTTTGTTCTTTGTCTTGTATGATTTCTGCATGTTTTCGCTTTGGAGTTTTATGTCTGAGATGTGTGTTTGTGTGTTGGGTGCACAATGTGGCTCTTTCTGTGTCATATCTACTGCATCTAGTGGGTTTCATTTTGTTTTCAATGTACTGTATGATGTCTGTATTGTGTGTGGCCCTCTGGGTCACATGTAGTGTGTGATGTGTCCATTCTTTGCATCGCTTGTAATGTATTGTGCTCTCAACTGTGCTGGTGTTCTGCATATGTTTCTCTGAGTGTGGTGTATGGTGTTTGGTTGTTTTTCTGTTAATTTTGCCTTTTGTGCATGGTTAGTTGTGTTGAAACTGTTATGTGTGTGTTGTGTGTTTTCCATGTGCTGGCTGAGTCGGGCTTTGTGTGTGCTCTTTGTGATATGGCTCGGTTGCTGTATTGAGCATATTGATTGAAAAGTATGGTACATGTGTCCTGACTTCATTGTTTTGTGGATAGTGTTACTATAGTGATTTTCTTTCCGAGTTTGTCTTTTTATCATGTGGTTCTGTGCGTTGGCTGCTTGTGTTTGGATTTGGGTGTATTTTGGGTCTCTGTTGCAAAATGTGCATCATCTGTGTCATTTGGTGCTGTACCCTGTGTTTTGTGTGTGGATTTGAATGATCTGCTGTTTTGGGATATGTTCTGTAGGGATTGGTTCGGTGTGGCTTTGTTGTGATGTGTGCTTTCTGTGTATGCCCAATATTGTGTTTTCCGTGCGGTGCATTCGTTTCGGTTATGCTGTGTATGTTGTGAGGTAATTTGTGTATTTGGAATGTATTTTGCTGTGGTTGTGCTGTTTTGGTTGTGTGATTTGTGCTTATGTTCCTGAGTTCTCTGTTTGTTGTGTGATGCTGTGTGTCTTCAACGTGTGGTCACTTTGTGCGTGCTGTAATAGTTTTGTATTGTTTATTCTAATTTCCATGTGTTTAGCAATGGTATTGTTTTCCCATGGTTGTGTTGTGTGTTTGTTGTGTGCCGTCTGTGTTGTGCATGTTTGTTTGTGTTCTGAACTCTGCTGAGTCTGTTTATTATGTGTTGTTAATAACGTGTTCTGTGATGTGTGTGTTGTGTGCTTGGTTTACGGTGTGTTAGTTTTCTCTTCTGGGTTTTTAGTGTGTTGTACATATTTGCTGCATATGTTTTATGTTGAATAATCTGTGTATACGATGTGTGCGTGTATTGCATGAATGTGTGCTACATCTTGTGCATACTGTGTGACCTGTGACTGATCATTTTTGTGCGTTTTGTGCCCGAGAGTTGTACGTTCGGAAATGAGCTGCCTGTATGTCAATATGTGCTTCTTCACGTGTTTGTGTGTCTTTTCCATAGTGTGGGATATGTGTTGCCCAGGTCATTTCCTGGTTTGTGTGAGCTTGGCATGTGGTTTTGTATGTGCTGTGAGCGTTTTGTCTATGTGATGTTATTTTAGCCTTTATATATTTGAGAGTTCTCTCTGTTGGGCTTATGTTTTTTGTGTGTAACGAGAAATGTTAATGTGGGTCGTTGAGCTTTTCCAGGTTATGTGTGTAATGGGAAGTGTGTTGACTCTGTGGTTGTGGTTGTAAGTGATCCTCACTGTGTATACTCTGGGAAAAGTCGTTCATGCCTATTATGTGCAGTTAAGTGCTATGATGTGTGTGGTGTGTGTTGATTATTGTGAAGATAGCTGTATTGCTGAGAGTTTGTGTGCATTCTATAATTTTGGTTTTAAGTGTGGCCAGGCCAGGTTTTGTTCTGTGTCAGTGTGTGTCTTGTGTGTTAAATGTGGTGTTGTTTCCTTTAGTGTGTGATGTGTTGTGTTTTGTGTGTTGTGTTGTTTTCCGTGTTTTGTCTGTTCTGATACACGTTTGTTATTGTGTGTGTGGTATGTGTATGTTCTACGTGGTGTCTTGTCCTTTGCTGTGTGTGAAGTGGTATTTTTGTGCAAAGTGTACACGGCAGTGTGTTATTTGTGTTGTGTGATAGAATGTGCATTCTGGTTTGTGTGGTGTATTGAGCATTATTGTGTTATGTTTTCCTTTTTTCTAAATTTTGTGTGTTTTCTCTCTGTTGTGTGTTTGCTATGTTTTGTGAGTTTTGTGTAGGAAATGTGAGGGTAACATATATTGCTGTTCATTTTGTATGTTGCTCGTGTGTGTTCTCTTTTTGGTGTTATGTGTGAGGTAAGTGCTTTTGTGTTGTCTGGGTCTTTGTATGTCATATATGTTGCATTTATTGTGTTTGGTTTTGTTTACGTGACTGTGTATCTTGTGTGTTTTGTGTGTGGCTCTCTTGGTTACACGTAGTGTGCTATGTGTCTGTGCTTTGCATGGCGTTTTACGTGTTGTGTTCTCAGTTGTGTTGGCGTTCTGTGTATGCTTTTCTGACTGTGGTGTATGGTGTGTAGTTCGTTGTCCTTTATTTGACTGTTGAGAATGATGTTACTTATGTTGAACTTGTTTTGTGTGTGTGTTTGTATGTGTGTTGTGTATTTTCCCATATGCAGCCTGGATCTTCTCTGTGTGTGCACTATGTGGTATGTGTCCCTTTCTGTGCTGTGCATAGTGTGACAAATGTGTGTTGTATGTATGAGGTTTTCGATGAGTTGTGGATCGTGGGTGACTTGATTGACTTTCTCTCTGTGTGAGTCTTTACATGTGGTACTGTGTGTTGTTTGCTTGTGTACGGATTTGGTTTTATTTCGTGTCTCTGTTGTGGAATTTGTGGCATCTGTGTTATTGTGCATTATTTGCTGGGTGCGTTTGCGGACTTGAATGATTTGCTGCTTGGGAATATTTTGCGTAGGGATTTGGTATGTATGTGTGTTTGCTGTGATGTATTCTTTCTGTGTTCGTCCAACTCTGTTTTATGAGTGTGGTGTATACTTTTGGATATGCTGTGTTTGCTGAGTTAGAATTTGTATTTTGAATGTTCTTTGCTGTGATTGTGTTGTTTTGGTGGTGTGCAGTGTGCAAACGGCACTGAGTTTTACGTTTGTTGTGTAATACTGTGAATTCACTGTGTGGTCATTTTGTGTGTGCTGATATTGTTTTCTACAGCTTTTCTCAGTTCCGTGTGCTTAAAAACGGTGTGGCTTACCCATTATTTTTGTTGTGTTTGTGTTGTGTTGTCTGTGTTGTGTATGTTTTGTCATTGGTCTGAGCTCTGTTGTGTCTGTTATGTGTTGTTCTAATACTGTGTTCTGTGTTGTGTGTGTATTTGTGACTTTTGTGTTCTGTGTTTTGAGTACATTATACATGTTTGCTGGGTGAGTTTAACTGTTGCATATGCTGTGCATATGTGCTCTTTGTGTTTTAAGTGGTGTGTGATATTTGTTTAGCACCCTGTGTGACCTGTGACCAAAATATTAGTGTGTGTTGTGTATGAGTGTTGTAGTTTCTGCATGGTATTGACTTTATGTGGGTATGTGTTTCTAACTGTTGTTGCGTGTCTTTTGCTTTGTGTGTGATATGTGGGTTGCCTCTATCGTACCCTTGCTTGTGTGTGGTTCGCATGTGGTTTTGTATGTGCTGTGTGAGTTCTGTGTGTGTGACTTGATGTTTGTCTGGTTGTATTGGAGAGTTTGTCTCAGTTGTGTTTGTGATTGATGCTTGTAATGAGAAATGTGTTGAATATGGCTGTTTGCGCTGTTTCAGATTGTGGATAATGTGAAGTGTGTTGACTCTGGTTGTGCTTTGTTAGTGATCCTCACTCTGTGTTCCGAATGTACTCTGTGAAAGTTTTTTATGAATATTATCTGCCTTTATGTGCTGTGAAGTGTATGGTGTTCCTTGATAAGTGTGAACAGTTGTTTGCTGCAAGTTCCTGTGCACTGTTTTTTGTTGTCATAGTGGTCCAGTCAGGGCTTGTTGTATATCACTCCATGCATTTTTGTTTTAAATGTGATGTTTTCTTTTGTATTTGAAGTGTTGTGTTCTTACCGTTTTTTCTCTATTACAGGTTTTGTGATGGTGTTTGCTTGTGTGTTGTGTGTATGTTCTACGTTTCATCTGATATGCTCAGTGCTGTAGGTGTAGTGTGTTGTTTCTGTAGTGTGAGTATGGGAGCAAGTGATTTGTTGTGTTATGTGATTGTGGATTTTGACTGGCGCAGTTTGGTGTGTGGTGTGTGTGATTGTGTGCTTTTGTTTTCTTTAATCTCTGGGTTTTGTGTGTTTTCTCTGTTTTGTGTGTTGCCTGTGTTGTGAAGTTTTGAATGAGATCTGTTTGGTTTACATACTTTGTTCTTTGTCTTGTATGATTTCTGCATGTTTTCGCTTTGGAGTTTTATGTCTGAGATGTGTGTTTGTGTGTTGGGTGCACAATGTGGCTCTTTCTGTGTCATATCTACTGCATCTAGTGGGTTTCATTTTGTTTTCAATGTACTGTATGATGTCTGTATTGTGTGTGGCCCTCTGGGTCACATGTAGTGTGTGATGTGTCCATTCTTTGCATCGCTTGTAATGTATTGTGCTCTCAACTGTGCTGGTGTTCTGCATATGTTTCTCTGAGTGTGGTGTATGGTGTTTGGTGGTTTTTCTGTTAATTTTGCCTTTTGTGCATGGTTAGTTGTGTTGAAACTGTTATGTGTGTGTTGTGTGTTTTCCATGTGCTGGCTGAGTCGGGCTTTGTGTGTGCTCTTTGTGATATGGCTCGGTTGCTGTATTGAGCATATTGATTGAAAAGTATGGTACATGTGTCCTGACTTCATTGTTTTGTGGATAGTGTTACTATAGTGATTTTCTTTCCGAGTTTGTCTTTTTATCATGTGGTTCTGTGCGTTGGCTGCTTGTGTTTGGATTTGGGTGTATTTTGGGTCTCTGTTGCAAAATGTGCATCATCTGTGTCATTTGGTGCTGTACCCTGTGTTTTGTGTGTGGATTTGAATGATCTGCTGTTTTGGGATATGTTCTGTACGGATTGGTTCGGTGTGGCTTTGTTGTGATGTGTGCTTTCTGTGTATGCCCAATATTGTGTTTTCCGTGCGGTGCATTCGTTTCGGTTATGCTGTGTATGTTGTGAGGTAATTTGTGTATTTGGAATGTATTTTGCTGTGGTTGTGCTGTTTTGGTTGTGTGATTTGTGCTTATGTTCCTGAGTTCTCTGTTTGTTGTGTGATGCTGTGTGTCTTCAACGTGTGGTCACTTTGTGCGTGCTGTAATAGTTTTGTATTGTTTATTCTAATTTCCATGTGTTTAGCAATGGTATTGTTTTCCCATGGTTGTGTTGTGTGTTTGTTGTGTGCCGTCTGTGTTGTGCATATTTGTTTGTGTTCTGAACTCTGTTGAGTCTGTTTATTATGTGTTGTTAATAACGTGTTCTGTGATGTGTGTGTTGTGTGCTTGGTTTACGGTGTGTTAGTTTTCTCTTCTGGGCGTTTAGTGTGTTGTACATATTTGCTGCATATGTTTTATGTTGAATAATCTGTGTATACGATGTGTGCGTGTATTGCATGAATGTGTGCTACATCTTGTGCATACTGTGTGACCTGTGACTGATCATTTTTGTACGTTTTGTGCCCGAGAGTTGTACGTTCGGAAATGAGCTGCCTGTATGTCCATATGTGCTTCTTCACGTGTTTGTGTGTCTTTTCCATAGTGTGGGATATGTGTTGCCCAGGTCATTTCCTGGTTTGTGTGTGCTTGGCATGTGGTTTTGTATGTGCTATGATCGTTTTGTCTATGTGATGTTATTTTAGCCTTTATATATTTGAGAGTTCTCTCTGTTGGGCTTATGTTTTTTGTGTGTAACGAGAAATGTTAATGTGGGTCGTTGAGCTTTTCCAGGTTATGTGTGTAATTTGAAGTGTGTTGACTCTGTGGTTGTGGTTGTAAGTGATCCTCACTGTGTATACTCTGGGAAAAGTCGTTCATGCCTATTAGGTGCAGTTAAGTGCTATGATGTGTGTGGTGTGTGTTGATTATTGTGAAGATAGCTGTATTGCTGAGAGTTTGTGTGCATTCTGTAATTTTGGTTTTAAGGGTGGCCAGGCCAGGATTTGTTTTGTGTCAGTGTATGTCTTGTGTGTTAAATGTGGTGTTGTTTCCTTTAGTGTGTGATGTGTTGTGTTTTGTGTGTTGTGTTGTTTTCCGTGTTTTGTCTGTTCTGTTACACGTTTGTTATTGTGTGTGTGGTATGTGTATGTTCTACGTGGTGTCTTGTCCTTTGCTGTGTGTGCAGTGGTATTTTTGTGCAAAGTGTACACGGCAGTGTGTTATTTGTGTTGTGTGATAGAATGTGCATTCTGGTTTGTGTGGTGTATTGGGCATTATTGTGTTATGTTTTCCTTTTATCTAAATTTTGTGTGTGTTCTCTCTGTTGTGTGTTTGCTATGTTTTGTGAGTTTTTTGTGGGAAATGTGAGGGTAACATATATTGCTGTTCATTTTGTATGTTGCTCGTGTGCGTTCTCTTTTTGGTGTTATGTGTGAGGTAAGTGCTTTTGTGTTGTCTGGGTCTTTGTATGTCATATATGTTGCATTTATTGTGTTTGGTTTTGTTTACGTGACTGTGTATCTTGTGTGTTTTGTGTGTGGCTCTCTTGGTTACACGTAGTGTGCTATGTGTCTGTGCTTTGCATGGCGTTTTACGTGTTGTGTTCTCAGTTGTGTTGGCGTTCTGTGTATGCTTTTCTGACTGTGGTGTATGGTGTGTAGTTCGTTGTCCTTTATTTGACTGTTGAGAATGATGTTACTTATGTTGAACTTGTTTTGTGTGTGTGTTTGTATGTGTGTTGTGTATTTTCCCATATGCAGCCTGGATCTTCTCTGTGTGTGCACTATGTGGTATGTGTCCCTTTCTGTGCTGTGCATAGTGTGACAAATGTGTGTTGTATGTACGAGGTTTTCGATGAGTTGTGGATCGTGGGTGACTTGATTGACTTTCTCTCTGTGTGAGTCTTTACATGTGGTACTGTGTGTTGTTTGCTTGTGTACGGATTTGGTTTTATTTCGTGTCTCTGTTGTGGAATTTGTGGCATCTGTGTTATTGTGCATTATTTGCTGGGTGCGTTTGCGGACTTGAATGATTTGCTGCTTGGGAATATTTTGCGTAGGGATTTGGTATGTATGTGTGTTTGCTGTGATGTATTCTTTCTGTGTTCGTCCAACTCTGTTTTATGAGTGTGGTGTATACTTTTGGATATGCTGTGTTTGCTGAGTTAGAATTTGTATTTTGAATGTTCTTTGCTGTGATTGTGTTGTTTTGGTGGTGTGCAGTGTGCAAACGGCACTGAGTTTTACGTTTGTTGTGTAATACTGTGAATTCACTGTGTGGTCATTTTGTGTGTGCTGATATTGTTTTCTACAGCTTTTCTCAGTTCCGTGTGCTTAAAAACGGTGTGGCTTACCCATTATTTTTGTTGTGTTTGTGTTGTGTTGTCTGTGTTGTGTATGTTTTGTCATTGGTCTGAGCTCTGTTGTGTCTGTTATGTGTTGTTCTAATACTGTGTTCTGTGTTGTGTGTGTATTTGTGACTTTTGTGTTCTGTGTTTTGAGTACATTATACATGTTTGCTGGGTGAGTTTAACTGTTGCATATGCTGTGCATATGTGCTCTTTGTGTTTTAAGTGGTGTGTGATATTTGTTTAGCACCCTGTGTGACCTGTGACCAAAATATTAGTGTGTGTTGTGTATGAGTGTTGTAGTTTCTGCATGGTATTGACTTTATGTGGGTATGTGTTTCTAACTGTTGTTGCGTGTCTTTTGCTTTGTGTGTGATATGTGGGTTGCCTCTATCGTACCCTTGCTTGTGTGTGGTTCGCATGTGGTTTTGTATGTGCTGTGTGAGTTCTGTGTGTGTGACTTGATTTTTGTCTGGTTGTATTGGAGAGTTTGTCTCAGTTGTGTTTGTGATTGATGCGTGTAATGAGAAATGTGTTGAATATGGCTGTTTGCGCTGTTTCAGATTGTGGATAATGTGAAGTGTGTTGACTCTGGTTGTGCTTTGTTAGTGATCCTCACTCTGTGTTCCGAATGTACTCTGTGAAAGTTTTTTATGAATATTATCTGCCTTTATGTGCTGTGAAGTGTATGGTGTTCCTTGATAAGTGTGAACAGTTGTTTGCTGCAAGTTCCTGTGCACTGTTTTTTGTTGTCATAGTGGTCCAGTCAGGGCTTGTTGTATATCACTCCATGCATTTTTGTTTTAAATGTGATGTTTTCTTTTGTATTTGAAGTGTTGTGTTCTTACCGTTTTTTCTCTATTACAGGTTTTGTGATGGTGTTTGCTTGTGTGTTGTGTGTATGTTCTACGTTTCATCTGATATGCTCAGTGCTGTAGGTGTAGTGTGTTGTTTCTGTAGTGTGAGTATGGGAGCAAGTGATTTGTTGTGTTATGTGATTGTGGATTTTGACTGGCGCAGTTTGGTGTGTGGTGTGTGTGATTGTGTGCTTTTGTTTTCTTTAATCTCTGGGTTTTGTGTGTTTTCTCTGTTTTGTGTGTTGCCTGTGTTGTGAAGTTTTGAATGAGATCTGTTTGGTTTACATACTTTGTTCTTTGTCTTGTATGATTTCTGCATGTTTTCGCTTTGGAGTTTTATGTCTGAGATGTGTGTTTGTGTGTTGGGTGCACAATGTGGCTCTTTCTGTGTCATATCTACTGCATCTAGTGGGTTTCATTTTGTTTTCAATGTACTGTATGATGTCTGTATTGTGTGTGGCCCTCTGGGTCACATGTAGTGTGTGATGTGTCCATTCTTTGCATCGCTTGTAATGTATTGTGCTCTCAACTGTGCTGGTGTTCTGCATATGTTTCTCTGAGTGTGGTGTATGGTGTTTGGTGGTTTTTCTGTTAATTTTGCCTTTTGTGCATGGTTAGTTGTGTTGAAACTGTTATGTGTGTGTTGTGTGTTTTCCATGTGCTGGCTGAGTCGGGCTTTGTGTGTGCTCTTTGTGATATGGCTCGGTTGCTGTATTGAGCATATTGATTGAAAAGTATGGTACATGTGTCCTGACTTCATTGTTTTGTGGATAGTGTTACTATAGTGATTTTCTTTCCGAGTTTGTCTTTTTATCATGTGGTTCTGTGCGTTGGCTGCTTGTGTTTGGATTTGGGTGTATTTTGGGTCTCTGTTGCAAAATGTGCATCATCTGTGTCATTTGGTGCTGTACCCTGTGTTTTGTGTGTGGATTTGAATGATCTGCTGTTTTGGGATATGTTCTGTACGGATTGGTTCGGTGTGGCTTTGTTGTGATGTGTGCTTTCTGTGTATGCCCAATATTGTGTTTTCCGTGCGGTGCATTCGTTTCGGTTATGCTGTGTATGTTGTGAGGTAATTTGTGTATTTGGAATGTATTTTGCTGTGGTTGTGCTGTTTTGGTTGTGTGATTTGTGCTTATGTTCCTGAGTTCTCTGTTTGTTGTGTGATGCTGTGTGTCTTCAACGTGTGGTCACTTTGTGCGTGCTGTAATAGTTTTGTATTGTTTATTCTAATTTCCATGTGTTTAGCAATGGTATTGTTTTCCCATGGTTGTGTTGTGTGTTTGTTGTGTGCCGTCTGTGTTGTGCATATTTGTTTGTGTTCTGAACTCTGTTGAGTCTGTTTATTATGTGTTGTTAATAACGTGTTCTGTGATGTGTGTGTTGTGTGCTTGGTTTACGGTGTGTTAGTTTTCTCTTCTGGGCGTTTAGTGTGTTGTACATATTTGCTGCATATGTTTTATGTTGAATAATCTGTGTATACGATGTGTGCGTGTATTGCATGAATGTGTGCTACATCTTGTGCATACTGTGTGACCTGTGACTGATCATTTTTGTACGTTTTGTGCCCGAGAGTTGTACGTTCGGAAATGAGCTGCCTGTATGTCCATATGTGCTTCTTCACGTGTTTGTGTGTCTTTTCCATAGTGTGGGATATGTGTTGCCCAGGTCATTTCCTGGTTTGTGTGTGCTTGGCATGTGGTTTTGTATGTGCTATGATCGTTTTGTCTATGTGATGTTATTTTAGCCTTTATATATTTGAGAGTTCTCTCTGTTGGGCTTATGTTTTTTGTGTGTAACGAGAAATGTTAATGTGGGTCGTTGAGCTTTTCCAGGTTATGTGTGTAATTTGAAGTGTGTTGACTCTGTGGTTGTGGTTGTAAGTGATCCTCACTGTGTATACTCTGGGAAAAGTCGTTCATGCCTATTAGGTGCAGTTAAGTGCTATGATGTGTGTGGTGTGTGTTGATTATTGTGAAGATAGCTGTATTGCTGAGAGTTTGTGTGCATTCTGTAATTTTGGTTTTAAGGGTGGCCAGGCCAGGATTTGTTTTGTGTCAGTGTATGTCTTGTGTGTTAAATGTGGTGTTGTTTCCTTTAGTGTGTGATGTGTTGTGTTTTGTGTGTTGTGTTGTTTTCCGTGTTTTGTCTGTTCTGTTACACGTTTGTTATTGTGTGTGTGGTATGTGTATGTTCTACGTGGTGTCTTGTCCTTTGCTGTGTGTGCAGTGGTATTTTTGTGCAAAGTGTACACGGCAGTGTGTTATTTGTGTTGTGTGATAGAATGTGCATTCTGGTTTGTGTGGTGTATTGGGCATTATTGTGTTATGTTTTCCTTTTATCTAAATTTTGTGTGTGTTCTCTCTGTTGTGTGTTTGCTATGTTTTGTGAGTTTTTTGTGGGAAATGTGAGGGTAACATATATTGCTGTTCATTTTGTATGTTGCTCGTGTGCGTTCTCTTTTTGGTGTTATGTGTGAGGTAAGTGCTTTTGTGTTGTCTGGGTCTTTGTATGTCATATATGTTGCATTTATTGTGATTGGTTTTGTTTACGTGACTGTGTATCTTGTGTGTTTTGTGTGTGGCTCTCTTGGTTACACGTAGTGTGCTATGTGTCTGTGCTTTGCATGGCGTTTTACGTGTTGTGTTCTCAGTTGTGTTGGCGTTCTGTGTATGCTTTTCTGACTGTGGTGTATGGTGTGTAGTTCGTTGTCCTTTATTTGACTGTTGAGAATGATGTTACTTATGTTGAACTTGTTTTGTGTGTGTGTTTGTATGTGTGTTGTGTATTTTCCCATATGCAGCCTGGATCTTCTCTGTGTGTGCACTATGTGGTATGTGTCCCTTTCTGTGCTGTGCATAGTGTGACAAATGTGTGTTGTATGTACGAGGTTTTCGATGAGTTGTGGATCGTGGGTGACTTGATTGACTTTCTCTCTGTGTGAGTCTTTACATGTGGTACTGTGTGTTGTTTGCTTGTGTACGGATTTGGTTTTATTTCGTGTCTCTGTTGTGGAATTTGTGGCATCTGTGTTATTGTGCATTATTTGCTGGGTGCGTTTGCGGACTTGAATGATTTGCTGCTTGGGAATATTTTGCGTAGGGATTTGGTATGTATGTGTGTTTGCTGTGATGTATTCTTTCTGTGTTCGTCCAACTCTGTTTTATGAGTGTGGTGTATATTTTTGGATATGCTGTGTTTGCTGAGTTAGAATTAGTATTTTGAATGTTCTTTGCTGTGATTGTGTTGTTTTGGTGGTGTGCAGTGTGCAAACGGCTCTGAGTTTTACGTTTGTTGTGTAATACTGTGAATTCACTGTGTGGTCATTTTGTGTGTGCTGATATTGTTTTCTACAGCTTTTCTCAGTTCCGTGTGCTTAAAAACGGTGTGGCTTACCCATTATTTTTGTTGTGTTTGTGTTGTGTTGTCTGTGTTGTGTATGTTTTGTCATTGGTCTGAGCTCTGTTGTGTCTGTTATGTGTTGTTCTAATACTGTGTTCTGTGTTGTGTGTGTATTTGTGACTTTTGTGTTCTGTGTTTTGAGTACATTATACATGTTTGCTGGGTGAGTTTAACTGTTGCATATGCTGTGCATATGTGCTCTTTGTGTTTTAAGTGGTGTGTGATATTTGTTTAGCAACCTGTGTGACCTGTGACCAAAATATTAGTGTGTGTTGTGTATGAGTGTTGTAGTTTCTGCATGGTATTGACTTTATGTGGGTATGTGTTTCTAACTGTTGTTGCGTGTCTTTTGCTTTGTGTGTGATATGTGGGTTGCCTCTATCGTACCCTTGCTTGTGTGTGGTTCGCATGTGGTTTTGTATGTGCTGTGTGAGTTCTGTGTGTGTGACTTGATTTTTGTCTGGTTGTATTGGAGAGTTTGTCTCAGTTGTGTTTGTGATTGATGCGTGTAATGAGAAATGTGTTGAATATGGCTGTTTGCGCTGTTTCAGATTGTGGATAATGTGAAGTGTGTTGACTCTGGTTGTGCTTTGTTAGTGATCCTCACTCTGTGTTCCGAATGTACTCTGTGAAAGTTTTTTATGAATATTATCTGCCTTTATGTGCTGTGAAGTGTATGGTGTTCCTTGATAAGTGTGAACAGTTGTTTGCTGCAAGTTCCTGTGCACTGTTTTTTGTTGTCATAGTGGTCCAGTCAGGGCTTGTTGTATATCACTCCATGCATTTTTGTTTTAAATGTGATGTTTTCTTTTGTATTTGAAGTGTTGTGTTCTTACCGTTTTTTCTCTATTACAGCTTTTGTGATGGTGTTTGCTTGTGTGTTGTGTGTATGTTCTACGTTTCATCTGATATGCTCAGTGCTGTAGGTGTAGTGTGTTGTTTCTGTAGTGTGAGTATGGGAGCAAGTGATTTGTTGTGTTATGTGATTGTGGATTTTGACTGGCGCAGTTTGGTGTGTGGTGTGTGTGATTGTGTGCTTTTGTTTTCTTTAATCTCTTGGTTTTGTGTGTTTTCTCTGTTTTGTGTGTTGCCTGTGTTGTGAAGTTTTGAATGAGATCTGTGTGGTTTACATACTTTGTTCTTTGTCTTGTATGATTTCTGCATGTTTTCGCTTTGGAGTTTTATGTCTGAGATATGTGTTTGTGTGTTGGGTGCACAATGTGGCTCTTTCTGTGTCATATCTACTGCATCTAGTGGGTTTCATTTTGTTTTCAATGTACTGTATGATGTCTGTATTGTGTGTGGCCCTCTGGGTCACATGTAGTGTGTGATGTGTCCATTCTTTGCATCGCTTGTAATGTATTGTGCTCTCAACTGTGCTGGTGTTCTGCATATGTTTCTCTGAGTGTGGTGTATGGTGTTTGGTGGTTTTTCTGTTAATTTTGCCTTTTGTGCATGGTTAGTTGTGTTGAAACTGTTATGTGTGTGTTGTGTGTTTTCCATGTGCTGGCTGAGTCGGGCTTTGTGTGTGCTCTTTGTGATATGGCTCGGTTGCTGTATTGAGCATATTGATTGAAAAGTATGGTACATGTGTCCTGACTTCATTGTTTTGTGGATAGTGTTACTATAGTGATTTTCTTTCCGAGTTTGTCTTTTTATCATGTGGTTCTGTGCGTTGGCTGCTTGTGTTTGGATTTGGGTGTATTTTGGGTCTCTGTTGCAAAATGTGCATCATCTGTGTCATTTGGTGCTGTACCCTGTGTTTTGTGTGTGGATTTGAATGATCTGCTGTTTTGGGATATGTTCTGTAGGGATTGGTTCGGTGTGGCTTTGTTGTGATGTGTGCTTTCTGTGTATGCCCAATATTGTGTTTTCCGTGCAGTGCATTCGTTTCGGTTATGCTGTGTATGTTGTGAGGTAATTTGTGTATTTGGAATGTATTTTGCTGTGGTTGTGCTGTTTTGGTTGTGTGATTTGTGCTTATGTTCCTGAGTTCTCTGTTTGTTGTGTGATGCTGTGTGTCTTCAACGTGTGGTCACTTTGTGCGTGCTGTAATAGTTTTGTATTGTTTATTCTAATTTCCATGTGTTTAGCAATGGTATTGTTTTCCCATGGTTGTGTTGTGTGTTTGTTGTGTGCCGTCTGTGTTGTGCATATTTGTTTGTGTTCTGAACTCTGTTGAGTCTGTTTATTATGTGTTGTTAATAACGTGTTCTGTGATGTGTGTGTTGTGTGCTTGGTTTACGGTGTGTTAGTTTTCTCTTCTGGGCGTTTAGTGTGTTGTACATATTTGCTGCATATGTTTTATGTTGAATAATCTGTGTATACGATGTGTGCGTGTATTGCATGAATGTGTGCTACATCTTGTGCATACTGTGTGACCTGTGACTGATCATTTTTGTACGTTTTGTGCCCGAGAGTTGTACGTTCGGAAATGAGCTGCCTGTATGTCCATATGTGCTTCTTCACGTGTTTGTGTGTCTTTTCCATAGTGTGGGATATGTGTTGCCCAGGTCATTTCCTGGTTTGTGTGTGCTTGGCATGTGGTTTTGTATGTGCTATGATCGTTTTGTCTATGTGATGTTATTTTAGCCTTTATATATTTGAGAGTTCTCTCTGTTGGGCTTATGTTTTTTGTGTGTAACGAGAAATGTTAATGTGGGTCGTTGAGCTTTTCCAGGTTATGTGTGTAATGGGAAGTGTGTTGAATCTGTGGTTGTGGTTGTAAGTGATCCTCACTGTGTATACTCTGGGAAAAGTCTTTCATGCCTATTAGGTGCAGTTAAGTGCTATGATGTGTGTGGTGTGTGTTGATTATTGTGAAGATAGCTGTATTGCTGAGAGTTTGTGTGCATTCTGTAATTTTGGTTTTAAGGGTGGCCAGGCCAGGATTTGTTTTGTGTCAGTGTATGTCTTGTGTGTTAAATGTGGTGTTGTTTCCTTTAGTGTGTGATGTGTTGTGTTTTGTGTGTTGTGTTGTTTTCCGTGTTTTGTCTGTTCTGTTACACGTTTGTTATTGTGTGTGTGGTATGTGTATGTTCTACGTGGTGTCTTGTCCTTTGCTGTGTGTGCAGTGGTATTTTTGTGCAAAGTGTACACGGCAGTGTGTTATTTGTGTTGTGTGATAGAATGTGCATTCTGGTTTGTGTGGTGTATTGGGCATTATTGTGTTATGTTTTCCTTTTATCTAAATTATGTGTGTGTTCTCTCTGTTGTGTGTTTGCTATGTTTTGTGAGTTTTTTGTGGGAAATGTGAGGGTAACATATATTGCTGTTCATTTTGTATGTTGCTCGTGTGTGTTCTCTTTTTGGTGTTATGTGTGAGGTAAGTGCTTTCGTGTTGTCTGGGTCTTTGTATGTCATATATGTTGCATTTATTGTGTTTGGTTTTGTTTACGTGACTGTGTATCTTGTGTGTTTTGTGTGTGGCTCTCTTGGTTACACGTAGTGTGCTATGTGTCTGTGCTTTGCATGGCGTTTTACGTGTTGTGTTCTCAGTTGTGTTGGCGTTCTGTGTATGCTTTTCTGACTGTGGTGTATGGTGTGTAGTTCGTTGTCCTTTATTTGACTGTTGAGAATGATGTTACTTATGTTGAACTTGTTTTGTGTGTGTGTTTGTATGTGTGTTGTGTATTTTCCCATATGCAGCCTGGATCTTCTCTGTGTGTGGACTATGTGGTATGTGTCCCTTTCTGTGCTGTGCATAGTGTGACAAATGTGTGTTGTATGTATGAGGTTTTCGATGAGTTGTGGATCGTGGGTGACTTGATTGACTTTCTCTCTGTGTGAGTCTTTACATGTGGTACTGTGTGTTGTTTGCTTGTGTACGGATTTGGTTTTATTTCGTGTCTCTGTTGTGGAATTTGTGGCATCTGTGTTATTGTGCATTATTTGCTTGGTGCGTTTGCGGACTTGGATGATTTGCTGCTTGGGAATATTTTGCGTAGGGATTTGGTATGTATGTGTGTTTGCTGTGATGTATTCTTTCTGTGTTCGTCCAACTCTGTTTTATGAGTGTGGTGTATACTTTTGGATATGCTGTGTTTGCTGAGTTAGAATTTGTATTTTGAATGTTCTTTGCTGTGATTGTGTTGTTTTGGTGGTCTGCAGTGTGCAAACGGCACTGAGTTTTACGTTTGTTGTGTAATACTGTGAATTCACTGTGTGGTCATTTTGTGTGTGCTGATATTGTTTTCTACAGTTTTCTCAGTTCCGTGTGCTTAAAAACGGTGTTGCTTACCCATTATTTTTGTTGTGTTTGTGTTGTGTTGTCTGTGTTGTGTATGTTTTGTCATTGGTCTGAGCTCTGTTGTGTCTGTTATGTGTTGTTCTAATACTGTATTCTGTGTTGTGTGTGTATTTGTGACTTTTGTGGTCTGTGTTTTGAGTACATTATACATGATTGCTGGGTGAGTTTAACTGTTGCATATGCTGTGCATATGTGCTCTTTGTGTTTTAAGTGGTGTGTGATATTTGTTTAGCACCCTGTGTGACCTGTGACCAAAATATTTGTGTGTGTTGTGTGTGAGTGTTGTAGTTTCTGCATGGTATTGACTTTATGTGGGTATGTGTTTCTAACTGTTGTTGCGTGTCTTTTGCTTTGTGTGTGATATGTGGGTTGCCTCTATCGTACCCTTGCTTGTGTGTGGTTCGCATGTGGTTTTGTATGTGCTGTGTGAGTTCTGTGTGTGTGACTTGATTTTTGTCTGGTTGTATTGGAGAGTTTGTCTCAGTTGTGTTTGTGATTGATGCGTGTAATGAGAAATGTGTTGAATATGGCTGTTTGCGCTGTTTCAGATTGTGGATAATGTGAAGTGTGTTGACTCTGGTTGTGCTTTGTTAGTGATCCTCACTCTGTGTTCCGAATGTACTCTGTGAAAGTTTTTTATGAATATTATCTGCCTTTATGTGCTGTGAAGCGTATGGTGTTCCTTGATAAGTGTGAACAGTTGTTTGCTGCAAGTTCCTGTGCACTGTTTTTTGTTGTCATAGTGGTCCAGTCAGGGCTTGTTGTATATCACTCCATGCATTTTTGTTTTAAATGTGATGTTTTCTTTTGTATTTGAAGTGTTGTGTTCTTACCGTTTTTTCTCTATTACAGGTTTTGTGATGGTGTTTGCTTGTGTGTTGTGTGTACGTTCTACGTTTCATCTGATATGCTCAGTGCTGTAGTTGTAGTGTGCTGTTTCTGTAGTGTGAGTATGGGAGCAAGTGATTTGTTGTGTTATGTGATTGTGGATTTTGACTGGCGCAGTTTGGTGTGTGGTGTGTGTGATTGTGTGCTTTTGTTTTCTTTAATCTCTGGGTTTTGTGTGTTTTCTCTGTTTTGTGTGTTGCCTGTGTTGTGAAGTTTTGAATGAGATCTGTGTGGTTTACATACTTTGTTCTTTGTCTTGTATGATTTCTGCATGTTTTCGCTTTGGAGTTTTATGTCTGAGATGTGTGTTTGTGTGTTGGGTGCACAATGTGGCTCTTTCTGTGTCATATCTACTGCATCTAGTGGGTTTCATTTTGTTTTCAATGTACTGTATGATGTCTGTATTGTGTGTGGCCCTCTGGGTCACATGTAGTGTGTGATGTGTCCATTCTTTGCATCGCTTGTAATGTATTGTGCTCTCAACTGTGCTGGTGTTCTGCATATGTTTCTCTGAGTGTGGTGTATGGTGTTTGGTGGTTTTTCTGTTAATTTTGCCTTTTGTGCATGGTTAGTTGTGTTGAAACTGTTATGTGTGTGTTGTGTGTTTTCCATGTGCTGGCTGAGTCGGGCTTTGTGTGTGCTCTTTGTGATATGGCTCGGTTGCTGTATTGAGCATATTGATTGAAAAGTATGGTACATGTGTCCTGACTTCATTGTTTTGTGGATAGTGTTACTATAGTGATTTTCTTTCCGAGTTTGTCTTTTTATCATGTGGTTCTGTGCTTTGGCTGCTTGTGTTTGGATTTGGGTGTATTTTGGGTCTCTGTTGCAAAATGTGCATCATCTGTGTCATTTGGTGCTGTACCCTGTGTTTTGTGTGTGGATTTGAATGATCTGCTGTTTTGGGATATGTTCTGTAGGGATTGGTTCGGTGTGGCTTTGTTGTGATGTGTGCTTTCTGTGTATGCCCAATATTGTGTTTTCCGTGCGGTGCATTCGTTTCGGTTATGCTGTGTATGTTGTGAGGTAATTTGTGTATTTGGAATGTATTTTGCTGTGGTTGTGCTGTTTTGGTTGTGTGATTTGTGCTTATGTTCCTGAGTTCTCTGTTTGTTGTGTGATGCTGTGTGTCTTCAACGTGTGGTCACTTTGTGCGTGCTGTAATAGTTTTGTATTGTTTATTCTAATTTCCATGTGTTTAGCAATGGTATTGTTTTCCCATGGTTGTGTTGTGTGTTTGTTGTGTGCCGTCTGTGTTGTGCATGTTTGTTTGTGTTCTGAACTCTGCTGAGTCTGTTTATTATGTGTTGTTAATAACGTGTTCTGTGATGTGTGTGTTGTGTGCTTGGTTTACGGTGTGTTAGTTTTCTCTTCTGGGTGTTTAGTGTGTTGTACATATTTGCTGCATATGTTTTATGTTGAATAATCTGTGTATACGATGTGTGCGTGTATTGCATGAATGTGTGCTACATCTTGTGCATACTGTGTGACCTGTGACTGATCATTTTTGTACGTTTTGTGCCCGAGAGTTGTACGTTCTTAAATGAGCTGCCTGTATGTCCATATGTGCTTCTTCACGTGTTTGTGTGTCTTTTCCATAGTGTGGGATATGTGTTGCCCAGGTCATTTCCTGGTTTGTGTGTGCTTGGCATGTGGTTTTGTATGTGCTATGATCGTTTTGTCTATGTGATGTTATTTTAGCCTTTATATATTTGAGAGTTCTCTCTGTTGGGCTTATGTTTTTTGTGTGTAACGAGAAATGTTAATGTGGGTCGTTGAGCTTTTCCAGGTTATGTGTGTAATGGGAAGTGTGTTGACTTTGTGGTTGTAGTTGTAAGTGATCCTCACTGTGTATACTCTGGGAAAAGTCGTTCATGCCTGTTATGTGCAGTTAAGTGCTATGATGTGTGTGGTGTGTGTTGATTATTGTGAAGATAGCTGTATTGCTGAGAGTTTGTGTGCATTCTATAATTTTGGTTTTAAGGGTGGCCAGGCCAGGATTTGTTTTGTGTCAGTGTATGTCTTGTGTGTTAAATGTGGTGTTGTTTCCTTTAGTGTGTGATGTGTTGTGTTTTGTGTGTTGTGTTGTTTTCCGTGTTTTGTCTGTTCTGTTACACGTTTGTTATTGTGTGAGGTATGTGTATGTTCTACGTGGTGTCTTGTCCTTTGCTGTGTGTGCAGTGGTATTTTTGTGCAAAGTGTACACGGCAGTGTGTTATTTGTGTTGTGTGATAGAATGTGCATTCTGGTTTGTGTGGTGTATTGGGCATTATTGTGATGTTTTCCTTTTATCTAAATTTTGTGTGTGTTCTCTCTGTTGTGTGTTTGCTATGTTTTGTGAGTTTTTTGTGGGAAATGTGAGGGTAACATATATTGCTGTTCATTTTGTATGTTGCTCGTGTGTGTTCTCTTTTTGGTGTTATGTGTGAGGTAAGTGCTTTCGTGTTGTCTGGATCTTTGTATGTCATATATATTGCATTTATTGTGTTTGGTTTTGTTTACGTGACTCTGTATCTTGTGTGTTTTGTGTGTGGCTCTCTTGGTTACACGTAGTGTGCTATGTGTCTGTGCTTTGCATGGCGTTTTACGTGTTGTGTTCTCAGTTGTGTTGGCGTTCTGTGTATGCTTTTCTGACTGTGGTGTATGGTGTGTAGTTCGTTGTCCTTTATTTGACTGTTGAGAATGATGTTACTTATGTTGAACTTGTTTTGTGTGTGTGTTTGTATGTGTGTTGTGTATTTTCCCATATGCAGCCTGGATCTTCTCTGTGTGTGCACTATGTGGTATGTGTCCCTTTCTGTGCTGTGCATAGTGTGACAAATGTGTGTTGTATGTATGAGGTTTTCGATGAGTTGTGGATCGTGGGTGACTTGATTGACTTTCTCTCTGTGTGAGTCTTTACATGTGGTACTGTGTGTTGTTTGCTTGTGTACGGATTTGGTTTTATTTCGTGTCTCTGTTGTGGAATTTGTGGCATCTGTGTTATTGTGCATTATTTGCTGGGTGCGTTTGCGGACTTGAATGATTTGCTGCTTGGGAATATTTTGCGTAGGGATTTGGTATGTATGTGTGTTTGCTGTGATGTATTCTTTCTGTGTTCGTCCAACTCTGTTTTATGAGTGTGGTGTATACTTTTGGATATGCTGTGTTTGCTGAGTTAGAATTTGTATTTTGAATGTTCTTTGCTGTGATTGTGTTGTTTTGGTGGTGTGCAGTGTGCAAACGGCACTGAGTTTTACGTTTGTTGTGTAATACTGTGAATTCACTGTGTGGTCATTTTGTGTGTGCTGATATTGTTTTCTACAGTTTTCTCAGTTCCGTGTGCTTAAAAACGGTGTTGCTTACCCATTATTTTTGTTGTGTTTGTGTTGTGTTGTCTGTGTTGTGTATGTTTTGTCATTGGTCTGAGCTCTGTTGTGTCTGTTATGTGTTGTTCTAATACTGTGTTCTGTGTTGTGTGTGTATTTGTGACTTTTGTGTTCTGTGTTTTGAGTACATTATACATGTTTGCTGGGTGAGTTTAACTGTTGCATATGCTGTGCATATGTGCTCTTTGTGTTTTAAGTGGTGTGTGATATTTGTTTAGCACCCTGTGTGACCTGTGACCAAAATATTTGTGTGTGTTGTGTATGAGTGTTGTAGTTTCTGCATTGTATTGACTTTATGTGGGTATGTGTTTCTAACTGTTGTTGCGCGTCTTTTGCTTTGTGTGTGATATGTGGGTTGCCTCTATCGTACCCTTGCTTGTGTGTGGTTCGCATGTGGTTTTGTATGTGCTGTGTGAGTTCTGTGTGTGTGACTTGATTTTTGTCTGGTTGTATTGGAGAGTTTGTCTCAGTTGTGTTTGTGATTGATGCGTGTAATGAGAAATGTGTTGAATATGGCTGTTTGCGCTGTTTCAGATTGTGGATAATGTGAAGTGTGTTGACTCTGGTTGTGCTTTGTTAGTGATCCTCACTCTGTGTTCCGAATGTACTCTGTGAAAGTTTTTTATGAATATTATCTGCCTTTATGTGCTGTGAAGCGTATGGTGTTCCTTGATAAGTGTGAACAGTTGTTTGCTGCAAGTTCCTGTGCACTGTTTTTTGTTGTCATAGTGGTCCAGCCAGGGCTTGTTGTATATCACTCCATGCATTTTTGTTTTAAATGTGATGTTTTCTTTTGTATTTGAAGTTTTGTGTTCTTACCGTTTTTTCTCTATTACAGGTTTTGTGATGGTGTTTGCTTGTGTGTTGTGTGTACGTTCTACGTTTCATCTGATATGCTCAGTGCTGTAGTTGTAGTGTGCTGTTTCTGTAGTGTGAGTATGGGAGCAAGTGATTTGTTGTGTTATGTGATTGTGGATTTTGACTGGCGCAGTTTGGTGTGTGGTGTGTGTGATTGTGTGCTTTTGTTTTCTTTAATCTCTGGGTTTTGTGTGTTTTCTCTGTTTTGTGTGTTGCCTGTGTTGTGAAGTTTTGAATGAGATCTGTGTGGTTTACATACTTTGTTCTTTGTCTTGTATGATTTCTGCATGTTTTCGCTTTGGAGTTTTATGTCTGAGATGTGTGTTTGTGTGTTGGGTGCACAATGTGGCTCTTTCTGTGTCATATCTACTGCATCTAGTGGGTTTCATTTTGTTTTCAATGTACTGTATGATGTCTGTATTGTGTGTGGCCCTCTGGGTCACATGTAGTGTGTGATGTGTCCATTCTTTGCATCGCTTGTAATGTATTGTGCTCTCAACTGTGCTGGTGTTCTGCATATGTTTCTCTGAGTGTGGTGTATGGTGTTTGGTGGTTTTTCTGTTAATTTTGCCTTTTGTGCATGGTTAGTTGTGTTGAAACTGTTATGTGTGTGTTGTGTGTTTTCCATGTGCTGGCTGAGTCGGGCTTTGTGTGTGCTCTTTGTGATATGGCTCGGTTGCTGTATTGAGCATATTGATTGAAAAGTATGGTACATGTGTCCTGACTTCATTGTTTTGTGGATAGTGTTACTATAGTGATTTTCTTTCCGAGTTTGTCTTTTTATCATGTGGTTCTGTGCGTTGGCTGCTTGTGTTTGGATTTGGGTGTATTTTGGGTCTCTGTTGCAAAATGTGCATCATCTGTGTCATTTGGTGCTGTACCCTGTGTTTTGTGTGTGGATTTGAATGATCTGCTGTTTTGGGATATGTTCTGTACGGATTGGTTCGGTGTGGCTTTGTTGTGATGTGTGCTTTCTGTGTATGCCCAATATTGTGTTTTCCGTGCGGTGCATTCGTTTCGGTTATGCTGTGTATGTTGTGAGGTAATTTGTGTATTTGGAATGTATTTTGCTGTGGTTGTGCTGTTTTGGTTGTGTGATTTGTGCTTATGTTCTTGAGTTCTCTGTTTGTTGTGTGATGCTGTGTGTCTTCAACGTGTGGTCACTTTGTGCGTGCTGTAATAGTTTTGTATTGTTTATTCTAATTTCCATGTGTTTAGCAATGGTATTGTTTTTTCATGGTTGTGTTGTGTGTTTGTTGTGTGCCGTCTGTGTTGTGCATGTTTGTTTGTGTTCTGAACTCTGCTGAGTCTGTTTATTATGTGTTGTTAATAACGTGTTCTGTGATGTGTGTGTTGTGTGCTTGGTTTACGGTGTGTTAGTTTTCTCTTCTGGGTGTTTAGTGTGTTGTACATATTTGCTGCATATGTTTTATGTTGAATAATCTGTGTATACGATGTGTGCGTGTATTGCATGAATGTGTGCTACATCTTGTGCATACTGTGTGACCTGTGACTGATCATTTTTGTACGTTTTGTGCCCGAGAGTTGTACGTTCGGAAATGAGCTGCCTGTATGTCCATATGTGCTTCTTCACGTGTTTGTGTGTCTTTTCCATAGTGTGGGATATGTGTTGCCCCGGTCATTTCCTGGTTTGTGTGTGCTTGGCATGTGGTTGTGTATGTGCTATGATCGTTTTGTCTATGTGATGTTATTTTAGCCTTTATATATTTGAGAGTTCTCTGTTGGGCTTATGTTTTTTGTGTGTAACGAGAAATGTTAATGTGGGTCGTTGAGCTTTTCCAGGTTATGTGTGTAATGGGAAGTGTGTTGACTCTGTGGTTGTAGTTGTAAGTGATCCTCACTGTGTATACTCTGGGAAAAGTCGTTCATGCCTATTATGTGCAGTTAAGTGCTATGATGTGTGTGGTGTGTGTTGATTATTGTGAAGATAGCTGTATTGCTGAGAGTTTGTGTGCATTCTATAATTTTGGTTTTAAGGGTGGCCAGGCCAGGATTTGTTTTGTGTCAGTGTATGTCTTGTGTGTTAAATGTGGTGTTGTTTCCTTTAGTGTGTGATGTGTTGTGTTTTGTGTGTTGTGTTGTTTTCCGTGTTTTGTCTGTTCTGTTACACGTTTGTTATTGTGTGTGTGGTATGTGTATGTTCTAAGTGGTGTCTTGTCCTTTGCTGTGTGTGCAGTGGTATTTTTGTGCAAAGTGTACACGGCAGTGTGTTATTTGTGTTGTGTGATAGAATGTGCATTCTGGTTTGTGTGGTGTATTGGGCATTATTGTGTTATGTTTTCCTTTTATCTAAATTTTGTGTGTGTTCTCTCTGTTGTGTGTTTGCTATGTTTTGTGAGTTTTTTGTGGGAAATGTGAGGGTAACATATATTGCTGTTCATTTTGTATGTTGCTCGTGTGTGTTCTCTTTTTGGTGTTATGTGTGAGGTAAGTGCTTTCGTGTTGTCTGGGTCTTTGTATGTCATATATGTTGCATTTATTGTGTTTGGTTTTGTTTACGTGACTGTGTATCTTGTGTGTTTTGTGTGTGGCTCTCTTTGTTACACGTAGTGTGCTATGTGTCTGTGCTTTGCATGGCGTTTTACGTGTTGTGTTCTCAGTTGTGTTGGCGTTCTGTGTATGCTTTTCTGACTGTGGTGTATGGTGTGTAGTTCGTTGTCCTTTATTTGACTGTTGAGAATGATGTTACTTATGTTGAACTTGTTTTGTGTGTGTGTTTGTATGTGTGTTGTGTATTTTCCCATATGCAGCCTGGATCTTCTCTGTGTGTGCACTATGTGGTATGTGTCCCTTTCTGTGCTGTGCATAGTGTGACAAATGTGTGTTGTATGTATGAGGTTTTCGATGAGTTGTGGATCGTGGGTGACTTGATTGACTTTCTCTCTGTGTGAGTCTTTACATGTGGTACTGTGTGTTGTTTGCTTGTGTACGGATTTGGTTTTATTTCGTGTCTCTTGTGGAATTTGTGGCATTTGTGTTATTGTGCATTATTTGCTGGGTGCGTTTGCGGACTTGAATGATTTGCTGCTTGGGAATATTTTGCGTAGGGATTTGGTATGTATGTGTGTTTGCTGAGATGTATTCTTTCTGTGTTCGTCCAACTCTGTTTTATGAGTGTGGTGTATACTTTTGGATATGCTGTGTTTGCTGAGTTAGAATTTGTATTTTGAATGTTCTTTGCTGTGATTGTGTTGTTTTGGTGGTGTGCAGTGTGCAAACGGCACTGAGTTTTACGTTTGTTGTGTAATACTGTGAATTCACTGTGTGGTCATTTTGTGTGTGCTGATATTGTTTTCTACAGTTTTCTCAGTTCCGTGTGCTTAAAAACGGTGTTGCTTACCCATTATTTTTGTTGTGTGTATGTTGTGTTGTCTGTGTTGTGTATGTTTTGTCATTGGTCTGAGCTCTGTTGTGTCTGTTATGTGTTGTTCTAATACTGTGTTCTGTGTTGTGTGTGTATTTGTGACTTTTGTTGTCTGTGTGTTGAGTGCATTATACATGTTTGCTGGTTGAGAATAACTTTTGCATATGCTGTGCATATGTGCTCTTTGTGTTTTAAGTGGTGTGTGATATTTGTTTAGTACCCTGTGTGACCTGTGACCAAAATATTATTGTGTTGTGTGTGAGTGTTGTACTTTCTGCATGGTATTGACTTTATGTGGGTATGTGTTTCTAACTGTTGTTGCGTGTCTTTTGCTTTGTGTGTGATATGTGGGTTTCCTCTATCGTACCCTTGCTTGTGTGGTTCGCATGTGGTTTTGTATGTGCTGTGTGAGTTCTGTGTGTGTGACTTGATTTTTGTCTGGTTGTATTGGAGAGTTTGTCTCAGTTGTGTTGGTGATTGATGCGTGTAAAGAGAAATGTGTTGAATATGGCTGTTTGCGCTTTTTCAGATTGTGGATAATGTGAAGTGTGTTGACTCTGTTTGTGCTTTGCTGGTGAACCTCACTCTGTGTTCCGAATGTACTCTGTGAAAATTTTTTTATGGATATTATCTGCCTTTATGTGTTGTGAAGCGTATGGTGTGCCTTGATAAGTGTGAACAGTTGTTTGCTGCAAGTTCCTGTGCAATGTTTTTTGTTGTCATAGTGGTCCAGTCAGTTCTTGTTGTATATCACTCCATGCATTTTTGTTTTAAATGTGATGTTTTCTTATGTATTTGAAGTGTTGTGTTCTTACCGTTTTTTCTCTATTACAGGTTTTGTGATGGTGTTTGCTTGTGTGGTGTGTGTATGTTCTATGTTTCATCTGATATGCTCAGTGCTGTAGGTGTAGTGTGTTGTTTCTGTAGTGTGAGTATGGGAGCAAGTGATTTGTTGTGTTATGTGATTGTGGATTTTGACTGGCGCAGTTTGGTGTGTGGTGTGTGTGATTGTGTGCTTTTGTTTTCTTTAATCTCTGGGTTTGGTGTGTTTTCTCTGTTTTGTGTGTTGCCTGTGTTGTGAAGTTTTGAATGAGATCTGTGGGGTTTACATACTTTGTTCTTTGTCTTGTATGATTTCTGCATGTTTTCGCTTTGGAGTTTTATGTCTGCGATGTGTGTTTGTGTGTTGGGTGCACAATGTGGCTCTTTCTGTGTCATATCTACTGCATCTAGTGGGTTTCATTTTGTTTTCAATGTACTGTATGATGTCTGTATTGTGTGTGGCCCTCTGGGTCACATGTAGTGTGTGATGTGTCAATGCTTTGCATCGCTTGTAATGTATTGTGCTCTCAACTGTGCTGGTGTTCTGCATATGCTTCTCTGAGTGTGGTGTATGGTGTTTGGTGGTTTTTCTGTTAATGTTGCCTTTTGTGCATGGTTAGTTGTGTTGAAACTGTTATGTGTGTGTTGTGTGTTTTCTATGTGCTGGCTGAGTCGGGCTTTGTGTGTGCACTTTGTGATATGGCTCGGTTGCTCTATTGAGCATATTGATTGAAAAGTATGTTACTTGTGTCCTGACTTCATTGTTTTGTGGATAGTGTTACTATAGTGATTTTCTTTCCGAGTTTGTCTTTTTATCATGTGGTTCTGTGCGTTGGCTGCTTGTGTTTGGATTTGGCTGTATTTTGGGTCTCTGTTGCAAAATGTGCATCATCTGTGTCATTTGGTGCTGTACCCTGTGTTTTGTGTGTGGATTTGAATGATCTGCTGTTTTGGGATGTGTTGTGTCGGGATTGGTTCGGTGTGGCTTTGCTGAGATGTGTGCTTTCTGTGTATGCCCAATATTGTGTTTTCCATGCGGTGCATTTTTTTCGGTTATGCTGTGTATGTTTTGATTTAATTTGTGTGTTTGGAATGTACTTTGCTGTGGTTGTGCTGTTTTGGTTGTGTGATTTGGGCTTATGTTCCTGAGTTCTCTGTTTGTTGTGTGATGCTGTGTGTCTTCAACGTGTGGTCACTTTGTGCGTGCTGTAATAGTTTTGTATTGCTTATTCTAATTTCTATGTGTTTAGCAATGGGATTTTTTACCCATGGTTGTGTTGTGTGTTTTTTGTGTGCCGTCTGTGTTGTGCATGTTTGTTTGTGTTCTGAACTCTGCTGAGTCTGTTTATTATCTGTTGTTAATAACGTGTTCTGTGATGTGTTTGTTGTGTGCTTGGTTTACGGTGTGTTAGTTTTCTCTTCTGGGTGTTTAGTGTGTTGTACATATTTGCTGCATATGTTTTATGTTGAATAATCTGTGTATACGATGTGTGCGTGTATTGCATGAATGTGTGCTACATCTTGTGCATACTGTGTGACCGGTGACTGATCATTTTTGTGCGTTTTGTGCCCGAGAGTTGTACGTTCGGAATTGAGCTGCCTGTATGTCAATATGTGCTTCTTCACGTGTTTGTGTGTCTTTTCCATAGTGTGGGATATGTGTGGCCCAGGTCATTTCCTGTTTTGTGTGTGCTTGGCATGTGGTTTTGTATGTGCTGTGAGCGTTTTGTCTATGTGATGTTATTTTAGCCTTTATATATTTGAGAGTTCTCTCTGTTGGGCTTATGTTTTTTGTGTGTAACGAGAAATGTTAATGTGGGTCGTTGAGCTTTTCCAGGTTATGTGTGTAATGGGAAGTGTGTTGACTCTGTGGTTGTGGTTGTAAGTGATCCTCACTGTGTATACTCTGGGAAAAGACGTTCATGGCTATTATGTGCAGTTAAGTGCTATGATGTGTGTGGTGTGTGTTGATTATTGTGAAGATAGCTGTATTGCTGAGAGTTTGTGTGCATTCTATAATTTTGGTTTTAAGGGTGGCCAGGCCAGGATTTGTTTTGTGTCAGTGTGTGTCTTGTGTGTTAAATGTAGTGTTGTTTCCTTTAGTGTGTGTGTTGTGTTGTGTTTTGAGTGTTGTGTTGTTTTCCGTGTTTTGTCTGTTCTGTTACACGTTTGTTATTGTGTGTGCAGTACGTGTATGTTCTACGTGGTGTCCGGCTCTTAACTGTGTGTGCAGTGGTATTTTTGTGTAAAGTGTACACGGCAGTGTGTTATTTGTGTTGTGTGATAGAATGTGCATTCTGGTTTGTGTGGTGTATTGGGCATTCTTGTGTTATGTTTTCCTTTCTTCTAAATTTTGTGTGTGTTCTCTCTGTTGTGTGTTTGCTATGTTTTGTGAGTTTTGTGTGGGAAATGTGAGGGTAACATATATTGCTGTTCATTTTGTATGTTGCTCGTGTGTGTTCTCTTTTTGGTGTTATGTGTGAGGTAAGTTCTTTTGTGTTGTCTGGGTCTTTGTATGTCATATATGTTGCATCTATTGTGTTTGGTTTTATTTACGTGACTGTGTATCTTGTGTGTTATTTGTGTGGCTCTCTTGGTTACATGTAGTGTGCTATTTGTCTGTGCTTTGCATGGCGTTTTACGTGTTGTGTTCTCAGTTGTGTTGGCGTTCTGTGTATGCTTTTCTGACTCTGGTGTATGGTGTGTAGTTCGTTGTCCTTTATTTGACTGTTGAGAATGATGTTACTTATGTTGAACTTGTTTTGTGTGTGTGTTTGTATGTGTGTTGTGTATTTTCCCATATGCAGCCTGGATCTTCTCTGTGTGTGCACTATGTGGTATGTGTCCCTTTCTGTGCTGTGCATAGTGTGACAAATGTGTGTTGTATGTATGAGGTTTTCGATGAGTTGTGGATCGTGGGTGACTTGATTGACTTTCTCTCTGTGTGAGTCTTTACATGTGGTATTGTGTGTTGTTTGCTTGTGTACGGACATGGTTTTATTTCGTGTCTCTGTTGTGGAATGTGTGGCATCTGTGTTATTGTGCATTATTTGCTGGGTGCGTTGGCGGACTTGAATGATTTGCTGCTTAGGAATATTTTGCGTAGGGATTTTGTATGTATGTGTGTCTGCTGTGATGTTTTCTTTCTGTGTTCGTCCAACTCTGTTTTATGAGTGTGGTGTATTCTTTTGTATATGCTGTGTTTGCTGAGTGAGAATTTGTGTTTTGAATGTTCTTTGCTGTGATTGTGTTGTTTTGGTGGTGTGCAGTGTGCGTACGGCACTGAGATTTACGTTTGTTGTGTAATACTGTGACTTCACTGTGTTGTCATTTTGTGTGTGCTGATATTGCTTTCAACAGTTTTCTCAGTTCCGTGTGCTTAAAAACGGTGTTGCTTACCCATTATTTTTGTTGTGTTTATGTTGTGTTGTCTGTGTTGTGTATGTTTTGTCATTGGTCTGAGCTCTGTTGTGTCTGTTATGTGTTGTTCTAATACTGTGTTCTGTGTTGTGTGTGTATTTGTGACTTTTGTTGTCTGTGTGTTGAGTACATTATACATGTTTGCTGGGTGAGAATAACTTTTGCATATGCTGTGCATATGTGCTCTTTGTGTTTTAAGTGGTGTGTTATATTTGTTTAGTACCCTGTGTGACCTGTGACCAAAATATTATTGTGTTGTGTGTGAGTGTTGTACTTTCTGCATGGTATTGACTTTATGTGGGTATGTGTTTCTAACTGTTGTTGCGTGTCTTTTGCTTTGTGTGTGATATGTGGGTTTCCTCTATCGTACCCTTGCTTGTGTGGTTCGCATGTGGTTTTGTATGTGCTGTGTGAGTTCTGTGTGTGTGACTTGATTTTTGTCTGGTTGTATTGGAGAGTTTGTCTCAGTTGTGTTGGTGATTGATGCGTGTAAAGAGAAATGTGTTGAATATGGCTGTTTGCGCTTTCTCAGATTGTGGATAATGTGAAGTGTGTTGACTCTGTTTGTGCTTTGTTAGTGATCCTCACTCTGTGTTCCGAATGTACTCTGTGAAAATTTTTTTATGGATATTATCTGCCTTTATGTGCTGTGAAGCGTATGGTGTTCCTTGATAAGTGTGAACAGTTGTTTGCTGCAAGTTCCTGTGCAATGTTTTTTGTTGTCATAGTGGCCAGTCAGTGCTTGTTGTATATCACTCCATGCATTTTTGTTTTAAATGTGATGTTTTCTTATGTATTTGAAGTGTTGTGTTCTTACCGTTTTTTCTCTATTACAGGTTTTGTGATGGTGTTTGCTTGTGTGGTGTGTGTATGTTCTATGTTTCATCTGATATGCTCAGTGCTGTAGGTGTAGTGTGTTGTTTCTGTAGTGTGAGTATGGGAGCAAGTGATTTGTTGTGTTATGTGATTGTGGATTTTGATTGGCGCAGTTTGTGTGTGGTGTGTGTGATTGTGTGCTTGTGTTTTCTTTAATCTCTGGGTTTTGTGTGTTTTCTCTGTGTTGTGTGTTGCCTGTGTTGTGAAGAGTTTTGAATTAGATGTGTGTGGTTTACAGACTATGTTCTTTGTCTTGGTTGATTTCTGCGTGTTTTCGCTTTGGAGTTTTATGTCTGAGATGTGTGTTTGTGTGTTGGGTGCACAATGTGGCTCTTTCTGTGTCATATCTACTGCATCTAGTATTTTTCATTTTGTTTTCAATGTACTGTATGATGTGTGTATTGTGTGTGGCCCTCTGGGTCACATGTAGTGTGTGATGTGTCAATTCTTTGCATTGCTTGTAATGTATTGTGCTCTCAACTGTCCTGGTGATCTGCATATGCTTCTCTGAGTGTGGTGTATGCTGTTTGGTGGTTTTTCTGTTAATTTTGCCTTTAGTGCATGGTTAGCTGTGTTGAAACTCTTATGTGTGTGTTGTGTATTTTCCATGTGCTGGCTGAGTCGGGCTTTGTGTGTGCTCTTTGTGATATGGCTCGGTTGCTGTATTGAGCATATTGATTGAAAAGTATGTTACTTGTGTCCTGACTTCATTGTTTTGTGGATAGTGTTACTATAGTGAATTTCTTTCCGAGTTTGTCTTTTTATCATGTGGTTCTGTGCGTTGGCTGCTTGTGTTTGGATTTGGCTGTATTTTGGGTCTCTGTTACAAAATGTGCATCATCTGTGTCATTTGGTGCTGTACCCTGTGTTTTGTGTGTGGGTTTGAATGATCTGCTGTTTTGGGATATGTTGTGTAGGGATTGGTTCGGTGTGGCTTTGCTGTGATGTGTGCTTTCTGTGTATGCCCAATATTGTGTTTTCCGTGCGGTGCATTCTTTTCGGTTATGCTGTGTATGTTGTGAGGTAATTTGTGTATTTGGAATGTACTTTGCTGTGGTTGTGCTGTTTTGGTTTTGTGATGTGTGCTTATGTTCCTGAGTTCTCTGTTTGTTGTGTGATGCTGTGTGTCTTCAACGTGTGGTCACTTTGTGCATGCTGTAATAGTTTTGTATTGTTTATTCTAATTTCCATGTGTTTAGCAATGGGATTTTTTACCCATGGTTTTGTTGTGTGTTTGTTGTGTGCCGTCTGTGTTGTGCATGTTTGTTTGTGTTCTGAACTCTTTTGAGTCTGTTTATTATGTGTTGTTAATAACGTGTTCTGTGATGTGTGTGTTGTGTGCTTGGTTTATGGTGTGTTAGTTTTCTCTTCTGGGTTTTTAGTGTGTTGTACATATTTGCTGCATATGTTTTATGTTGAATAATCTGTGTATACGATATGTGCGTGTATTGCATGAATGTGTGCTACATCTTGTGCATACTAATTGACCTGTGACTGATCATTTTTGTGCGTTTTGTGCCCGAGAGTTGTACGTTCGGAATTGAGCTGCCTGTATGTCAATATGTGCTTCTTCACGTGTTTGTGTGTCTTTTCGATAGTGTGGGATATGTGTTGCCCAGGTCATTTTCTGGTTTGTGTGTGCTTGGCATGTGGTTTTGTATGTGCTGTGAGCGTTTTGTCTATGTGATGTTATTTTAGTATTTATATATTTGTGACTTTCTCTCTGTTGGGCTTATGTTTTTTGTGTGTAACGAGAAATGTTAATGTGGGTCGTTGAGCTTTTCCGGGTTATGTGTGTAATGGGAAGTGTGTTGACTCTGTGGTTGTGGTTGTAAGTGATCCTCACTGTGTATACTCTGGGAAAAGTCGTTCATGCCTATTATGTGCAGTTAAGTGCTATGATGTGTGTGGTGTGTGTTGATTATTGTGAAGATAGCTGTATTGCTGAGAGTTTGTGTGCATTCTATAATTTTGGTTTTAAGGGTGGCCAGGCCAGGATTTGTTTTGTGTCAGTGTGTGTCTTGTGTGTTAAATGTTGTGTTGTTTCCTTTAGTGTGTGTTGTGTTGTGTTTTGTGTGTTGTGTTGTTTTCCGTGTTTTGTCTGTTCTGTTACACTTTTGTTATTGTGTGTGCGGTATGTGTATGTTCTACGTGGTGTCTGGTTCTTTGCTGTGTGTGCAGTGGTATTTTTGTGCAAAGTGTACACGGCAGTGTGTTATTTGTGTTGTGTGATAGAATGTGCATTCTGGTTTGTGTGGCGTATTGGGCATTCTTGTGTTATGTTTTCCTTTTTTCTAAATTTTGTGTGTGTTCTCTCTGGTGTGTGTTTGCTATGTTTTTTGAGTTTTGAGTGGGAAATGTGAGGGTAACATATATTGCTGTTCATTTTGTATGTTGCTCGTGTGTGTTCTCTTTTTGGTGTTATGTGTGCGGTAAGTGCTTTTGTGTTGTCTGGGTCTTTGTATGTCATATATGTTGCATCTATTGTGTTTGGTTTTGTTTACGTGACTGTGTATTTTGTGTGTTTTGTGTGTGGCTCTCTTGGTTAAATGTAGAGTGCTATGTGTCTGTGCTTTGCATGGTGTTTTACGTGTTCTGTTCTCAGTTGTGTTGGCGTTCTGTGTATGCTTTTCTGACTGTGGTGTATGGTGTGTTGTTCGTTGTCCTTTATTTGACTGTTGAGAAAGATGTTACTTACGTTGAACTTGTTTTGTGTGTGTGTTTGTATGTGTGTTGTGTATTTTCCCATATGCAGCCTGGATCTTCTCTGTGTGTGCACTATGTGGTATGTGTCCCTTTCTGTGCTGTGCATAGTGTGACAAATGTGTGTTGTATGTACGAGGTTTTCGATGAGTTGTGGATCGTGGGTGACTAGATTGACTTTCTCTCTGTGTGAGTCTATACATGTGGTACTGTGTGTTGTTTGCTTGTGTACGGATTTGGTTTTATTTCGTGTCTCTGTTGTGGAATGTGTGGCATCGGTGTTATTGTGCATTATTTGCTGGGTGCGTTTGCGGACTTGAATGATTTGCTGCTTGGGAATATTTTGCGTAGGGATTTTGTATGTATGTGTGTTTGCTGTGATGTTTTCTTTCTGTTTTCGTCCAACTCTGTTTTATGAGTGTGGTGTATACTTTTGGATATGCTGTGTTTTCTGAGTGAGAATTTGTGTTTTGAATGTTCTTTGCTGTGATTGTGTTGTTTTGGTGGGGTGCAGTGTGCAAACGGCACTGAGTTTTACGTTTGTTGTGTAATACTGTGAATTCGCTGTGTTGTAATTTTGTGTGTGCTTATATAGTTTTCTACAGTTTTCTCAGTTCCGTGTGCTTAAAAACGGTGTTGCTTACCCATGATTTTTGTTTTGTGTGTGTTGTGTTGTCTGTGATGTGTATGTTTTGTCATTGGTCTGAGCACTGTTGTGTCTGTTATGTGTTGTTCTAATACTGTGTTCTGTGTTGTGTGTGTATTTGTGACTTTTGTGGTCTGTGTGTTGAGTGCGTTATACATGTTTGCTGTGTGAGTTTAACGGATGCATATGCTGTGCATATGTGCTCTTTGTGTTTTAAGTGGTGTGTGATATTTGTTTAGCACCCTGTGTGACCTGTGACCAAAATATTTGTGTGTGTTGTGTGTGAGTGTTGTACTTTCTGCATGGTATTGACTTTATGTGGGTATGTGTTTCTAACTGTTGTTGCGTGTCTTTTGCTTTGTGTGTGATATGTGGGTTGCCTCTGTCGTACCCTTGCTTGTGTGTGGTTCGCATGTGGTTTTGTATGTGCTGTGTGAGTTCTGTGTGTGTGACTTGATTTTTGTCTGGTTGTATTGGAGAGTTTGTCTCAGTTGTGTTGGTGATTGATGCGTGTAAAGAGAAATGTGTTGAATATGGCTGTTTGCGCTTTTTCAGATTGTGGATAATGTGAAGTGTGTTGACTCTGTTTGTGCTTTGTTAGTGAGCCTCACTCTGTGTTCCGAATGTACTCTGTGAAAGTTTTTTATGGATATTATCTGCCTTTATGTGCTTTGAAGCGTATGGTGTGCCTTGATAAGTGTGAACAGTTGTTTGCTGCAAGTTCCTGTGCAATGTTTTTTGTTGTCATAGTGGTCCAGTCAGGGCTTGTTGTATATCACTCCATGCATTTTTGTTTTAAATGTGATGTTTTCTTATGTATTTGATGTGTTGTGTTCTTACCGTTTTTTCTCTATTACAGGTTTTGTGATGGTGTTTGCTTGTGTGGTGTGTGTATGTTCTATGTTTCATCTGATATGCTCAGTGCTGTAGGTGTAGTGTGTTGTTTCTGTAGTGTGAGTATGGGAGCAAGTGATTTGTTGTGTTATGTGATTGTGGATTTTGATTGGCGCAGTTTGGTGTGTGGTGTGTGTGATTGTGTGCTTGTGTTTTCTTTAATCTCAGGGTTTTGTGTGTTTTCTCTGTGTTGTGTGTTGCCTGTGTTGTGAAGAGTTTTGAATTAGATGTGTGTGGTTTACAGACTATGTTCTTTGTCTTGGTTGATTTCTGCGTGTTTTCGCTTTGGAGTTTTATGTCTGAGATGTGTGTTTGTGTGTTGGGTGCACAATGTGGCTCTTTCTGTGTCATATCTACTGCATCTAGTGGGTTTCATTTTGTTTTCAGTGTACTGTATGATGTGTGTATTGTGTGTGGCCCTCTGGGTCACATGTAGTGTGTGATGTGTCAATTCTTTGCATTGCTTGTAATGTATTGTGCTCTCAACTGTCCTGGTGTTCTGCATATGCTTCTCTGAGTGTGGTGTATGTTGTTTGGTGGTTTTTCTGTTAATTTTGCCTTTAGTGCATGGTTAGCTGTGTTGAGACTCTTATGTGTGTGTTGTGTATTTTCCATGTGCTGGCTGAGTCGGGCTTTGTGTGTGCTCTTTGTGATATGGCTCGGTTGCTGTATTGAGCATATTGATTGAAAAGTATGTTACTTGTGTCCTGATTTCATTGTTTTGTGGATAGTGTTACTATAGTGATTTTCTTTCCGAGTTTGTCTTTTTATCATGTGGTTCTGTGCGTTGGCTGCTTGTGTTTGGATTTGGGTGTATTTTGGGACTCTGTTACAAAATGTGCATCATCTGTGTCATTTGGTGCTGTACCCTGTGTTTTGTGTGTGGGTTTGAATGATCTGCTGTTTTGGGATATGTTGTGTAGGGATTGGTTCGGTGTGGCTTTGCTGTGATGTGTGCTTTCTGTGTATGCCCAATATTGTGTTTTCCGTGCGGTGCATTCTTTTCGGTTATGCTGTGTATGTTGTGAGGTAATTTGTGTATTTGGAATGTACTTTGCTGTGGTTGTGCTGTTTTGGTTGTGTGATGTGTGCTTATGTTCCTGAGTTCTCTGTTTGTTGTGTGATGCTGTGTGTCTTCAACGTGTGGTCACTTTGTGCATGCTGTAATAGTTTTGTATTGTTTATTCTAATTTCCATGTGTTTAGCAATGGGATTTTTTACCCATGGTTTTGTTGTGTGTTTGTTGTGTGCCGTCTGTGTTGTGCATGTTTGTTTGTGTTCTGAACTCTGTTGAGTCTGTTTATTATGTGTTGTTAATAACGTGTTCTGTGATGTGTGTGTTGTGTGCTTGGTTTATGGTGTGTTAGTTTTCTCTTCTGGGTTTTTAGTGTGTTGTACATATTTGCTGCATATGTTTTATGTTGAATAATCTGTGTATACGATATGTGCGTGTATTGCATGAATGTGTGCTACATCTTGTGCATACTGATTGACCTGTGACTGATCATTTTTGTGCGTTTTGTGCCCGAGAGTTGTACGTTCGAAATTGAGCTGCCTGTATGTCAATATGTGCTTCTTCACGTGTTTGTGTGTCTTTTCCATAGTGTGGGATATGTGTTGCCCAGGTCATTTTCTGGTTTGTGTGTGCTTGGCATGTGGTTTTGTATGTGCTGTGAGCGTTTTGTCTATGTGATGTTATTTTAGTATTTATATATTTGAGACTTTCTCTCTGTTGGGCTTATGTTTTTTATGTGTAACGAGAAATGTTAATGTGGGTCGTTGAGCTTTTCCGGGTTATGTGTGTAATGGGAAGTGTGTTGAATCTGTGGTTGTGGTTGTAAGTGATCTTCACTGTGTATACTCTGGGAAAAGTCGTTCATGCCTATTATGTGCAGTTAAGTGCTATGATGTGTGTGGTGTGTGATGATTATTCTGAAGATAGCTGTATTGCTGAGAGTTTGTGTGCATTCTATAATTTTGGTTTTAAGGGTGGCCATTCCAGGATTTGTTTGGTGTCAGTGTGTGTCTTGTGTGTTAAATGTTGTGTTGTTTCCTTTAGTGTGTGTTGTGTTGTGTTTTGTGTGTTGTGTTGTTTTCCGTGTTTTGTCTGTTCTGTTACACTTTTGTTATTGTGTGTGCGGTATGTGTATGTTCTACGTGGTGTCTGGTTCTTTGCTGTGTGTGCAGTGGTATTTTTGTGCAAAGTGTACACGGCAGTGTGTTATTTGTGTTGTGTGATAGAATGTGCATTCTGGTTTGTGTGGTGTATTGGGCATTATTGTGTTATGTTTTCGTTTTTTCTAAATTTTGTGTGTGTTCTCTCTGGTGTGTGTTTGCTATGTTTTGTGAGTTTTGTGTGGGAAATGTGAGGGTAACATATATTGCTGTTCATTTTGTACGTTGCTCGTGTGTGTTCTCTTTTTGGTGTTATGTGTGCGGTAAGTGCTTTTGTGTTGTCTGGGTCTTTGTATGTCATATATGTTGCATCTATTGTGTTTGGTTTTGTTTACGTGACTGTGTATCTTGTGTGTTTTGTGTGTGGCTCTCTTGGTTACACGTAGTGTGCTATGTGTCTGTGCTTTGCATGGCGTTTTACGTGTTGTGTTCTCAGTTGTGTTGGCGTTCTGTGTATGCTTTTCTGACTGTGGTGTATGGTGTGTAGTTCGTTGTCCTTTATTTGACTGTTGAGAAAGATGTTACTTACGTTGAACTTGTTTTGTGTGTGTGTTTGTATGTGTGTTGTGTATTTTCCCATATGCAGCCTGGATCTTCTCTGTGTGTGCACTATGTTTTATGTGTCCATTTCTGTGCTGTGCATAGTGTGAAAAATGTGTGTTGTATGTACGAGGTTTTCGATGAGTTGTGGATCGTGGGTGACTAGATTGACTTTCTCTCTGTGTGAGTCTTTACATGTGGTACTGTGTGTTGTTTGCTTGTGTACGGATTTGGTTTTATTTCGTGTCTCTGTTGTGGAATGTGTGGCATAGGTGTTATTGTGCATTATTTGCTGGGTGCGTTTGCGGACTTGAATGATTTGCTGCTTGGGAATATTTTGCGTAGGGATTTGGTATGTATGTGTGTTTGCTGTGATGTATTCTTTCTGTGTTCGTCCAACTCTGTTTTATGAGTGTGGTGTATACTTTTGGATATGCTGTGTTTGCTGAGTTAGAATTTGTGTTTTGAATGTTCTTCGCTGTGATTGTGTTGTTTTGGTGGTGTGCAGTGTGCAAACGGCACTGAGTTTTACGTTTGTTGTGTAATACTGTGAATTCACTGTGTTGTCATTTTGTGTGTGCTGATATAGTTTTCTACAGTTTTCTCAGCTCCGTGTGCTTAAAAACGGTGTTGCTTACCCATGATTTTTGTTGTGTGTGTGTTGTGTTGTCTGTGTTGTGTATGTTTTGTCATTGGTCTGAGCTCTGTTGTGTCTGTTATGTGTTGTTCTAATACTGTGTTCTGTGTTGTGTGTGTATTTGTGACTTTTGTGGTCTGTGTGTTGAGTGCGTTATACATGTTTGCTGTGTGAGTTTAACAGATGCATATGCTGTGCATATGTGCTCTTTGTGTTTTAAGTGGTGTGTGATATTTGTTTAGCACCCTGTGTGACCTGTGACCAAAATATTTGTGTGTGTTGTGTGTGAGTGTTGTACTTTCTGCATGGTATTGTCTTTATGTGGGTATGTGTTTCTAACTGTTGTTGCGTGTCTTTTGCTTTGTGTGTGATATGTGGGTTGCCTCTATCGTACCCTTGCTTGTGTGTGGTTCGCATGTGGTTTTGTATGTGCTGTGTGAGTTCTGTGTGTGTGACTTGATTTTTGTCTGGTTGTATTGGAGAGTTTGTCTCAGTTGTGTTGGTGATTGATGCGTGTAAAGAGAAATGTGTTGAATATGGCTGTTTGCGCTTTTTCATATTGTGGATAATGTGAAGTGTGTTGACTCTGTTTGTGCTTTGTTAGTGATCCTCACTCTGTGTTCCGAATGTACTCTGTGAAAGTTTTTTATGGATATTATCTGCCTTTATGTGCTGTGAAGCGTATGGTGTTCCTTGATAAGTGTGAACCGTTGTTTGCTGCAAGTTCCTGTGCAATGTTTTTTGTTGTCATAGTGGTCCAGTCAGTGCTTGTTGTATATCACTCCATGCATTTTTGTTTTAAATGTGATGTTTTCTTATGTATTTGAAGTGTTGTGTTCTTACCGTTTTTTCTCTATTACATGTTTTGTGATGGTGTTTGCTTGTGTGGTGTGTGTATGTTCTATGTTTCATCTGATATGCTCAGTGCTGTAGGTGTAGTTTGTTGTTTCTGTAGTGTGAGTATGGGAGCAAGTGATTTGTTGTGTTATGTGATTGTGGATTTTGATTGGCGCAGTTTGGTGTGTGGTGTGTGTGATTGTGTGCTTGTGTTTTCTTTAATCTCTGGGTTTTGTGTGTTTTCTCTCTGTTGTGTGTTTCCTGTGTTGTGAAGAGTTTTGAATTAGATGTGTGTGGTTTACAGACTTTGTTCTTTGTCTTGGTTGATTTCTGCGTGTTTTCGCTTTGGAGTTTTATGTCTGAGATGTGTGTTTGTGTGTTGGGTGCACAATGTGACTCTTTCTGTGTCATATCTACTGCATCTAGTGGGTTTCATTTTGTTTTCAATGTACTGTATGATGTGTGTATTGTGTGTGGCCCTCTGGGTCACATGTAGTGTGTGATGTGTCAATTCTTTGCATTGCTTGTAATGTATTGTGCTCTCAACTGTCCTGGTGTTCTGCATATGCTTCTCTGAGTGTGGTGTATGCTGTTTGGTGGTTTTTCTGTTAATTTTGCCTTTAGTGCATGGTTAGCTGTGTTGAAACTCTTATGTGTGTGTTGTGTATTTTCCATGTGCTGGCTGAGTCGGGCTTTGTGTGTGCTCTTTGTGATATGGCTCGGTTGCCGTATTGAGCATATTGATTGAAAAGTATGTTACTTGTGTCCTGATTTCATTGTTTTGTGGATAGTGTTACTATAGTGATTTTCTTTCCGAGTTTGTCTTTTTATCATGTGGTTCTGTGCGTTGGCTGCTTGTGTTTGGATTTGGCTGTATTTTGGGACTTTGTTACAAAATGTGCATCATCTGTGTCATTTGGTGCTGTACCCTGTGTTTTGTGTGTGGGTTTGAATGATCTGCTGTTTTGGGATATGTTGTGTAGGGATTGGTTCGGTGTGGCTTTGCTGTGATGTGTGCTTTCTGTGTATGCCCAATATTGTGTTTTCCGTGCGGTGCATTCTTTTCGGTTATGCTGTGTATGTTGTGAGGTAATTTGTGTATTTGGAATGTACTTTGCTGTGGTTGTGCTGTTTTGGTTGTGTGATGTGTGCTTATGTTCCTGAGTTCTCTGTTTGTTGTGTGATGCTGTGTGTCTTCAACGTGTGGTCACTTTGTGCATGCTGTAATAGTTTTGTATTGTTTATTCTAATTTCCATGTGTTTAGCAATGGGATTTTTTACCCATGGTTTTGTTGTGTGTTTGTTGTGTGCCGTCTGTGTTGTGCATGTTTGTTTGTGTTCTGAACTCTGTTGAGTCTGTTTATTATGTGTTGTTAATAACGTGTTCTGTGATGTGTGTGTTGTGTGCTTGGTTTACGGTGTGTTAGTTTTCTCTTCTGGGTTTTTAGTGTGTTGTACATATTTGCTGCATATGTTTTATGTTGAATAATCTGTGTATACGATATGTGCGTGTATTGCATGAATGTGTGCTACATCTTGTGCATACTGATTGACCTGTGACTGATCATTTTTGTGCGTTTTGTGCCCGAGAGTTGTACGTTCGAAATTGAGCTGCCTGTATGTCAATATGTGCTTCTTCACGTGTTTGTGTGTCTTTTCCATAGTGTGGGATATGTGTTGCCCAGGTCATTTTCTGGTTTGTGTGTGCTTGGCATGTGGTTTTGTATGTGCTGTGAGCGTTTTGTCTATGTGATGTTATTTTATTATTTATATATTTGAGACTTTCTCTCTGTTGGGCTTATGTTTTTTTGTGTGTAACGAGAAATGTTAATGTGGGTCGTTGAGCTTTTCCGGGTTATGTGTGTAATGGGAAGTGTGTTGACTCTGTGGTTGTGGTTGTAAGTGATCCTCACTGTGTATACTCTGGGAAAAGTTCATGGCTATTATGTGCAGTTAAATGATATGATGTGTGTGGTGTCTGTTGATTATTGTGAAGATAGCTGTAATGCTGAGAGTTTGTGTGCATTCTATAATATTGGTTTTAAGGGTGGCCAGGCCAGGATTTTTTTTGTGTCAGTGTGTGTCTTGTGTGTTAAATGTTGTGTTGTTTCCTTTAGTGTGTGTTGTGTTGTGTTTTGTGTGTTGTGTTTTTTTCCGTGTTTTGTCTGTTCTGTTACACTTTTGTTATTGTGTGTGCGGTATGTGTATGTTCTACGTGGTGTCTGGTTCTTTGCTGTGTGTGCAGTGGTATTTTTGTGCAAAGTGTACACGGCAGTGTGTTATTTGTGTTGTGTGATAGAATGTGCATTCTGGTTTGTGTGGTGTATTGGGCATTATTGTGTTATGTTTTCGTTTTTTCTAAATTTTGTGTGTGTTCTCTCTGGTGTGTGTTTGCTATGTTTTGTGAGTTTTGTGTGGGAAATGTGAGGGTAACATATATTGCTGTTCATTTTGTACGTTGCTCGTGTGTGTTCTCTTTTTGGTGTTATGTGTGCGGTAAGTGCTTTTGTGTTGTCTGGGTCTTTGTATGTCATATATGTTGCATCTATTGTGTTTGTTTTTGTTTACGTGACTGTGTATCTTGTGTGTTTTGTGTGTTGCTCTCTTGGTTACATGTAGTGTGCTATGTGTCTGTGCTTAGCATGGTGTTTTACGTGTTGTGTTCTCAGTTGTGTTGGCGTTCTGTGTATGCTTTTCTGACTGTGGTGTATGGTGTGTAGTTCGTTGTCCTTTATTTGACTGTTGAGAAAGATGTTACTTACGTTGAACTTGTTTTGTGTGTGTGTTTGTATGTGTGTTGTGTATTTTCCCATATGCAGCCTGGATCTTCTCTGTGTGTGCACTACGTGGTATGTGTCCCTTTCTGTGCTTTGCATAGTGTGAAAAATGTGTGTTGTATGTACGAGGTTTTCGATGAGTTGTGGATCGTGGGTGACTAGATTGACTTTCTCTCTGTGTGAGTCTTTACATGTGGTACTGTGTGTTGTTTGCTTGTGTACGTGTTTGGTTTTATTTCGTGTCTCTGTTGTGGAATGTGTGGCATCGGTGTTATTGTGCATTATTTGCTGTGTGCGTTTGCGGACTTGAATGATTTGCTGCTTGGGTATATTTTGCGTAGGGATTTTGTATGTATGTGTGTTTGCTGTGATGTTTTCTTTCTGTTTTCGTCCAACTCTGTTTTATGAGTGTGGTGTATACTTTTGGATATGCTGTGTTTGCTGAGTGAGAATTTGTGTTTTGAATGTTCTTTGCTGTGATTGTGTTGTTTTGGTGGTGTGCAGTGTGCAAACGGCACTGAGTTTTACGTTTGTTGTGTAATACTGTGAATTCACTGTGTTGTCATTTTGTGTGTGCTGATATAGTTTTCTACAGTTTTCTCCGTTCCGTGTGCTTAAAAACGGTGTTGCTTACCCATGATTTTTGTTGTGTGTGTGTTGTGTTGTCTGTGTTGTGTATGTTTTGTCATTGGTCTGAGATCTGTTGTGTCTGTTATGTGTTGTTCTAATACTGTGTTCTGTTTTGTGTGTGTATTTGTGACTTTTGTGGTCTGTGTGTTGAGTGCGTTATACATGTTTGCTGTGTGAGTTTAACGGATGCATATGCTGTGCATATGTGCTCTTTGTGTTTTAAGTGGTGTGTGATATTTGTTTAGCACCCTGTGTGACCAGTGAACAAAATATTTGTGTGTGTTGTGTGTGAGTGTTGTAGTTTCTGCATGGTATTGACTTTATGTGGGTATGTGTTTCTAACTGTTGTTGCGTGTCTTTTGCTTTGTGTGTGATATGTGGTTTGCCTCTATCGTACCCTTGCTTGTGTGTGGTTCGCATGTGGTTTTGTATGTGCTGTTTGAGTTCTGCGTGTGTGACTTGATTTTTGTCTGGTTGTATTGGAGAGTTTGTCTCAGTTGTGTTGGTGATTGATGCGTGTAAAGAGAAATGTGTTGAATATGGCTGTTTGCGCTTTTTCAGATTGTGGATAATGTGAAGTGTGTTGACTCTGTTTGTGCTTTGTTAGAGATCCTCACTCTGTGTTCCGAATGTACTCTGTGAAAGTTTTTTATGGATATTATCTGCCTTTATGTGCTGTGAAGCGTATGGTGTGCCTTGATAAGTGTGAACAGTTGTTTGCTGCAAGTTCCTGTGCAATGTTTTTTGTTGTCATAGTGGTCCAGTCAGTGCTTGTTGTATATCACTCCATGCATTTTTGTTTTAAATGTGATGTTTTCTTATGTATTTGAAGTGTTGTGTTCTTACCGCTTTTTCTCTATTACAGGTTTTGTGATGGTGTTTGCTTGTGTGGTGTGTGTATGTTCTATGTTTCATCTGATATGCTCAGTGCTGTAGGTGTAGTGTGTTGTTTCTGTATTGTGAGTATGGGAGCAAGTGATTTGTTTTGTTATGTGATTGTGGATTTTGATTGGCGCAGTTTGGTGTGTGGTGTGTGTGATTGTGTGCTTGTGTTTTCTTTAATCTCTGGGTTTTGTGTGTTTTCTCTGTGTTGTGTGTTGCCTGTGTTGTGAAGAGTTTTGAATTAGATGTGTGTGGTTTACAGACTTTGTTCTTTGTCTTGGTTGATTTCTGTGTGTTTTCGCTTTGGAGTTTTATGTCTGAGATGTGTGTTTGTGTGTTGGGTGCACAATGTGGCTCTTTCTGTGTCATATCTACTGCATCTAGTGGGTTTCATTTTGTTTTCAATGTACTGTATGATGTGTGTATTGTGTGTGGCCCTCTGGGTCACATGTAGTGTGTGATGTGTCAATTCTTTGCATTGCTTGTAAAGTACTGTGCTCTCAACTGTCCTGGTGTTCTACATATGCTTCTCTGAGTGTGGTGTATGCTGTTTGGTGGTTTTTCTGTTAATTTTGCCTTTAGTGCATGGTTAGCTGTGTTGAAACTCTTATGTGTGTGTTGTGTATTTTCCATGTGCTGGCTGAGTCGGGCTTTGTGTGTGCTCTTTGTGATATGGCTCGGTTGCTGTATTGAGCATATTGATTGAAAAGTATGTTACTTGTGTCCTGACTTCATTGTTTTGTGGATAGTGTTACTATAGTGAATTTCTTTCCGAGTTTGTCTTTTTATCATGTGGTTCTGTGCGTTGGCTGCTTGTGTTTGGATTTGGGTGTATTTTGGGACTCTGTTACAAAATGTGCATCATCTGTGTCATTTGGTGCTGTACCCTGTGTTTTGTGTGTGGGTTTGAATGATCTGCTGTTTTGGGATATGTTGTGTAGGGATTGGTTCGGTGTGGCTTTGCTGTGATGTGTGCTTTCTGTGTATGCCCAATATTGTGTTTTCCGTGCGGTGCATTCTTTTCGGTTATGCTGTGTATGTTGTGAGGTAATTTGTGTATTTGGAATGTACTCTGCTGTGGTTGTGCTGTTTTGGTTGTGTGATGTGTGCTTATGTTCCTGAGTTCTCTGTTTGTTGTGTGATGCTGTGTGTCTTCAACGTGTGGTCACTTTGTGCATGCTGTAATAGTTTTGTATTGTTTATTCTAATTTCCATGTGTTTAGCAATGGGATTTTTTACCCATGGTTTTGTTGTGTGTTTGTTGTGTGCCGTCTGTGTTGTGCATGTTTGTTTGTGTTCTGAACTCTGTTGAGTCTGTTTATTATGTGTTGTTAATAACGTGTTCTGTGATGTGTGTGTTGTGTGCTTGGTTTATGGTGTGTTAGTTTTCTCTTCTGGGTTTTTAGTGTGTTGTACATATTTGCTGCATATGTTTTATGTTGAATAATCTGTGTATACGATATGTGCGTGTATTGCATGAATGTGTGCTACATCTTGTGCATACTGATTGACCTGTGACTGATCATTTTTGTGCGTTTTGTGCCCGAGAGTTGTACGTTCGGAATTGAGCTGCCTGTATGTCAATATGTGCTTCTTCACGTGTTTGTGTGTCTTTTCCATAGTGTGGGATATGTGTTGCCCAGGTCATTTTCTGGTTTGTGTGTGCTTGGCATGTGGTTTTGTATGTGCTGTGAGCGTTTTGTCTATGTGATGTTATTTTAGTATTTATATATTTGAGACTTTCTCTCTGTTGGGCTTATGTTTTTTGTGTGTAACGAGAAATGTTAATGTGGGTCGTTGAGCTTTTCCGGGTTATATGTGTAATGGGAAGTGTGCTGACACTGTGGTTGTGGTTGTAAGTGATCCTCACTGTGTATACTCTGGGAAAAGTCGTTCATGGCTATTATGTGCAGTTAAGTGCTATGATGTGTGTGGTGTGTGTTGATTATTGTGAAGATAGCTGTATTGCTGAGAGTTTGTGTGCATTCTATAATATTGGTTTTAAGGGTGGCCAGGCCAGGATTTGTTTTGTGTCAGTGTGTGTCTTGTGTGTTAAATGTTGTGTTGTTTCCTTTAGTGTGTGTTGTGTTGTGTTTTGTGTGTTGTGTTGTTTTCCGTGTTTTGTCTGTTCTGTTACACTTTTGTTATTGTGTGTGCGGTATGTGTATGTTCTACGTGGTGTCTGGTTCTTTGCTGTGTGTGCAGTGGTATTTTTGTGCAAAGTGTACACGGCAGTGTGTTATTTGTGTTGTGTGATAGAATGTGCATTCTGGTTTGTGTGGTGTATTGGGCATTATTGTGTTATGTTTTCGTTTTTTCTAAATTTTGTGTGTGTTCTCTCTGGTGTGTGTTTGCTATGTTTTGTGAGTTTTGTGTGGGAAATGTGAGGGTAACATATATTGCTGTTCATTTTGTATGTTGCTCATGTGTGTTCTCTTTTTGGTGTTATGTGTGCGGTAAGTGCTTTTGTGTTGTCTGGGTCTTTGTATGTCATATATGTTGCATCTATTGTGTTTGTTTTTGTTTACGTGACTGTGTATCTTGTGTGTTTTGTGTGTGGCTCTCTTGGTTACATGTAGAGTGCTATGTGTCTGTGCTTTGCATGGTGTTTTACGTGTTGTGTTCTCAGTTGTGTTGGCGTTCTGTGTATGCTTTTCTGACTGTGGTGTATGGTGTGTAGTACGTTGTCCTTTATTTGACTGTTGAGAAAGATGTTACTTATGTTGAACTTGTTTTGTGTGTGTGTTTGTATGTGTGTTGTGTATTTTCCCATATGCAGCCTGGATCTTCTCTGTGTGTGCACTACGTGGTATGTGTCCCTTTCTGTGCTGTGCATAGTGTGAAAAATGTGTGTTGTATGTACGAGTTTTTCAATGAGTTGTGGATCGTGGGTGACTAGATTGACTTTCTCTCTGTGTGAGTCTTTACATGTGGTACTGTGTGTTGTTTGCTTGTGTACGTGTTTGGTTTTATTTCGTGTCTCTGTTGTGGAATGTGTGGCATCGGAGTTATTGTGCATTATTTGCTGGGTGCGTTTGCGGACTTGAATGATTTGCTGCTTGGGGATATTTTGCGTAGGGATTTTGTATGTATGTGTGTTTGCTGTGATGTTTTCTTTCTGTTTTCGTCCAACTCTGTTTTATGAGTGTGGTGTATACTTTTGGATATGCTGTGTTTGCTGAGTGAGAATTTGTGTTTTGAATGTTCTTTGCTGTGATTGTGTTGTTTTGGTGGTGTGCAGTGTGCAAACGGCACTGAGTTTTACGTTTGTTGTGTAATACTGTGAATTCACTGTGTTGTCATTTTGTGTGTGCTGATATAGTTTTCTACAGTTTTCTCCGTTCCGTGTGCTTAAAAACGGTTTTGCTTACCCATGATTTTTGTTGTGTGTGTGTTGTGTTGTCTGTGTTGTGTATGTTTTGTCATTGGTCTGAGCTCTGTTGTGTCTGTTATGTGTTGTTCTAATACTGTGTTCTGTGTTGTGTGTGTATTTGTGACTTTTGTGGTCTGAGTGTTGAGTGCGTTATACATGTTTGCTGTGTGAGTTTAACGGATGCATATGCTGTGCATATGTGCTCTTTGTGTTTTAAGTGGTGTGTGATATTTGTTTAGCACCCTGTGTGACCTGTGACCAAAATATTTGTGTGTGTTGTGTGTGAGTGTTGTACTATCTGCATGGTATTGACTTTATGTTTGTATGTGTTTCTAACTGTTGTTGCGTGTCTGTTGCTTTGTGTGTGATATGTGGGTTGCCTCTATCGTACCCTTGCTTGTGTGTGGTTCGCATGTGGTTTTGTATGTGCTGTGTGAGTTCTGTGTGTATGACTTGATTTTTGTCTGGTTGTATTGGAGAGTTTGTCTCAGTTGTGTTGGTGATTGATGCGTGTAAAGAGAAATGTGTTGAATATGGCTGTTTGCGCTTTTTCAGATTGTGGATAATGTGAAGTGTGTTGACTCTGTTTGTGCTTTGTTAGTGATCCTCACTCTGTGTACCGAATGTACTCTGTGAAAGTTTTTTATGGATATTATCTGCCTTTATGTGCTGTGAAGCGTATGGTGTGCCTTGATAAGTGTGAACAGTTGTTTGCTGCAAGTTCCTGTGCAATGTTTTTTGTTGTCATAGTGGTCCAGTCAGTGCTTGTTGTATATCACTCCATGCATTTTTGTTTTAAATGTGATGTTTTCTTATGTATTTGAAGTGTTGTGTTCTTACCGTTTTTTCTCTATTACAGGTTTTGTGATGGTGTTTGCTTGTGTGGTGTGTGTATGTTCTATGTTTCATCTGATATGCTCAGTGCTGTAGGTGTAGTGTGTTGTTTCTGTAGTGTGAGTATGGGAGCAAGTGATTTGTTGTGTTATGTGATTGTGGATTTTGATTGGCGCAGTTTGGTGTGTGGTGTGTGTGATTGTGTGCTTGTGTTTTCTTTAATCTCTGGGTTTTGTGTGTTTTCTCTGTGTTGTGTGTTGCCTGTGTTGTGAAGAGTTTTGAATTAGATGTGTGTGGTTTACAGACTTTGTTCTTTGTCTTGGTTGATTTCTGCGTGTTTTCGCTTTGGAGTTTTATGTCTGAGATGTGTGTTTGTGTGTTGGGTGCACAATGTGACTCTTTCTGTGTCATATCTACTGCATCTAGTGGGTTTCATTTTGTTTTCAATGTACTGTATGATGTGTGTATTGTGTGTGGCCCTCTGGGTCACATGTAGTGTGTGATGTGTCAATTCTTTGCATTGCTTGTAATGTATTGTGCTCTCAACTGTCCTGGTGTTCTGAATATGCTTCTCTGAGTGTGGTGTATGCTGTTTGGTGGTTTTTCTGTTAATTTTGCCTTTAGTGCATGGTTAGCTGTGTTGAGACTCTTATGTGTGTGTTGTGTATTTTCCATGTGCTGGCTGAGTCGGGCTTTGTGTGTGCTCTTTGTGATATGGCTCGGTTGCTGTATTGAGCATATTGATTGAAAAGTATGTTACTTGTGTCCTGATTTCATTGTTTTGTGGATAGTGTTACTATAGTGATTTTCTTTCCGAGTTTGTCTTTTTATCATGTGGTTCTGTGCGTTGGCTGCTTGTGTTTGGATTTGGGTGTATTTTGGGACTCTGTTACAAAATGTGCATCATCTGTGTCATTTGGTGCTGTACCCTGTGTTTTGTGTGTGGATTTGAATGATCTGCTGTTTTGGGATATGTTGTGTAGGGATTGGTTCGGTGTGGCTTTGCTGTGATGTGTGCTTTCTGTGTATGCCCAATATTGTGTTTTCCGTGCGGTGCATTCTTTTCGGTTATGCTGTGTATGTTGTGAGGTAATTTGTGTATTTGGAATGTACTTTGCTGTGGTTGTGCTGTTTTGGTTGTGTGATGTGTGCTTATGTTCCTGAGTTCTCTGTTTGTTGTGTGATGCTGTGTGTCTTCAACGTGTGGTCACTTTGTGCATGCTGTAATAGTTTTGTATTGTTTATTCTAATTTCCATGTGTTTAGCAATGGGATTTTTTACCCATGGTTTTGTTGTGTGTTTGTTGTGTGCCGTCTGTGTTGTGCATGTTTGTTTGTGTTCTGAACTCTGTTGAGTCTGTTTATTATGTGTTGTTAATAACGTGTTCTGTGATGTGTGTGTTGTGTGCTTGGTTTATGGTGTGTTAGTTTTCTCTTCTGGGTTTTTAGTGTGTTGTATATATTTGCTGCATATGTTTTATGTTGAATAATCTGTGTATACGATATGTGCGTGTATTGCATGAATGTGTGCTACATCTTGTGCATACTGATTGACCTGTGACTGATCATTTTTGTGCGTTTTGTGCCCGAGAGTTGTACGTTCGGAATTGAGCTGCCTGTATGTCAATATGTGCTTCTTCACGTGTTTGTGTGTCTTTTCCATAGTGTGGGATATGTGTTGCCCAGGTCATTTTCTGGTTTGTGTGTGCTTGGCATGTGGTTTTGTATGTGCTGTGAGCGTTTTGTCTATGTGATGTTATTTTAGTATTTATATATTTGAGAGTTTCTCTCTGTTGGGCTTATGTTTTTTGTGTGTAACGAGAAATGTTAATGTGGGTCGTTGAGCTTTTCCGGGTTATGTGTGTAATGGGAAGTGTGTTGTCTCTGTGGTTGTGGTTGTAAGTGATCCTCACTGTGTATACTCTGGGAAAAGTCGTTCATGCCTATTATGTGCAGTTAAGTGCTATGATGTGTGTGGTGTGTGTTGATTATTGTGAAGATAGCTGTATTGCTGAGAGTTTGTGTGCATTCTATAATTTTGGTTTTAAGGGTGGCTAGGCCAGGATTTTTTTTGTGTCAGTGTGTGTCTTGTGTGTTAAATGTTGTGTTGTTTCCTTTAGTGTGTGTTGTGTTGTGTTTTGTGTGTTGTGTTGTTTTCCGTGTTTTGTCTGTTCTGTTACACTTTTGTTATTGTGTGTGCGGTATGTGTATGTTCTACGTGGTGTCTGGTTCTTTGCTGTGTGTGCAGTGGTATTTTTGTGCAAAGTGTACACGGCAGTGTGTTATTTGTGTTGTGTGATAGAATGTGCATTCTGGTTTGTGTGGTGTATTGGGCATTATTGTGTTATGTTTTCGTTTTTTCTAAATTTTGTGTGTGTTCTATCTTGTGTGTGTTTGCTATGTTTTGTGAGATTTGTGTGGGAAATGTGAGGGTAACATATATTGCTGTTCATTTTGTATGTTGCTCGTGTGTGTTCTCTTTTTGGTGTTATGTGTGCGGTAAGTGCTTTTGTGTTGTCTGGGTCTTTGTATGTCATATATGTTGCATCTATTGTGTTTGGTTTTGTTTACGTGACTGTGTATCTTGTGTGTTTTGTGTGTGGCTCTCTTGGTTACATGTAGAGTGCTATGTTTCTGTGCTTTGCATGGTGTTTTACGTGTTGTGTTCTCAGTTGTGTTGGCGTTCTGTGTATGCTTTTCTGACTGTGGTGTATGGTGTGTAGTTCGTTGTCCTTTATTTGACTGTTGAGAAAGATGTTACTTATGTTGAACTTGTTTTGTGTGTGTGTTTGTATGTGTGTTGTGTATTTTCCCATATGCAGCCTGGATCTTCTCTGTGTGTGCACTATGTGGTATGTGTCCCTTTCTGTGCTGTGCATAGTGTGAAAAATGTGTGTTGTATGTACGAGGTTTTCGATGAGTTGTGGATCGTGGGTGACTAGATTGACTTTCTCTCTGTGTGAGTCTTTACATGTGGTTCTGTGTGTTGTTTGCTTTTGTACGGATTTGGTTTTATTTCGTGTCTCTGTTGTGGAATGTGTGGCATCGGTGTTATTGTGCATTATTTGCTGGGTGCGTTTGCGGACTTGAATGATTTGCTGCTTGGGAATATTTTGCGTAGGGATTTTGTATGTATGTGTGTTTGCTGTGATGTTTTCTTTCTGTTTTCGTCCAACTCTGTTTTATGAGTGTGGTGTATACTTTTGGATATGCTGTGTTTGCTGAGTGAGAATTTGTGTTTTGAATGTTCTTTGCTGTGATTGTGTTGTTTTGGTGGTGTGCAGTGTGCAAACGGCACTGAGTTTTACGTTTGTTGTGTAATACTGTGAATTCACTGTGTGGTCATTTTGTGTGTGCTGATATAGTTTTCTACAGTTTTCTCAGTTCCGTGTGCTTAAAAACGGTGTTGCTTACCCATGATTTTTGTTGTGTGTGTGTTGTGTTGTCTGTGTTGTGTATGTTTTGTCATTGGTCTGAGCTCTGTTGTGTCTGTTATGTGTTGTTCTAATACTGTGTTCTGTGTTGTGTGTGTATTTATGACTTTTGTGGTCTGTGTGTTGAGTGCGTTATACATGTTTGCTGTGTGAGTTTAACGGATGCATATGCTGTGCATATGTGCTCTTTGTGTTTTAAGTGGTGTGTGATATTTGTTTAGCACCCTGTGTGACCTGTGACCAAAATATTTCTGTGTGTTGTGTGTGAGTGTTGTACTTTCTGCATGGTAATGACTTTATATGGGTATGTGTTTCTAACTGTTGTTGCGTGTCTTTTGCTTTGTGTGTGATATGTGGGTTGCCTCTATCGTACCCTTGCTTGTGTGTGGTTCGCATGTGGTTTTGTATGTGCTGTGTGAGTTCTGTGTGTGTGACTTGATTTTTGTCTGGTTGTATTGGAGAGTTTGTCTCAGTTGTGTTGGTGATTGATGCGTGTGAAGAGAAATGTGTTGAATATGGCTGTTTGCGCTTTTTCAGATTGTGGATAATGTGAAGTGTGTTGACTCTGTTTGTGCTTTGTTAGTGATCCTCACTCTGTGTACCGAATGTACTCTGTGAAAGTTTTTTATGGATATCATCTGCCTTTATGTGCTGTGAAGCGTATGGTGTGCCTTGATAAGTGTGAACAGTTGTTTGCTGCAAGTTCCGGTGCAATGTTTTTTGTTGTCATAGTGGTCCAGTCAGTGCTTGTTGTATATCACTCCATGCATTTTTGTTTTAAATGTGATGTTTTCTTATGTATTTGAAGTGTTGTGTTCTTACCGTTTTTTCTCTATTACAGGTTTTGTGAAGTTGTTTGCTTGTGTGGTGTGTGTATGTTCTATGTTTCATCTGATATGCTCAGTGCTGTAGGTGTAGTGTGTTGTTTCTGTAGTGTGAGTATGGGAGCAAATGATTTGTTGTGTTATGTGATTGTGGATTTTGATTGGCGCAGTTTGTTGTGTGGTGTGTGTGATTGTGTGCTTGTGTTTTCTTTAATCTCTGGGTTTTGTGTGTTTTCTCTCTGTTGTGTGTTGCCTGTGTTGTGAAGAGTTTTGAATTAGATGTGTGTGGTTTACAGACTTTGTTCTTTGTCTTGGTTGATTTCTGCGTGTTTTCGCTTTGGAGTTTTATGTCTGAGATATGTGTTTCTGTGTTGGGTGCACAATGTGGCTCTTTCTGTGTCATATCTACTGCATCTAGTGGGTTTCATTTTGTTTTCAATGTACTGTATGATGTGTGTATTGTGTGTGGCCCTCTGGGTCACATGTAGTGTGTGATGTGTCAATTCTTTGCATTGCTTGTAATGTATTGTGCTCTCAACTGTCCTGGTGTTCTGCATATGCTTCTCTGAGTGTGGTGTATGCTGTTTGGTGGTTTTTCTGTTAATTTTGCCTTTAGTGCATGGTTAGCTGTGTTGAAACTCTTATGTGTGTGTTGTGTATTTTCCATGTGCTGGCTGAGTCGGGCTTTGTGTGTGCTCTTTGTGATATGGCTCGGTTGCTGTATTGAGCATATTGATTGAAAAGTATGTTACTTGTGTCCTGACTTCATTGTTTTGTGGATAGTGTTACTATAGTGATTTTCTTTCCGAGTTTGTCTTTTTATCATGTGGTTCTGTGCGTTGGCTGCTTGTGTTTGGATTTGGGTGTATTTTGGGACTCTGTTACAAAATGTGCATCATCTGTGTCATTTGGTGCTGTACCCTGTGTTTTGTGTGTGGGTTTGAATGATCTGCTGTTTTGGGATATGTTGTGTAGGGATTGGTTCGGTGTGGCTTTGCTGTGATGTGTGCTTTCTGTGTATGCCCAATATTGTGTTTTCCGTGCGGTGCATTCTTTTCGGTTATGCTGTGTATGCTGTGAGGTAATTTGTGTATTTGGAATGTACTTTGCTGTGGTTGTGCTGTTTTGGTTGTGTGATGTGTGCTTATGTTCCTGAGTTCTCTGTTTGTTGTGTGATGCTGTGTGTCTTCAACGTGTGGTCACTTTGTGCATGCTGTAATAGTTTTGTATTGTTTATTCTAATTTCCATGTGTTTAGCAATGGGATTTTTTACCCATGGTTTTGTTGTGTGTTTGTTGTGTGCCGTCTGTGTTGTGCATGTTTGTTTGTGTTCTGAACTCTGTTGAGTCTGTTTATTATGTGTTGTTAATAACGTGTTCTGTGATGTGTGTGTTGTGTGCTTGGTTTATGGTGTGTTAGTTTTCTCTTCTGGGTTTTTAGTGTGTTGTACATATTTGCTGCATATGTTTTATGTTGAATAATCTGTGTATACGATATGTGCGTGTATTGCATGAATGTGTGCTACATCTTGTGCATACTGATTGACCTGTGACTGATCATTTTTGTGCGTTTTGTGCCCGAGAGTTGTACGTTCGGAATTGAGCTGCCTGTATGTCAATATGTGCTTCTTCACGTGTTTGTGTGTCTTTTCCATAGTGTGGGATATGTGTTGCCCAGGTCATTTTCTGGTTTGTGTGTGCTTGGCATGTGGTTTTGTATGTGCTGTGAGCGTTTTGTCTATGTGATGTTATTTTAGTATTTATATATATGAGACTTTCTCTCTGTTGGGCTTATGTTTTTTGTGTGTAACGAGAAATGTTAATGTGGGTCGTTGAGCTTTTCCGGGTTATGTGTGTAATGGGAAGTGTGTTGACTCTGTGGTTGTGGTTGTAAGTGATCCTCACTGTGTATACTCTGGGAAAAGTCGTTCATGCCTATTATGTGCAGTTAAGTGCTATGATGTGTGTGGTGTGTGTTGATTATTGTGAAGATAGCTGTATTGCTGAGAGCTTGTGTGCATTCTATAATTTTGGTTTTAAGGGTGGCCAGGCCAGGATTTGTTTTGTGTCAGTGTGTGTCTTGTGTGTTAAATGTTGTGTTGTTTCCTTTAGTGTGTTTTGTGTTGTGTTTTGTGTGTTGTGTTGTTTTCCGTGTTTTGTCTGTTCTGTTACACTTTTGTTATTGTGTGTGCGGTATGTGTATGTTCTACGTGGTGTCTGGTTCTTTGCTGTGTGTGCAGTGGTATTTTTGTGCAAAGTGTACACGGCAGTGTGTTATTTGTGTTGTGTGATAGAATGTGCATTCTGGTTTGTGTGGCGTATTGGGCATTATTGTGTTATGTTTTCGTTTTTTCTAAATTTTGTGTGTGTTCTCTCTGGTGTGTGTTTGCTATGTATTGTGAGTTTTGTGTGGGAAATGTGAGGGTAACATATATTGCTGTTCATTTTGTATGTTGCTCGTGTGTGTTCTCTTTTTGTTGTTATGTGTGCGGTAAGTGCTTTTGTGTTGTCTGGGTCTTTGTATGTCATATATGTTGCATCTATTGTGTTTGGTTTTGTTTACGTGACTGTGTATCTTGTGTGTTTTGTGTGTGGCTCTCTTGGTTACATGTAGAGTGCTATGTTTCTGTGCTTTGCATGGTGTTTTACGTGTTGTGTTCTCAGTTGTGTTGGCGTTCTGTGTATGCTTTTCTGACTGTGGTGTATGGTGTGTAGTTCGTTGTCCTTTATTTGACTGTTGAGAAAGATGTTACTTATGTTGAACTTGTTTTGTGTGTGTGTTTGTATGTGTGTTGTGTATTTTCCCATATGCAGCCTGGATCTTCTCTGTGTGTGCACTATGTGGTATGTGTCCCTTTCTGTGCTGTGCATAGTGTGAAAAATGTGTGTTGTATGTACGAGGTTTTCGATGAGTTGTGGATCGTGGGTGACTAGATTGACTTTCTCTCTGTGTGAGTCTTTACATGTGGTACTGTGTGTTGTTTGCTTGTGTACGGATTTGGTTTTATTTCGTGTCTCTGTTGTGGAATGTGTGGCATCGGTGTTATTGTGCATTATTTGCTGGGTGCGTTTGCGGACTTGAATGATTTGCTGCTTGGGAATATTTTGCGTAGGGATTTTGTATGTATGTGTGTTTGCTGTGATGTTTTCTTTCTGTGTTCGTCCAACTCTGTTTTATGAGTGTGGTGTATACTTTTGGATATGCTGTGTTTGCTGAGTGAGAATTTGTGTTTCGAATGTTCTTTGCTGTGATTGTGTTGTTTTGGTGGTGTGCAGTGTGCAAACGGCACTGAGTTTTACGTTTGTTGTGTAATACTGTGAATTCACTGTGTTGTCATTTTGTGTGTGCTGATATAGTTTTCTACAGTTTTCTCAGTTCCGTGTGCTTAAAAACGGTGTTGCTTACCCATGATTTTTGTTGTGTGTGTGTTGTGTTGTCTGTGTTGTGTATGTTTTGTCATTGGTCTGAGCTCTGTTGTGTCTGTTATGTGTTGTTCTAATACTGTGTTCTGTGTTGTGTGTGTATTTGTGACTTTTGTAGTCTGTGTTGAGTGCGTTATACATGTTTGCTGTGTGAGTTTAACGGATGCATATGCTGTGCATATGTGCTCTTTGTGTTTTAAGTGGTGTGTGATATTTTTTAGCACCCTGTGTGACCTGTGACAAAAATATTTCTGTGTGTTGTGTGTGAGTGTTGTACTTTCTGCATGGTATTGACTTTATGTGGGTATGTGTTTCTAACTGTTGTTGCGTGTCTTTTGCTTTGTGTGTGATATGTGGGTTGCCTCTATCGTACCCTTGCTTGTGTGTGGTTCGCATGTGGTTTTGTATGTGCTGTGTGAGTTCTGTGTGTGTGACTTGATTTTTGTCTGGTTGTATTGGAGAGTTTGTCTCAGTTGTGTTGGTGATTGATGCGTGTAAAGAGAAATGTGTTGAATATGGCTGTTTGCGCTTTTTCATATTGTGGATAATGTGAAGTGTGTTGACTCTGTTTGTGCTTTGTTAGTGATCCTCAGTCTGTGTTCCGAATGTACTCTGTGAAAGTTTTTTATGGATATTATCTGCCTTTATGTGCTGTGAAGCGCATGGTGTGCCTTGATAAGTGTGAACAGTTGTTTGCTGCAAGTTCCGGTGCAATGTTTTTTGTTGTCATAGTGGTCCATTCAGTGCTTGTTGTATATCACTCCATGCATTTTTGTTTTAAATGTGATGTTTTCTTATGTATTTGAAGTGTTGTGTTCTTACCGTTTTTTCTCTATTACAGGTTTTGTGATGGTGTTTGCTTGTGTGGTGTGTGTATGTTCTATGTTTCATCTGATATGCTCAGTGCTGTAGGTGTAGTGTGTTGTTTCTGTAGTGTGAGTATGGGAGCAAGTGTTTTGTTGTGTTATGTGATTGTGGATTTTGATTGGCGCAGTTTGGTGTGTGGTGTGTGTGATTGTGTGCTTGTGTTTTCTTTAATCTCTGGGTTTTGTGTGTTTTCTCTGTGTTGTGTGTTGCCTGTGTTGTGAAGAGTTTTGAATTAGATGTGTGTGGTTTACAGACTTTGTTCTTTGTCTTGGTTGATTTCTGCGTGTTTTCGCTTTGGAGTTTTATGTCTGAGATGTGTGTTTGTGTGTTGGGTGCACAATGTGGCTCTTTCTGTGTCATATCTACTGCATCTAGTGGGTTTCATTTTGTTTTCAATGTACTGTATGATGTGTGTATTGTGTGTGGCCCTCTGGGTCACATGTAGTGTGTGATGTGTCAATTCTTTGCATTGCTTGTAATGTATTGTGCTCTCAACTGTCCTGGTGTTCTGCATATGCTTCTCTGAGTGTGGTGTATGCTGTTTGGTGGTTTTTCTGTTAATTTTGCCTTTAGTGCATGGTTAGCTGTGTTGAAACTCTTATGTGTGTGTTGTGTATTTTCCATGTGCTGGCTGAGTCGGGCTTTGTGTGTGCTCTTTGTGATATGGCTCGGTTGCTGTATTGAGCATATTGTTTGAAAAGTATGTTACTTGTGTCCTGACTTCATTGTTTTGTGGATAGTGTTACTATAGTGATTTTCTTTCCGAGTTTGTCTTTTTATCATGTGGTTCTGTGCGTTGGCTGCTTGTGTTTGGATTTGGGTGTATTTTGGGTCTCTGTTACAAAATGTGCATCATCTGTGTCATTTGGTGCTGTACCCTGTGTTTTGTGTGTGGGTTTGAATGATCTGCTGTTTTGGGATATGTTGTGTAGGGATTGGTTCGGTGTGGCTTTGCTGTGATGTGTGCTTTCTGTGTATGCCCAATATTGTGTTTTCCGTGCGGTGCATTCTTTTCGGTTATGCTGTGTATGTTGTGAGGTAATTTGTGTATTTGGAATGTACTTTGCTGTGGTTGTGCTGTTTTGGTTGTGTGATGTGTGCTTATGTTCCTGAGTTCTCTGTTTGTTGTGTGATGCTGTGTGTCTTCAACGTGTGGTCACTTTGTGCATGCTGTAATAGTTTTGTATTGTTTATTCTAATTTCCATGTGTTTAGCAATGGGATTTTTTACCCATGGTTTTGTTGTGTGTTTGTTGTGTGCCGTCTGCGTTGTGCATGTTTGTTTGTGTTCTGAACTCTGTTGAGTCTGTTTATTATGTGTTGTTAATAACGTGTTCTGTGATGTGTGTGTTGTGTGCTTGGTTTATGGTGTGTTAGTTTTCTCTTCTGGGTTTTTAGTGTGTTGTACATATTTGCTGCATATGTTTTATGTTGAATAATCTGTGTATACGATATGTGCGTGTATTGCATGAATGTGTGCTACATCTTGTGCATACTGATTGACCTGTGACTGATCATTTTTGTGCGTTTTGTGCCAGAGAGTTGTACGTTCGGAATTGAGCTGCCTGTATGTCAATATGTGCTTCTTCACGTGTTTGTGTGTCATTTCCATAGTGTGGGATATGTGTTGCCCAGGTCATTTTCTGGTTTGTGTGTGCTTGGCATGTGGTTTTGTATGTGCTGTGAGCGTTTTGTCTATGTGATGTTATTTTAGTATTTATATATTTGAGACTTTCTCTCTGTTGGGCTTATGTTTTTTGTGTGTAACGAGAAATGTTAATGTGGGTCGTTGAGCTTTTCCGGGTTATGTGTGTAATGGGAAGTGTGTTGACTCTGTGGTTGTGGTTGTAAGTGATCCTCACTGTGTATACTCTGAGAAAAGTCGTTCATGCCTATTATGTGCAGTTAAGTGCTATGATGTGTGTGGTGTGTGTTGATTATTGTGAAGATAGCTGTATTGCTGAGAGTTTGTGTGCATTCTATAATTTTGGTTTTAAGGGTGGCCAGGCCAGGATTTGTTTTGTGTCAGTGTGTGTCTTGTGTGTTAAATGTTGTGTTGTTTCCTTTAGTGTGTGTTGTGTTGTGTTTTGTGTGTTGTGTTGTTTTCCGTGTTTTGTCTGTTCTGTTACACGTTTGTTATTGTGTGTGTGGTATGTGTATGTTCTACGTGGTGTCTGGTCCTTTGCTGTGTGTGCAGTGGTATTTTTGTGCAAAGTGTGCACGGCAGTGTGTTATTTGTGTTGTGTGATAGAATGTGCATTATGGTTTATGTGGTGTATTGGGCATTAATGTGCTATGTTTTCCTTTTTTCTAAATTTTGTGTGTGTTCTCTCTGTTGTGTGTTTGCTATGTTTTGTGAGATTTGTGTGGGAAAAGTGAGGGTAACATATATTGCTGTTCATTTTGTATGTTGCTCGTGTGTGTTCTCTTTTTGTTGTTATGTGTGAGGTAAGTGATTGTGTGTTGTCTGGGTCTTTGTATGTCACATATGTTGCATCTCTTGTGTTTGGTTTTGTTTACGTGACTGTGTATCTTGTGTGTTTTGTGTGTGGCTCTCTTGTTTACATGTAGTGTGCTATGTGTCTGTGCTTTGCATGGCGTTTTACGTGTTGTGTTCTCAGTTGTGTTGGCGTTCTGTGTATGCTTTTCTGACTGTGGTGTATGGTGTGTAGTTCGTTGTCCTTTATTTGACTGTTGAGAATGATGTTACTTATGTTGAACTTGTTTTGTGTGTGTGTTTGTATGTGTGTTGTGTATTTTCCCATATGCAGCCTGGATCTTCTCTGTGTGTGCACTATGTGGTATGTGTCCCTTTCTGTGCTGTGCATAGTGTGACAAATGTGTGTTGTATGTATGAGGTTTTCGATGAGTTGTGGATCGTGGGTGACTTGATTGACTTTCTCTCTGTGTGAGTCTTTACATGTGGTACTGTGTGTTGTTTGCTTGTGTATGGATTTGGTTTTATTTCATGTCTCTGTTGTGGAATGTGTGGCATCTGTGTTATTGTGCATTATTTCCTGGGTGCTTTTGCGGACTTGAATGATTTGCTGCTTGGGAATATTTTGCGTAGGGATTTTGTATGTATGTGTGTTCGCTGTGATGTTTTCTTTCTGTGTTCGTCCAACTCTGTTTTATGAGTGTCGTGTATACTTTTGGATATGCTGTGTTTGCTGAGTGAGAATTTGTGTTTTGAATGTTCTTTGCTGTGATTGTGTTGTTTTGGTGGTGTGCAGTGTGCAAACGGCACTGAGTTTTACGTTTGTTGTGTAATACTGTGAATTCACTGTGTTGTCATTTTGTGTGTGCTGATATTGTTTTCTACAGTTTTCTCAGTTCCGTGTGCTTAAAAACGGTGTTGCTTACCCATGATTTTTGTTGTGTGTGTGTTGTTTTGTCTCTGTTGTGTATGTTTTGTCATTGGTCTGAGCTCTGTTGTGTCTGTTATGTGTTGTTCTAATACTGTGTTCTGTGTTGTGTGTGTATTTGTGACTTTTGTGGTCTGTGTGTTGAGTGCGTTATACATGTCTGCTGGGTGAGTTTAACGGTTGCATATGCTGTGCATATGTGCTCTTTGTGTTTTAAATGGTTTGTGATATTTGTTTAGCACCCTGTGTGACCTGTGACCAAAATATTTGTGTGTGTTGTGTATGAGTGTTGTACTTTCTGCATGGTATTGACTTTTTGTGGTTATGTGTTTCTCTCTGTTGTTGCGTGTCTTTTGCTTTGTGTGTGATATGTGTGTTGCCTCTATCGTACCCTTGCTTGTGTGTGGTTGGCATGTGGTTTTGTGTGTGCTGTGCGAGTTCTGTGTGTGTGACTTGATTTTTGTCTGGTTGTATTGGAGAGTTTGTCTCAGTTGTGTTGGTGATTGATGCGTGTAGTGAGAAATGTGTTGAATATGGCTGTTTGCGCTTTTTCAGATTGCGGATAATGTGAAGTGTGTTGACTCTGTTTGTGCTTTGTTAGTGATCCTCACTCTGTGTTCCGAATGTACTCTGTGAAAGTTTTTTATGGATATTATCTGCCTTTATGTGCTGTGAAGCGTATAGTGTGCCTTGATAAGTGTGAACAGTTGTTTGCTGCAAGTTCCTGTGCACTGTTTTTTGTTGTCATAGTTGTCCAGTCAGGGCTTGTTGTATATCACTACATGCATTTTTGTTTTAAATGTGAGGTTTTCTTTTGTATTTGAAGTGTTGTGTTCTTACCGTTTTTTCTCTATTACAGGTTTTGTGATGGTGTTTGCTTGTGTGGTGTGTGTATGTTCTATGTTTCGTCTGATATGCTGAGTCCTGTAGGTGTAGTGTGTTGTTTCTGTAGTGTGAGTATAGGAGCAAGTGATTTGTTGTGTTGTGTGATTGTGGATTCTGATTTGCGCTGTTTGGTGTGTGGTGTGTGTGATTGTGTACTTGTGTTTTCTTTAAACTCTGGGTTTTGTGTGTTTTCTCTGTGTTGTGTGTTGCCTGTGTTGTGAAGAGTTTTGAAAGAGATGTGTGTGGTTTACATACTTTGTTCTTTGTCTTGTATGTATTCTTTTTTTTTTTTCTTTGGAGTTTTATGTCTGAGATATGTGTTTGTGTGTTGGGTGCAAAATGTGGCACTTTCTGCGTCATATCTACTGCATCTAGAGGGTTTCATTTTGTTTTCAATGTACTGTATGTTGTGTGTATTGTGTGTGGCCCTCTGGTTCACATGTAGTGTGTGATGTGTCCATTCTTTGCATCGCTTGTAATGTATTGTGCTCTCAACTGTGCTGGTGTTCTGCATATGCTTCTCTGAGTGTGGTGTATGGTGTTTGGTGGTTTTCTTTTAATTTTGCGTTTTGTGCGTGGTTAGTTTTGTTGAAACTGTTATGTGTGTGTTGTGTGTTTTCCATGTGCTGGCTGAGTCGGGCTTTGTGTGTGCTCTTTGTGATATGGCTCGGTTGCTGTATTGAGCATATTGATTGAAAAGTATGTTACTTGTGTCCTGACTTCATTGTTTTGTGGATAGTGTTACTATAGTGATTTTCTTTCCGAGTTTGTCTTTTTATCATGTGTTTCTGTGCGTTTGCTGCTTGTGTTTCGATTTTGGTGTATTTTGGGTCTCTGTTGCAAAATGTGCATCATCTGTGTCATTTGGTGCTGTACCCTGTGTTTTGTGTGTGGATTTGAATGATCTGCTGTTTTGGGATATGTTGTGTAGGGATTGGTTCGGTGTGGCTTTGCTGTGATGTGTGCTTTCTGTGTATGCCCAATATTGTGTTTTCCGCGAGGTGCATTCTTTTCGGTTATGCTGTGTATGTTGTGAGGTAATTTGTGTATTTGGAATGTACTTTGCTGTGGTTGTGCTCTTTTGGTTGTGTGATGTGTGCTTATGATCCTGAGTTCCCGGTTTGTTGTGTGATGCTGTGTGTCTTCAAGGTGTGGTCACTTTGTGCGTGCTGTAATAGTTTTGAATTGTTTATTCTAATTTCCATGTGTTTAGCAATGGGATTGTTTACCTATGGTTGTGTTGTGTGTTTGTTTTGTGCCGTCTGTGTTGAGCATGTTTGTTTGTGTTCTGAACTCTGTTGAGTCTGTTAATTATGTGTTGTTAATAACGTGTTCTGTGCTGTGTGTGTTGTGTGCTTGGTTTACGGTGTGTTAGTTTTCTCTTCTGGGTGTTTAGTGTGTTGTACATATTTGTGCATATGTTTTATGTTGAATAATCTGTGTATACGATGTGTGCGTGTATTGCATGAATGTGTGCTACATCTTGTGCATACTGTGTGACCTGTGACTGATCATTTTTGAGGGTTTTGTGCCCGAGAGTTGTACGTTCGGATTTGAGCTGCCTGTATGTCAATATGTGCTTCTTCACGTGTTTGTGTGTCTTTTCCATAGTGTGGGATATGTGTTGCCCAGGTCATTTCCTGGTTTGTGTGTGCTTGCCATGTGCTTTTGTATGTGCTGTGAGCGTTATGTCTATGTGATGTTATTTTAGCCTTTACATATTTGAGAGTTCTCTCTGTTGGGCTTATGTTTTTTGTGTGTAACGAGAAATGTTAATGTGGGTCGTTGAGCTTTTCCAGGTTATGTGTGTAATGGGAAGTGTGTTGACTCTGTGTTTGTGGTTGTAAGTGATCCTCACTGTGTATAATCTGGGAAAAGTCGTTCATGCCTTTTATGTGCAGTTTTGTGCTATGATGTGTGTGGTGTGTGTTGATTATTGTGAAGATAGCTGTATTGCTGAGAGTTTGTGTGCATTCTATAATTTTGGTTTTAAGGGTGGCCAGGCCAGGATTTGTTTTGTGTCAGTGTGTGTCTTGTGTGTTAAATGTTGTGTTGTTTCCTTTAGTGTGTGTTGTGTTGTGTTTTGTGTGTTGTGCTGTTTTCCGTGTTTTGTCTGTTCTGTTACACGTTTGTTATTGTGTGTGTGGTATGTGTATGTTCTACGTGGTGTCTGGTCCTTTGCTGTGTGTGCAGTGGTATTTTTGTGCAAAGTGTGCACGGCAGTGTGTTATTTGTGTTGTGTGATAGAATGTGCATTATGGTTTATGTGGTGTATTGGGCATTAATGTGCTATGATTTCCTTTTTTCTAAATTTTGTGTGTGTTCTCTCTGTTGTGTGTTTGCTATGTTTTGTGAGATTTGTGTGGGAAATGTGAGGGTAACATATATTGCTGTTCATTTTGTATGTTGCTCGTGTGTGTTCTCTTTTTGTTGTTATGTGTGAGGTAAGTGATTGTGTGTTGTCTGGGTATTTGTATGTCACATATGTTGCATCTCTTGTGTTTGGTTTTGTTTACGTGACTGTGTATCTTGTGTGTTTTGTGTGTGGCTCTCTTGTTTACATGTAGTGTGCTATGTGTCTGTGCTTTGCATGGCGTTTTACGTGTTGTGTTCTCAGTTGTGTTGGCGTTCTGTGTATGCTTTTCTGACTGTGGTGTATGGTGTGTAGTTCGTTGTCCTTTATTTGACTGTTGAGAATGATGTTACTTATGTTGAACTTGTTTTGTGTGTGTGTTTGTATGTGTGTTGTGTATTTTCCCATATGCAGCCTGGATCTTCTCTGTGTGTGCACTATGTGGTATGTGTCCCTTTCTGTGCTGTGCATAGTGTGACAAATGTGTGTTGTATATATGAGGTTTTCGATGAGTTGTGGATCGTGGGTGACTTGATTGACTTTCTCTCTGTGTGAGTCTTTACATGTTGTACTGAGTGTTGTTTGCTTGTGTATGGATTTGGTTTTATTTCGTGTCTCTGTTGTGGAATGTGTGGCATCTGTGTTATTGTGCATTATTTCCTGGGTGCGTTTGCGGACTTGAATGATTTGCTGCTTGGGAATATTTTGCGTAGTGATTTTGTATGTATGTGTGTTTGCTGTGATGTTTTCTTTCTGTGTTCGTCCAACTCTGTTTTATGAGTGTGGTGTATACTTTTGGATATGCTGTGTTTGCTGAGTGAGAATTTGTGTTTGAATGTTCTTTGCTGTGATTGTGTTGTTTTGGTGGTGTGCAGTGTGCAAACGGCACTGAGTTTTACGTTTGTTGTGTAATACTGTGAATTCACTGTGTTGTCATTTTGTGTGTGCTGATATTGTTTTCTACAGTTTTCTCAGTTCCGTGTGCTTAAAAACGGTGTTGCTTACCCATTATTTTTGTTGTGTGTGTGTTGTTTTGTCTCTGTTGTGTATGTTTTGTCATTGGTCTGAGCTCTGTTGTGTCTGTTATGTGTTGTTCTAATACTGTGTTCTGTGTTGTGTGTGTATTTGTGACTTTTGTGGTCTGTGTGTTGAGTGCATTATACATGTCTGCTGGGTGAGTTTAACGGTTGCATATGCTGTGCATATGTGCTCTTTGTGTTTTAAATGGTTTGTGATATTTGTTTAGCACCCTGTGTGACCTGTGACCAAAATATTTGTGTGTGTTGTGTGTGAGTGTTGTACTTTCTGCATGGTATTGACTTTTTGTGGTTATGTGTTTCTCTCTGTTGTTGCGTGTCTTTTGCTTTGTGTGTGATATGTGGGTTGCCTCTATCGTACCCTTGCTTGTGTGTGGTTGGCATGTGGTTTTGTGTGTGCTGTGCGAGTTCTGTGTGTGTGACTTGATTTTTGTCTGGTTGTATTGGAGAGTTTGTCTCAGTTGTGTTGGTGATTGATGCGTGTAGTGAGAAATGTGTTGAATATGGCTGTTTGCGCTTTTTCAGATTGCGGATAATGTGAAGTGTGTTGACTCTGTTTGTGCTTTGTTAGTGATCCTCACTCTGTGTTCCGAATGTACTCTGTGAAAGTTTTTTATGGATATTATCTGCCTTTATGTGCTGTGAAGCGTATAGTGTGCCTTGATAAGTGTGAACAGTTGTTTGCTGCAAGTTCCTGTGCACTGTTTTTTGTTGTCATAGTTGTCCAGTCAGGGCTTGTTGTATATCACTCCATGCATTTTTGTTTTAAATGTGAGGTTTTCTTTTGTATTTGAAGTGTTGTGTTCTTACCGTTTTTTCTCTATTACAGGTTTTGTGATGGTGTTTGCTTGTGTGGTGTGTGTATGTTCTATGTTTCGTCTGATATGCTGAGTCCTGTAGGTGTAGTGTGTTGTTTCTGTAGTGTGAGTATAGGAGCAAGTGATTTGTTGTGTTGTGTGATTGTGGATTCTGATTTGCGCTGTTTGGTGTGTGGTGTGTGTGATTGTGTACTTGTGTTTTCTTTAAACTCTGGGTTTTGTGTGTTTTCTCTGTGTTGTGTGTTGCCTGTGTTGTGAAGAGTTTTGAAAGAGATGTGTTTGGTTTACATACTTTGTTCTTTGTCTTGTATGTTTTCTTTTTTTTTTTTCTTTTTTTAGTTTTATGTCTGAGATATGTGTTTGTGTGTTGGGTGCAAAATGTGGCACTTTCTGCGTCATATCTACTGCATCTAGAGGGTTTCATTTTGTTTTCAATGTACTGTATGATGTGTGTATTGTGTGTGGCCCTCTGGTTCACATGTAGTGTGTGATGTGTCCATTCTTTGCATCGCTTGTAATGTATTGTGCTCTCAACTGTGCTGGTGTTCTGCATATGCTTCTCTGAGTGTGGTGTATGGTGTTTGGTGGTTTTTCTGTTAATTTTGCGTTTTGTGCGTGGTTAGTTTTGTTGAAACTGTTATGTGTGTGTTGTGTGTTTTCCATGTGCTGGCTGAGTCGGGCTTTGTGTGTGCTCTTTGTGATATGGCTCGGTTGCTGTATTGAGCATATTGATTGAAAAGTATGTTACTTGTGTCCTGACTTCATTGTTTTGTGGATAGTGTTACTATAGTGATTTTCTTTCCGAGTTTGTCTTTTTATCATGTGTTTCTGTGCGTTTGCTGCTTGTGTTTCGATTTTGGTGTATTTTGGGTCTCTGTTGCAAAATGTGCATCATCTGTGTCATTTGATGCTGTACCCTGTGTTTTGTGTGTGGATTTGAATGATCTGCTGTTTTGGGATATGTTGTGTAGGGATTGGTTCGGTGTGGCTTTGCTGTGATGTGTGCTTTCTGTGTATGCCCAATATTGTGTTTTCCGTGCGGTGCATTCTTTTCGGTTATGCTGTGTATGTTGTGAGGTAATTTGTGTATTTGGAATGTACTTTGCTGTGGTTGTGCTCTTTTGGTTGTGTGGTGTGTGCTTATGATCCTGAGTTCCCGGTTTGTTGTGTGATGCTCTGTGTCTTCAAGGTGTGGTCACTTTGTGCGTGCTGTAATAGTTTTGAATTGTTTATTCTAATTTCCATGTGTTTAGCAATGGGATTGTTTACCTATGGTTGTGTTGTGTGTTTGTTTTGTGCCGTCTGTGTTGAGCATGTTTGTTTGTGTTCTGAACTCTGTTGAGTCTGTTAATTATGTGTTGTTAATAACGTGTTCTGTGATGTGTGTGTTGTGTGCTTGGTTTACGGTGTGTTAGTTTTCTCTTCCGGGTGTTTAGTGTGTTGTACATATTTGTGCATATGTTTTATGTTGAATAATCTGTGTATACGATGTGTGCGTGTATTGCATGAATGTGTGCTACATCTTGTGCATACTGTGTGACCTGTGACTGATCATTTTTGAGGGTTTTGTGCCCGAGAGTTGTACGTTCGGATTTGAGCTGCCTGTATGTCAATATGTGCTTCTTCACGTGTTTGTGTGTCTTTTCCATAGTGTGGGATATGTTTTGCCCAGGTCATTTCCTGGTTTGTGTGTGCTTGCCATGTGCTTTTGTATGTGCTGTGAGCGTTATGTCTATGTGATGTTATTTTAGCCTTTACATATTTGAGAGTTCTCTCTGTTGGGCTTATGTTTTTTGTGTGTAACGAGAAATGTTAATGTGGGTCGTTGAGCTTTTCCAGGTTATGTGTGTAATGGGAAGTGTGTTGACTCTGTGTTTGTGGTTGTAAGTGATCCTCACTGTGTATAATCTGGGAAAAGTCGTTCATGCCTTTTATGTGCAGTTTTGTGCTATGATGTGTGTGGTGTGTGTTGATTATTGTGAAGATAGCTGTATTGCTGAGAGTTAGTGTGCATTCTATAATTTTGGTTTTAAGGGTGGCCAGGCCAGGATTTGTTTTGTGTCAGTGTGTGTCTTGTGTGTTAAATGTTGTGTTGTTTCCTTTAGTGTGTGTTGTGTTGTGTTTTGTGTGTTGTGTTGTTTTCCGTGTTTTGTCTGTTCTGTTACACGTTTGTTATTGTGTGTGTGGTATGTGTATGTTCTACGTGGTGTCTGGTCCTTTGCTGTGTGTGCAGTGGTATTTTTGTGCAAAGTGTGCACGGCAGTGTGTTATTTGTGTTGTGTGATAGAATGTGCATTATGGTTTATGTGGTGTATTGGGCATTAATGTGCTATGTTTTCCTTTTTTCTAAATTTTGTGTGTGTTCTCTCTGTTGTGTGTTTGCTATGTTTTGTGAGATTTGTGTGGGAAATGTGAGGGTAATATATATTGCTGTTCATTTTGTATGTTGCTCGTGTGTGTTCTCTTTTTGTTGTTATGTGTGAGGTAAGTGATTGTGTGTTGTCTGGGTATTTGTATGTCACATATGTTGCATCTCTTGTGTTTGGTTTTGTTTACGTGACTGTGTATCTTGTGTGTTTTGTGTGTGGCTCTCTTGTTTACATGTAGTGTGCTATGTGTCTGTGCTTTGCATGGCGTTTTACGTGTTGTGTTCTCAGTTGTGTTGGCGTTCTGTGTATGCTTTTCTGACTGTGGTGTATGGTGTGTAGTTCGTTGTCCTTTATTTGACTGTTGAGAATGATGTTACTTATGTTGAACTTGTTTTGTGTGTGTGTTTGTATGTGTGTTGTGTATTTTCCCATATGCAGCCTGGATCTTCTCTGTGTGTGCACTATGTGGTATGTGTCCCTTTCTGTGCTGTGCATAGTGTGACAAATGTGTGTTGTACGTATGAGGTTTTCAATGAGTTGTGGATCGTGGGTGACTTGATTGACTTTCTCTCTGTGTGAGTCTTTACATGTTGTACTGTGTGTTGTTTGCTTGTGTATGGATTTGGTTTTATTTCGTGTCTCTGTTGTGGAATGTGTGGCATCTGTGTTATTGTGCATTATTTCCTGGGTGCGTTTGCGGACTTGAATGATTTGCTGCTTGGGAATATTTTGCGTAGGGATTTTGTATGTATGTGTGTTTGCTGTGATGTTTTCTTTCTGTGTTCGTCCAACTCTGTTTTATGAGTGTCGTGTATACTTTTGGATATGCTGTGTTTGCTGAGTGAGAATTTGTGTTTTGAATGTTCTTTGCTGTGATTGTGTTGTTTTGGTGGTGTGCAGTGTGCAAACGGCACTGAGTTTTACGTTTGTTGTGTAATACTGTGAATTCACTGTGTTGTCATTTTGTGTGTGCTGATATTGTTTTCTACAGTTTTCTCAGTTCCGTGTGCTTAAAAACGGTGTTGCTTACCCATTATTTTTGTTGTGTGTGTGTTGTTTTGTCTCTGTTGTGTATGTTTTGTCATTGGTCTGAGCTCTGTTGCGTCTGTTATGTGTTGTTCTAATACTGTGTTCTGTGTTGTGTGTGTATTTGTGACTTTTGTGGTCTGTGTGTTGAGTGCATTAAACATGTCTGCTGGGTGAGTTTAACGGTTGCATATGCTGTGCATATGTGCTCTTTGTGTTTTAAATGGTTTGTGATATTTGTTTAGCACCCTGTGTGACCTGTGACCAAAATATTTGTGTGTGTTGTGTGTGAGTGTTGTACTTTCTGCATGGTATTGACTTTTTGTGGTTATGTGTTTCTCTCTGTTGTTGCGTGTCTTTTGCTTTGTGTGTGATATGTGTGTTGCCTCTATCGTACCCTTGCTTGTGTGTGGTTGGCATGTGGTTTTGTGTGTGCTGTGCGAGTTCTGTGTGTGTGACTTGATTTTTGTCTGGTTGTATTGGAGAGTTTGTCTCAGTTGTGTTGGTGATTGATGCGTGTAGTGAGAAATGTGTTGAATATGGCTGTTTGCGCTTTTTCAGATTGCGGATAATGTGAAGTGTGTTGACTCTGTTTGTGCTTTGTTAGTGATCCTCACTCTGTGTTCCGAATGTACTCTGTGAAAGTTTTTTATGAATATTATCTGCCTTTATGTGCTGTGAAGCGTATGGTGTTCCTTGATAAGTGTGAACAGTTGTTTGCTGCAAGTTCCTGTGCACTGTTTTTTGTTGTCATAGTGGTCCAGTCAGATCTTGTTGTATATCACTCCATGCATTTTTGTTTTAAATGTGATGTTTTCTTTTGTATTTGAAGTGTTGTGTTCTTACCGTTTTTTCTCTATTACAGGTTTTGTGATGGTGTTTGCTTGTGTGGTGTGTGTATGTTCTATGTTTCGTCTGATATGCTGAGTCCTGTAGGTGTAGTGTGTTGTTTCTGTAGTGTGAGTATAGGAGCAAGTGATTTGTTGTGTTGTGTGATTGTGGATTCTGATTTGCGCTGTTTGGTGTGTGGTGTGTGTGATTGTGTACTTGTGTTTTCTTTAAACTCTGGGTTTTGTGTGTTTTCTCTGTGTTGTGTGTTGCCTGTGTTGTGAAGAGTTTTGAAAGAGATGTGTGTGGTTTACATACTTTGTTCTTTGTCTTGTATGTTTTCTTTTTTTTTTTCTTTGGAGTTTTATGTCTGAGATATGTGTTTGTGTGTTGGGTGCAAAATGTGGCACTTTCTGCGTCATATCTACTGCATCTAGAGGGTTTCATTTTGTTTTCAATGTACTGTATGTTGTGTGTATTGTGTGTGGCCCTCTGGTTCACATGTAGTGTGTGATGTGTCCATTCTTTGCATCGCTTGTAATGTATTGTGCTCTCAACTGTGCTGGTGTTCTGCATATGCTTCTCTGAGTGTGGTGTATGGTGTTTGGTGGTTTTCTTTAAATTTTGCGTTTTGTGCGTGGTTAGTTTTGTTGAAACTGTTATGTGTGTGTTGTGTGTTTTCCATGTGCTGGCTGAGTCGGGCTTTGTGTGTGCTCTTTGTGATATGGCTCGGTTGCTGTATTGAGCATATTGATTGAAAAGTATGTTACTTGTGTCCTGACTTCATTGTTTTGTGGATAGTGTTACTATAGTGATTTTCTTTCCGAGTTTGTCTTTTTATCATGTGTTTCTGTGCGTTTGCTGCTTGTGTTTCGATTTTGGTGTATTTTGGGTCTCTGTTGCAAAATGTGCATCATCTGTGTCATTTGGTGCTGTACCCTGTGTTTTGTGTGTGGATTTGAATGATCTGCTGTTTTGGGATATGTTGTGTAGGGATTGGTTCGGTGTGGCTTTGCTGTGATGTGTGCTTTCTGTGTATGCCCAATATTGTGTTTTCCGTGCGGTGCATTCTTTTCGGTTATGCTCTGTATGTTGTGAGGTAATTTGTGTATTTGGAATGTACTTTGCTGTGGTTGTGCTCTTTTGGTTGTGTGGTGTGTGCTTATGATCCTGAGTTCCCGGTTTGTTGTGTGATGCTCTGTGTCTTCAAGGTGTGGTCACTTTGTGCGTGCTGTAATAGTTTTGAATTGTTTATTCTAATTTCCATGTGTTTAGCAATGGGATTGTTTACCTATGGTTGTGTTGTGTGTTTGTTTTGTGCCGTCTGTGTTGAGCATGTTTGTTTGTGTTCTGAACTCTGTTGAGTCTGTTAATTATGTGTTGTTAATAACGTGTTCTGTGATGTGTGTGTTGTGTGCTTGGTTTACGGTGTGTTAGTTTTCTCTTCTGGGTGTTTAGTGTGTTGTACATATTTGTGCATATGTTTTATGTTGAATAATCTGTGTATACGATGTGTGCGTGTATTGCATGAATGTGTGCTACATCTTGTGCATACTGTGTGACCTGTGACTGATCATTTTTGAGGGTTTTGTGCCCGAGAGTTGTACGTTCGGATTTGAGCTGCCTGTATGTCAATATGTGCTTCTTCACGTGTTTGTGTGTCTTTTCCATAGTGTGGGATATGTTTTGCCCAGGTCATTTCCTGGTTTGTGTGTGCTTGCCATGTGCTTTTGTATGTGCTGTGAGCGTTATGTCTATGTGATGTTATTTTAGCCTTTACATATTTGAGAGTTCTCTCTGTTGGGCTTATGTTTTTTGTGTGTAACGAGAAATGTTAATGTGGGTCGTTGAGCTTTTCCAGGTTATGTGTGTAATGGGAAGTGTGTTGACTCTGTGTTTGTGGTTGTAAGTGATCCTCACTGTGTATAATCTGGGAAAAGTCGTTCATGCCTTTTATGTGCAGTTTTGTGCTATGATGTGTGTGGTGTGTGTTGATTATTGTGAAGATAGCTGTATTGCTGAGAGTTAGTGTGCATTCTATAATTTTGGTTTTAAGGGTGGCCAGGCCAGGATTTGTTTTGTGTCAGTGTGTGTCTTGTGTGTTAAATGTTGTGTTGTTTCCTTTAGTGTGTGTTGTGTTGTGTTTTGTGTGTTGTGTTGTTTTCCGTGTTTTGTCTGTTCTGTTACACGTTTGTTATTGTGTGTGTGGTATGTGTATGTTCTACGTGGTGTCTGGTCCTTTGCTGTGTGTGCAGTGGTATTTTTGTGCAAAGTGTGCACGGCAGTGTGTTATTTGTGTTGTGTGATAGAATGTGCATTATGGTTTATGTGGTGTATTGGGCATTAATGTGCTATGTTTTCCTTTTTTCTAAATTTTGTGTGTGTTCTCTCTGTTGTGTGTTTGCTATGTTTTGTGAGATTTGTGTGGGAAATGTGAGGGTAATATATATTGCTGTTCATTTTGTATGTTGCTCGTGTGTGTTCTCTTTTTGTTGTTATGTGTGAGGTAAGTGATTGTGTGTTGTCTGGGTATTTGTATGTCACATATGTTGCATCTCTTGTGTTTGGTTTTGTTTACGTGACTGTGTATCTTGTGTGTTTTGTGTGTGGCTCTCTTGTTTACATGTAGTGTGCTATGTGTCTGTGCTTTGCATGGCGTTTTACGTGTTGTGTTCTCAGTTGTGTTGGCGTTCTGTGTATGCTTTTCTGACTGTGGTGTATGGTGTGTAGTTCGTTGTCCTTTATTTGACTGTTGAGAATGATGTTACTTATGTTGAACTTGTTTTGTGTGTGTGTTTGTATGTGTGTTGTGTATTTTCCCATATGCAGCCTGGATCTTCTCTGTGTGTGCACTATGTGGTATGTGTCCCTTTCTGTGCTGTGCATAGTGTGACAAATGTGTGTTGTACGTATGAGGTTTTCAATGAGTTGTGGATCGTGGGTGACTTGATTGACTTTCTCTCTGTGTGAGTCTTTACATGTTGTACTGTGTGTTGTTTGCTTGTGTATGGATTTGGTTTTATTTCGTGTCTCTGTTGTGGAATGTGTGGCATCTGTGTTATTGTGCATTATTTCCTGGGTGCGTTTGCGGACTTGAATGATTTGCTGCTTGGGAATATTTTGCGTAGGGATTTTGTATGTATGTGTGTTTGCTGTGATGTTTTCTTTCTGTGTTCGTCCAACTCTGTTTTATGAGTGTCGTGTATACTTTTGGATATGCTGTGTTTGCTGAGTGAGAATTTGTGTTTTGAATGTTCTTTGCTGTGATTGTGTTGTTTTGGTGGTGTGCAGTGTGCAAACGGCACTGAGTTTTACGTTTGTTGTGTAATACTGTGAATTCACTGTGTTGTCATTTTGTGTGTGCTGATATTGTTTTCTACAGTTTTCTCAGTTCCGTGTGCTTAAAAACGGTGTTGCTTACCCATTATTTTTTTTGTGTGTGTGTTGTTTTGTCTCTGTTGTGTATGTTTTGTCATTGGTCTGAGCTCTGTTGCGTCTGTTATGTGTTGTTCTAATACTGTGTTCTGTGTTGTGTGTGTATTTGTGACTTTTGTGGTCTGTGTGTTGAGTGCATTATACATGTCTGCTGGGTGAGTTTAACGGTTGCATATGCTGTGCATATGTGCTCTTTGTGTTTTAAATGGTTTGTGATATTTGTTTAGCACCCTGTGTGACCTGTGACCAAAATATTTGTGTGTGTTGTGTGTGAGTGTTGTACTTTCTGCATGGTATTGACTTTTTGTGGTTATGTGTTTCTCTCTGTTGTTGCGTGTCTTTTGCTTTGTGTGTGATATGTGTGTTGCCTCTATCGTACCCTTGCTTGTGTGTGGTTGGCATGTGGTTTTGTGTGTGCTGTGCGAGTTCTGTGTGTGTGACTTGATTTTTGTCTGGTTGTATTGGAGAGTTTGTCTCAGTTGTGTTGGTGATTGATGCGTGTAGTGAGAAATGTGTTGAATATGGCTGTTTGCGCTTTTTCAGATTGCGGATAATGTGAAGTGTGTTGACTCTGTTTGTGCTTTGTTAGTGATCCTCACTCTGTGTTCCGAATGTACTCTGTGAAAGTTTTTTATGAATATTATCTGCCTTTATGTGCTGTGAAGCGTATGGTGTTCCTTGATAAGTGTGAACAGTTGTTTGCTGCAAGTTCCTGTGCACTGTTTTTTGTTGTCATAGTGGTCCAGTCAGGGCTTGTTGTATATCACTCCATGCATTTTTGTTTTAAATGTGATGTTTTCTTTTGTATTTGAAGTGTTGTGTTCTTACCGTTTTTTCTCTATTACAGGTTTTGTGATGGTGTTTGCTTGTGTGGTGTGTGTATGTTCTATGTTTCGTCTGATATGCTGAGTCCTGTAGGTGTAGTGTGTTGTTTCTGTAGTGTGAGTATAGGAGCAAGTGATTTGTTGTGTTGTGTGATTGTGGATTCTGATTTGCGCTGTTTGGTGTGTGGTGTGTGTGATTGTGTACTTGTGTTTTCTTTAAACTCTGGGTTTTGTGTGTTTTCTCTGTGTTGTGTGTTGCCTGTGTTGTGAAGAGTTTTGAAAGAGATGTGTGTGGTTTACATACTTTGTTCTTTGTCTTGTATGTTTTCTTTTTTTTTTTCTTTGGAGTTTTATGTCTGAGATATGTGTTTGTGTGTTGGGTGCAAAATGTGGCACTTTCTGCGTCATATCTACTGCATCTAGAGGGTTTCATTTTGTTTTCAATGTACTGTATGTTGTGTGTATTGTGTGTGGCCCTCTGGTTCACATGTAGTGTGTGATGTGTCCATTCTTTGCATCGCTTGTAATGTATTGTGCTCTCAACTGTGCTGGTGTTCTGCATATGCTTCTCTGAGTGTGGTGTATGGTGTTTGGTGGTTTTCTTTAAATTTTGCGTTTTGTGCGTGGTTAGTTTTGTTGAAACTGTTATGTGTGTGTTGTGTGTTTTCCATGTGCTGGCTGAGTCGGGCTTTGTGTGTGCTCTGTGTGATATGGCTCGGTTGCTGTATTGAGCATATTGATTGAAAAGTATGTTACTTGTGTCCTGACTTCATTGTTTTGTGGATAGTGTTACTATAGTGATTTTCTTTCCGAGTTTGTCTTTTTATCATGTGTTTCTGTGCGTTTGCTGCTTGTGTTTCGATTTTGGTGTATTTTGGGTCTCTGTTGCAAAATGTGCATCATCTGTGTCATTTGGTGCTGTACCCTGTGTTTTGTGTGTGGATTTGAATGATCTGCTGTTTTGGGATATGTTGTGTAGGGATTGGTTCGGTGTGGCTTTGCTGTGATGTGTGCTTTCTGTGTATGCCCAATATTGTGTTTTCCGTGCGGTGCATTCTTTTCGGTTATGCTCTGTATGTTGTGAGGTAATTTGTGTATTTGGAATGTACTTTGCTGTGGTTGTGCTCTTTTGGTTGTGTGGTGTGTGCTTATGATCCTGAGTTCCCGGTTTGTTGTGTGATGCTCTGTGTCTTCAAGGTGTGGTCACTTTGTGCGTGCTGTAATAGTTTTGAATTGTTTATTCTAATTTCCATGTGTTTAGCAATGGGATTGTTTACCTATGGTTGTGTTGTGTGTTTGTTTTGTGCCGTCTGTGTTGAGCATGTTTGTTTGTGTTCTGAACTCTGTTGAGTCTGTTAATTATGTGTTGTTAATAACGTGTTCTGTGATGTGTGTGTTGTGTGCTTGGTTTACGGTGTGTTAGTTTTCTCTTCTGGGTGTTTAGTGTGTTGTACATATTTGTGCATATGTTTTATGTTGAATAATCTGTGTATACGATGTGTGCGTGTATTGCATGAATGTGTGCTACATCTTGTGCATACTGTGTGACCTGTGACTGATCATTTTTGAGGGTTTTGTGCCCGAGAGTTGTACGTTCGGATTTGAGCTGCCTGTATGTCAATATGTGCTTCTTCACGTGTTTGTGTGTCTTTTCCATAGTGTGGGATATGTTTTGCCCAGGTCATTTCCTGGTTTGTGTGTGCTTGCCATGTGCTTTTGTATGTGCTGTGAGCGTTATGTCTATGTGATGTTATTTTAGCCTTTACATATTTGAGAGTTCTCTCTGTTGGGCTTATGTTTTTTGTGTGTAACGAGAAATGTTAATGTGGGTCGTTGAGCTTTTCCAGGTTATGTGTGTAATGGGAAGTGTGTTGACTCTGTGTTTGTGGTTGTAAGTGATCCTCACTGTGTATAATCTGGGAAAAGTCGTTCATGCCTTTTATGTGCAGTTTTGTGCTATGATGTGTGTGGTGTGTGTTGATTATTGTGAAGATAGCTGTATTGCTGAGAGTTAGTGTGCATTCTATAATTTTGGTTTTAAGGGTGGCCAGGCCAGGATTTGTTTTGTGTCAGTGTGTGTCTTGTGTGTTAAATGTTGTGTTGTTTCCTTTAGTGTGTGTTGTGTTGTGTTTTGTGTGTTGTGTTGTTTTCCGTGTTTTGTCTGTTCTGTTACACGTTTGTTATTGTGTGTGTGGTATGTGTATGTTCTACGTGGTGTCTGGTCCTTTGCTGTGTGTGCAGTGGTATTTTTGTGCAAAGTGTGCACGGCAGTGTGTTATTTGTGTTGTGTGATAGAATGTGCATTATGGTTTATGTGGTGTATTGGGCATTAATGTGCTATGTTTTCCTTTTTTCTAAATTTTGTGTGTGTTCTCTCTGTTGTGTGTTTGCTATGTTTTGTGAGATTTGTGTGGGAAATGTGAGGGTAATATATATTGCTGTTCATTTTGTATGTTGCTCGTGTGTGTTCTCTTTTTGTTGTTATGTGTGAGGTAAGTGATTGTGTGTTGTCTGGGTATTTGTATGTCACATATGTTGCATCTCTTGTGTTTGGTTTTGTTTACGTGACTGTGTATCTTGTGTGTTTTGTGTGTGGCTCTCTTGTTTACATGTAGTGTGCTATGTGTCTGTGCTTTGCATGGCGTTTTACGTGTTGTGTTCTCAGTTGTGTTGGCGTTCTGTGTATGCTTTTCTGACTGTGGTGTATGGTGTGTAGTTCGTTGTCCTTTATTTGACTGTTGAGAATGATGTTACTTATGTTGAACTTGTTTTGTGTGTGTGTTTGTATGTGTGTTGTGTATTTTCCCATATGCAGCCTGGATCTTCTCTGTGTGTGCACTATGTGGTATGTGTCCCTTTCTGTGCTGTGCATAGTGTGACAAATGTGTGTTGTACGTATGAGGTTTTCGATGAGTTGTGGATCGTGGGTGACTTGATTGACTTTCTCTCTGTGTGAGTCTTTACATGTTGTACTGTGTGTTGTTTGCTTGTGTATGGATTTGGTTTTATTTCGTGTCTCTGTTGTGGAATGTGTGGCATCTGTGTTATTGTGCATTATTTCCTGGGTGCGTTTGCGGACTTGAATGATTTGCTGCTTGGGAATATTTTGCGTAGGGATTTTGTATGTATGTGTGTTTGCTGTGATGTTTTCTTTCTGTGTTCGTCCAACTCTGTTTTATGAGTGTCGTGTATACTTTTGGATATGCTGTGTTTGCTGAGTGAGAATTTGTGTTTTGAATGTTCTTTGCTGTGATTGTGTTGTTTTGGTGGTGTGCAGTGTGCAAACGGCACTGAGTTTTACGTTTGTTGTGTAATACTGTGAATTCACTGTGTTGTCATTTTGTGTGTGCTGATATTGTTTTCTACAGTTTTCTCAGTTCCGTGTGCTTAAAAACGGTGTTGCTTACCCATTATTTTTTTTGTGTGTGTGTTGTTTTGTCTCTGTTGTGTATGTTTTGTCATTGGTCTGAGCTCTGTTGCGTCTGTTATGTGTTGTTCTAATACTGTGTTCTGTGTTGTGTGTGTATTTGTGACTTTTGTGGTCTGTGTGTTGAGTGCATTATACATGTCTGCTGGGTGAGTTTAACGGTTGCATATGCTGTGCATATGTGCTCTTTGTGTTTTAAATGGTTTGTGATATTTGTTTAGCACCCTGTGTGACCTGTGACCAAAATATTTGTGTGTGTTGTGTGTGAGTGTTGTACTTTCTGCATGGTATTGACTTTTTGTGGTTATGTGTTTCTCTCTGTTGTTGCGTGTCTTTTGCTTTGTGTGTGATATGTGGGTTGCCTCTATCGTACCCTTGCTTGTGTGTGGTTGGCATGTGGTTTTGTGTGTGCTGTGCGAGTTCTGTGTGTGTGACTTGATTTTTGTCTGGTTGTATTGGAGAGTTTGTCTCAGTTGTGTTGGTGATTGATGCGTGTAGTGAGAAATGTGTTGAATATGGCTGTTTGCGCTTTTTCAGATTGCGGATAATGTGAAGTGTGTTGACTCTGTTTGTGCTTTGTTAGTGATCCTCACTCTGTGTTCCGAATGTACTCTGTGAAAGTTTTTTATGGATATTATCTGCCTTTATGTGCTGTGAAGCGTATAGTGTGCCTTGATAAGTGTGAACAGTTGTTTGCTGCAAGTTCCTGTGCACTGTTTTTTGTTGTCATAGTTGTCCAGTCAGGGCTTGTTGTATATCACTCCATGCATTTTTGTTTTAAATGTGAGGTTTTCTTTTGTATTTGAAGTGTTGTGTTCTTACCGTTTTTTCTCTATTACAGGTTTTGTGATGGTGTTTGCTTGTGTGGTGTGTGTATGTTCTATGTTTCGTCTGATATGCTGAGTCCTGTAGGTGTAGTGTGTTGTTTCTGTAGTGTGAGTATAGGAGCAAGTGATTTGTTGTGTTGTGTGATTGTGGATTCTGATTTGCGCTGTTTGGTGTGTGGTGTGTGTGATTGTGTACTTGTGTTTTCTTTAAACTCTGGGTTTTGTGTGTTTTCTCTGTGTTGTGTGTTGCCTGTGTTGTGAAGAGTTTTGAAAGAGATGTGTGTGGTTTACATACTTTGTTCTTTGTCTTGTATGTATTCTTTTTTTTTTTTCTTTGGAGTTTTATGTCTGAGATATGTGTTTGTGTGTTGGGTGCAAAATGTGGCACTTTCTGCGTCATATCTACTGCATCTAGAGGGTTTCATTTTGTTTTCAATGTACTGTATGTTGTGTGTATTGTGTGTGGCCCTCTGGTTCACATGTAGTGTGTGATGTGTCCATTCTTTGCATCGCTTGTAATGTATTGTGCTCTCAACTGTGCTGGTGTTCTGCATATGCTTCTCTGAGTGTGGTGTATGGTGTTTGGTGGTTTTCTTTTAATTTTGCGTTTTGTGCGTGGTTAGTTTTGTTGAAACTGTTATGTGTGTGTTGTGTGTTTTCCATGTGCTGGCTGAGTCGGGCTTTGTGTGTGCTCTTTGTGATATGGCTCGGTTGCTGTATTGAGCATATTGATTGAAAAGTATGTTACTTGTGTCCTGACTTCATTGTTTTGTGGATAGTGTTACTATAGTGATTTTCTTTCCGAGTTTGTCTTTTTATCATGTGTTTCTGTGCGTTTGCTGCTTGTGTTTCGATTTTGGTGTATTTTGGGTCTCTGTTGCAAAATGTGCATCATCTGTGTCATTTGGTGCTGTACTCTGTGTTTTGTGTGTGGATTTGAATGATCTGCTGTTTTGGGATATGTTGTGTAGGGATTGGTTCGGTGTGGCTTTGCTGTGATGTGTGCTTTCTGTGTATGCCCAATATTGTGTTTTCCGCGAGGTGCATTCTTTTCGGTTATGCTGTGTATGTTGTGAGGTAATTTGTGTATTTGGAATGTACTTTGCTGTGGTTGTGCTCTTTTTGTTGTGTGGTGTGTGCTTATGATCCTGAGTTCCCGGTTTGTTGTGTGATGCTGTGTGTCTTCAAGGTGTGGTCACTTTGTGCGTGCTGTAATAGTTTTGAATTGTTTATTCTAATTTCCATGTGTTTAGCAATGGGATTGTTTACCTATGGTTGTGTTGTGTGTTTGTTTTGTGCCGTCTGTGTTGAGCATGTTTGTTTGTGTTCTGAACTCTGTTGAGTCTGTTAATTATGTGTTGTTAATAACGTGTTCTGTGATGTGTGTGTTGTGTGCTTGGTTTACGGTGTGTTAGTTTTCTCTTCTGGGTTTTTTGTGTGTTGTACATATTTGCTGCATATGTTTTATGTTGAATAATCTGTGTATACGATGTGTGCGTGTATATGCATGAATGTGTGCTACATCTTGTGCATACTGTGTGACCTGTGACTGATCATTTTTGTGCGTTTTGTGCCCGAGAGTTGTACGTTCGGAACTGAGCTGCCTGTATGTAAATATGTGCTTCTTCACGTGTTTGTGTGTCTTTTCCATAGTGTGGGATATGTGTTGCCCAGGTCATTTCCTGGTTTGTGTGTGCTTGGCATGTGGTTTTGTATGTGCTGTGAGCGTTTTGTCTATGTGATGTTATTTTAGCATTTATATATTTGAGAGTTTCTCTCTGTTGGGCTTATGTTTTTTGTGTGTAATGAGAAATGTTAATGTGGTTCGTTGAGCTTTTCCGGGTTATGTGTGTAATGGGAAGTGTGTTGACTCTGTGGTTGTGGTTGTAAGTGATCCTCACTGTGTATACTCTGGGAAAAGGGGTTCATGCCTATTATGTGCAGTTAAATGCTATGATGTGTGTGGTGTCTGTTGATTATTGTGAAGATAGCTGTAATGCTGAGAGTTTGTGTGCATTCTATAATTTTGGTTTTAAGGGTGGCCAGGCCAGGATTTGTTTTTTGTCAGTGTGTGTCTTGTGTGTTAAATGCTGTGTTGTTTCCTTTAGTGTGTGATGTGTTGTGTTTTGTGCGTTGTGTTGTTTTCCGTGTTTTGTCTGTTCTGTTACACGTTTGTTATTGTGTGTGTGGTATGTGTATGTTCTATGTGGTGTCTGGTTCTTTGCTGTGTGTGCAGTGCTATTTTTGTGCAAAGTGTACACAGCAGTGTGTTATTTGTGTTGTGTGATAGAATGTGCATTCTGGTTTGTGTGGTGTATTGGGCATTATTGTGTTATGTTTTCGTTTTTTCTAAATTTTGTGTGTGTTCTCTCTGTTGTGTGTTTGCTATGTTTTGTGAGTTTTGTGTGGGAAATGTGAGGGTTACATATATTGCTATTCATTTTGTATGTGGCTCGTGTGTGTTCTCTTTTTGGTGTTATGTGTGAAGTAAGTGCTTTTGTGTTGTCTGGGTCTTTGTATGTCATATATGTTGAATCTATTGTGTTTGATTTTGTTTACGTGACTGTGTATCTTGTGTTTTTGTTTGTGGCTCACTTGGTTACATGTAGTGTGCTATGTGACTGTGCTTTTCATGGTGTTATGCGTGTTGTGTTCTAAGTTGTGTTGGCGTTTTGTGTATGCTTTTCTGAATGTGGTGTATGGTGTGTAGTTCGTTGTCCTTTATTTGACTGTTGAGAATGATGTTACTTATGTTGAAGTTGTTTTGTGTGTGTGTTTGTATGTGTGTTGTGTATTTTCCCTTATGCAGCCTGGATCTTCTCTGTGTGTGCACTATGTGGTATGTGTCCCTTTCTGTGCTGTGCATAGTGTGACAAATGTGTGTTGGATGTATGAGGTTTTCGATGAGTTGTGGATCGTGAGTGACTTGATTGACTTTCTCTCTGTGTGAGTCTTTACATGTGGTACTGTGTGTTGTTTGCTTGTGTACGGATTTGGTTTTATTTCGTGTCTCTGTTGTGGAATGTGTGGCATCTGTGTTATTGTGCATTATTTGCTGGGTGCGTTTGCGGACTTGAATGATTTGCTGCTTGGGAATATTTTGCGTAGGGATTTTGTATGTATGTGTGTTTGCTGTGATGTTTTCTTTCTGTGTTCCTCCAACTCTGTTTTATGAGTGTGGTGTATACTTTTGGATATGCTGTGTTTGCTGAGTGAGAATTTGTGTTTTGAATGTTCTTTGCTGTGATTGTGTTGCTTTGGTGATGTGCAGTGTGCGTACGGCACTGAGATTTACGTTTGTTGTGTAATACTGTAACTTCACTGTGTTGTCATTTTGTGTGTGCTGATATAGTTTTCTACAGTTTTTCTCAGTTCCGTGTGCTTAAAAACGGTGTTGCTTACCCATTATTTTTGTTGTGTGTGTGTTGTGTTGTCTGTGTTGTGTATGTTTTGTCATTGGTCTGAGCTCTGTTGTGTCTGTTATGTGTTGTTCTAATACTGTGTTCTGTGTTGTGTGTGTATTTGTGACTTTGATGGTCTGTGTGTTGACTGCATTATACATGTTTGCTGGGTGAGTTTAACGTTTGCATATGCTGTGCTTATGTGCTCTTTGTGTTTTAAGTGGTGTGTGATATTTGTTTAGCACGCTGTGTGACCTGTGACCAAAATATTTGTGTGTGTTGTGTGTGAGTGTTGTAATTTCTGCATGGTATTGACTTTATGTGGGTATGTGTTTCTAACTGTTGTTGCGTTTCTTTTGCTTTGTGTGTGATATGTGGGTTGCCTCTATCATACCTTTGCTTGTGTGTGTTTCGCATGTGGTTTTGTATGTGCTGTGTGAGTTATGTGTGTTTGACTTGATTTTTGTCTGGTTGTGTTTGAGAATTTGTCTCAGTTGTGTTGGTGATTGATGCGTGTAATGAGAAATGTGTTGAATATGGCTGTTTGCGCTTTTTCAGATTGTGGATAATGTGAAGTGTGTTGACTCTGTTTGTGCTTTGTTAGTGATCCTCACTCTGTGTTCCGAATGTACTCTGTGAAACTTTTTTATGGATATTATCTGCCTTTATGTGCTGTGAAGCGTATGGTGTGCCTTGATAAGTGTGAACAGTTGTTTGCTGCAAGTTCCTGTGCATTGTTTTTTGTTGTCATAGTGGTCCAGTCAGGGCTTGTTGTATATCACTCCATGCATTTTTGTTCTAAATGTGATGTTTTCTTTTGTATTTGAAGCGTTGTGTCCTTACCGCTTTTTCTCTATTACAGGATTTGTGATGGTGTTTCCTTGTGTGTTGTGTGTATGTTCTATGTTTTATCTGATATGCTCAGTGCTGTAGGTGTAGTGTGTTGTTTCTGTAGTGTGAGTATAGGAGCAAGTGATTTGTTGTGTTGTGTGATTGTGGATTCTGATTTGCGCTGTTTGGTGTGTGGTGTGTGTGATTGTGTACTTGTGTTTTCTTTAAACTCTGGGTTTTGTGTGTTTTCTCTGTGTTGTGTGTTGCCTGTGTTGTGAAGAGTTTTGAAAGAGATGTGTGTGGTTTACATACTTTGTTCTTTGTCTTGTATGTTTTCTTTTTTTTTTTCTTTGGAGTTTTATGTCTGAGATATGTGTTTGTGTGTTGGGTGCAAAATGTGGCACTTTCTGCGTCATATCTACTGCATCTAGAGGGTTTCATTTTGTTTTCAATGTACTGTATGTTGTGTGTATTGTGTGTGGCCCTCTGGTTCACATGTAGTGTGTGATGTGTCCATTCTTTGCATCGCTTGTAATGTATTGTGCTCTCAACTGTGCTGGTGTTCTGCATATGCTTCTCTGAGTGTGGTGTATGGTGTTTGGTGGTTTTCTTTTAATTTTGCGTTTTGTGCGTGGTTAGTTTTGTTGAAACTGTTATGTGTGTGTTGTGTGTTTTCCATGTGCTGGCTGAGTCGGGCTTTGTGTGTGCTCTTTGTGATATGGCTCGGTTGCTGTATTGAGCATATTGATTGAAAAGTATGTTACTTGTGTCCTGACTTCATTGTTTTGTGGATAGTGTTACTATAGTGATTTTCTTTCCGAGTTTGTCTTTTTATCATGTGTTTCTGTGCGTTTGCTGCTTGTGTTTCGATTTTGGTGTATTTTGGGTCTCTGTTGCAAAATGTGCATCATCTGTGTCATTTGGTGCTGTACCCTGTGTTTTGTGTGTGGATTTGAATGATCTGCTGTTTTGGGATATGTTGTGTAGGGATTGGTTCGGTGTGGCTTTGCTGTGATGTGTGCTTTCTGTGTATGCCCAATATTGTGTTTTCCGCGAGGTGCATTCTTTTCGGTTATGCTGTGTATGTTGTGAGGTAATTTGTGTATTTGGAATGTACTTTGCTGTGGTTGTGCTCTTTTTGTTGTGTGGTGTGTGCTTATGATCCTGAGTTCCCGGTTTGTTGTGTGATGCTGTGTGTCTTCAAGGTGTGGTCACTTTGTGCGTGCTGTAATAGTTTTGAATTGTTTATTCTAATTTCCATGTGTTTAGCAATGGGATTGTTTACCTATGGTTGTGTTGTGTGTTTGTTTTGTGCCGTCTGTGTTGAGCATGTTTGTTTGTGTTCTGAACTCTGTTGAGTCTGTTAATTATGTGTTGTTAATAACGTGTTCTGTGATGTGTGTGTTGTGTGCTTGGTTTACGGTGTGTTAGTTTTCTCTTCTGGGTTTTTTGTGTGTTGTACATATTTGCTGCATATGTTTTATGTTGAATAATCTGTGTATACGATGTGTGCGTGTATATGCATGAATGTGTGCTACATCTTGTGCATACTGTGTGACCTGTGACTGATCATTTTTGTGCGTTTTGTGCCCGAGAGTTGTACGTTCGGAACTGAGCTGCCTGTATGTAAATATGTGCTTCTTCACGTGTTTGTGTGTCTTTTCCATAGTGTGGGATATGTGTTGCCCAGGTCATTTCCTGGTTTGTGTGTGCTTGGCATGTGGTTTTGTATGTGCTGTGAGCGTTTTGTCTATGTGATGTTATTTTAGCATTTATATATTTGAGAGTTTCTCTCTGTTGGGCTTATGTTTTTTGTGTGTAACGAGAAATGTTAATGTGGTTCGTTGAGCTTTTCCGGGTTATGTGTGTAATGGGAAGTGTGTTGACTCTGTGGTTGTGGTTGTAAGTGATCCTCACTGTGTATACTCTGGGAAAAGGGGTTCATGCCTATTATGTGCAGTTAAATGCTATGATGTGTGTGGTGTCTGTTGATTATTGTGAAGATAGCTGTAATGCTGAGAGTTTGTGTGCATTCTATAATTTTGGTTTTAAGGGTGGCCAGGCCAGGATTTGTTTTTTGTCAGTGTGTGTCTTGTGTGTTAAATGCTGTGTTGTTTCCTTTAGTGTGTGATGTGTTGTGTTTTGTGCGTTGTGTTGTTTTCCGTGTTTTGTCTGTTCTGTTACACGTTTGTTATTGTGTGTGTGGTATGTGTATGTTCTATGTGGTGTCTGGTTCTTTGCTGTGTGTGCAGTGCTATTTTTGTGCAAAGTGTACACAGCAGTGTGTTATTTGTGTTGTGTGATAGAATGTGCATTCTGGTTTGTGTGGTGTATTGGGCATTATTGTGTTATGTTTTCGTTTTTTCTAAATTTTGTGTGTGTTCTCTCTGTTGTGTGTTTGCTATGTTTTGTGAGTTTTGTGTGGGAAATGTGAGGGTTACATATATTGCTATTCATTTTGTATGTGGCTCGTGTGTGTTCTCTTTTTGGTGTTATGTGTGAAGTAAGTGCTTTTGTGTTGTCTGGGTCTTTGTATGTCATATATGTTGAATCTATTGTGTTTGATTTTGTTTACGTGACTGTGTATCTTGTGTGTTTTGTTTGTGGCTCACTTGGTTACATGTAGTGTGCTATGTGACTGTGCTTTTCATGGTGTTATGCGTGTTGTGTTCTAAGTTGTGTTGGCGTTTTGTGTATGCTTTTCTGAATGTGGTGTATGGTGTGTAGTTCGTTGTCCTTTATTTGACTGTTGAGAATGATGTTACTTATGTTGAAGTTGTTTTGTGTGTGTGTTTGTATGTGTGTTGTGTATTTTCCCTTATGCAGCCTGGATCTTCTCTGTGTGTGCACTATGTGGTATGTGTCCCTTTCTGTGCTGTGCATAGTGTGACAAATGTGTGTTGGATGTATGAGGTTTTCGATGAGTTGTGGATCGTGAGTGACTTGATTGACTTTCTCTCTGTGTGAGTCTTTACATGTGGTACTGTGTGTTGTTTGCTTGTGTACGGATTTGGTTTTATTTCGTGTCTCTGTTGTGGAATGTGTGGCATCTGTGTTATTGTGCATTATTTGCTGGGTGCGTTTGCGGACTTGAATGATTTGCTGCTTGGGAATATTTTGCGTAGGGATTTTGTATGTATGTGTGTTTGCTGTGATGTTTTCTTTCTGTGTTCGTCCAACTCTGTTTTATGAGTGTGGTGTATACTTTTGGATATGCTGTGTTTGCTGAGTGAGAATTTGTGTTTTGAATGTTCTTTGCTGTGATTGTGTTGCTTTGGTGATGTGCAGTGTGCGTACGGCACTGAGATTTACGTTTGTTGTGTAATACTGTAACTTCACTGTGTTGTCATTTTGTGTGTGCTGATATAGTTTTCTACAGTTTTTCTCAGTTCCGTGTGCTTAAAAACGGTGTTGCTTACCCATTATTTTTGTTGTGTGTGTGTTGTGTTGTCTGTGTTGTGTATGTTTTGTCATTGGTCTGAGCTCTGTTGTGTCTGTTATGTGTTGTTCTAATACTGTGTTCTGTGTTGTGTGTGTATTTGTGACTTTGATGGTCTGTGTGTTGACTGCATTATACATGTTTGCTGGGTGAGTTTAACGTTTGCATATGCTGTGCTTATGTGCTCTTTGTGTTTTAAGTGGTGTGTGATATTTGTTTAGCACGCTGTGTGACCTGTGACCAAAATATTTGTGTGTGTTGTGTGTGAGTGTTGTAATTTCTGCATGGTATTGACTTTATGTGGGTATGTGTTTCTAACTGTTGTTGCGTTTCTTTTGCTTTGTGTGTGATATGTGGGTTGCCTCTATCATACCTTTGCTTGTGTGTGTTTCGCATGTGGTTTTGTATGTGCTGTGTGAGTTATGTGTGTTTGACTTGATTTTTGTCTGGTTGTGTTTGAGAATTTGTCTCAGTTGTGTTGGTGATTGATGCGTGTAATGAGAAATGTGTTGAATATGGCTGTTTGCGCTTTTTCAGATTGTGGATAATGTGAAGTGTGTTGACTCTGTTTGTGCTTTGTTAGTGATCCTCACTCTGTGTTCCGAATGTACTCTGTGAAACTTTTTTATGGATATTATCTGCCTTTATGTGCTGTGAAGCGTATGGTGTGCCTTGATAAGTGTGAACAGTTGTTTGCTGCAAGTTCCTGTGCATTGTTTTTTGTTGTCATAGTGGTCCAGTCAGGGCTTGTTGTATATCACTCCATGCATTTTTGTTCTAAATGTGATGTTTTCTTTTGTATTTGAAGCGTTGTGTCCTTACCGCTTTTTCTCTATTACAGGATTTGTGATGGTGTTTCCTTGTGTGTTGTGTGTATGTTCTATGTTTTATCTGATATGCTCAGTGCTGTAGGTGTAGTGTGTTGTTTCTGTAGTGTGAGTATAGGAGCAAGTGATTTGTTGTGTTGTGTGATTGTGGATTCTGATTTGCGCTGTTTGGTGTGTGGTGTGTGTGATTGTGTACTTGTGTTTTCTTTAAACTCTGGGTTTTGTGTGTTTTCTCTGTGTTGTGTGTTGCCTGTGTTGTGAAGAGTTTTGAAAGAGATGTGTGTGGTTTACATACTTTGTTCTTTGTCTTGTATGTTTTCTTTTTTTTTTTCTTTGGAGTTTTATGTCTGAGATATGTGTTTGTGTGTTGGGTGCAAAATGTGGCACTTTCTGCGTCATATCTACTGCATCTAGAGGGTTTCATTTTGTTTTCAATGTACTGTATGTTGTGTGTATTGTGTGTGGCCCTCTGGTTCACATGTAGTGTGTGATGTGTCCATTCTTTGCATCGCTTGTAATGTATTGTGCTCTCAACTGTGCTGGTGTTCTGCATATGCTTCTCTGAGTGTGGTGTATGGTGTTTGGTGGTTTTCTTTTAATTTTGCGTTTTGTGCGTGGTTAGTTTTGTTGAAACTGTTATGTGTGTGTTGTGTGTTTTCCATGTGCTGGCTGAGTCGGGCTTTGTGTGTGCTCTTTGTGATATGGCTCGGTTGCTGTATTGAGCATATTGATTGAAAAGTATGTTACTTGTGTCCTGACTTCATTGTTTTGTGGATAGTGTTACTATAGTGATTTTCTTTCCGAGTTTGTCTTTTTATCATGTGTTTCTGTGCGTTTGCTGCTTGTGTTTCGATTTTGGTGTATTTTGGGTCTCTGTTGCAAAATGTGCATCATCTGTGTCATTTGGTGCTGTACCCTGTGTTTTGTGTGTGGATTTGAATGATCTGCTGTTTTGGGATATGTTGTGTAGGGATTGGTTCGGTGTGGCTTTGCTGTGATGTGTGCTTTCTGTGTATGCCCAATATTGTGTTTTCCGCGAGGTGCATTCTTTTCGGTTATGCTGTGTATGTTGTGAGGTAATTTGTGTATTTGGAATGTACTTTGCTGTGGTTGTGCTATTTTGGTTGTGTGGTGTGTGCTTATGACCCTGAGTTCCCGGTTTGTTGTGTGATGCTGTGTGTCTTCAAGGTGTGGTCACTTTGTGCGTGCTGTAATAGTTTTGAATTGTTTATTCTAATTTCCATGTGTTTAGCAATGGGATTGTTTACCTATGGTTGTGTTGTGTGTTTGTTTTGTGCCGTCTGTGTTGAGCATGTTTGTTTGTGTTCTGAACTCTGTTGAGTCTGTTAATTATGTGTTGTTAATAACGTGTTCTGTGATGTGTGTGTTGTGTGCTTGGTTTACGGTGTGTTAGTTTTCTCTTCTGGGTGTTTAGTGTGTTGTACATATTTGTGCATATGTTTTATGTTGAATAATCTGTGTATACGATGTGTGCGTGTATTGCATGAATGTGTGCTACATCTTGTGCATACTGTGTGACCTGTGACTAATCATTTTTGAGGGTTTTGTGCCCGAGAGTTGTACGTTCGGATTTGAGCTGCCTGTATGTCAATATGTGCTTCTTCACGTGTTTGTGTGTCTTTTCCATAGTGTGGGATATGTGTTGCCCAGGTCATTTCCTGGTTTGTGTGTGCTTGCCATGTGCTTTTGTATGTGCTGTGAGCGTTATGTCTATGTGATGTTATTTTAGCCTTTACATATTTGAGAGTTCTCTCTGTTGGGCTTATGTTTTTTGTGTGTAACGAGAAATGTTAATGTGGGTCGTTGAGCTTTTCCAGGTTATGTGTGTAATGGGAAGTGTGTTGACTCTGTGTTTGTGGTTGTAAGTGATCCTCACTGTGTATAATCTGGGAAAAGTCGTTCATGCCTTTTATGTGCAGTTTTGTGCTATGATGTGTGTGGTGTGTGTTGATTATTGTGAAGATAGCTGTATTGCTGAGAGTTTGTGTGCATTCTATAATTTTGGTTTTAAGGGTGGCCAGGCCAGGATTTGTTTTGTGTCAGTGTGTGTCTTGTGTGTTAAATGTTGTGTTGTTTCCTTTAGTGTGTGTTGTGTTGTGTTTTGTGTGTTGTGTTGTTTTCCGTGTTTTGTCTGTTCTGTTACACGTTTGTTATTGTGTGTGTGGTATGTGTATGTTCTACGTGGTGTCTGGTCCTTTGCTGTGTGTGCAGTGGTATTTTTGTGCAAAGTGTGCACGGCAGTGTGTTATTTGTGTTGTGTGATAGAATGTGCATTATGGTTTATGTGGTGTATTGGGCATTAATGTGCTATGTTTTCCTTTTTTCTAAATTTTGTGTGTGTTCTCTCTGTTGTGTGTTTGCTATGTTTTGTGAGATTTGTGTGGGAAATGTGAGGGTAACATATATTGCTGTTCATTTTGTATGTTGCTCGTGTGTGTTCTCTTTTTGTTGTTATGTGTGAGGTAAGTGATTGTGTGTTGTCTGGGTATTTGTATGTCACATATGTTGCATCTCTTGTGTTTGGTTTTGTTTACGTGACTGTGTATCTTGTGTGTTTTGTGTGTGGCTCTCTTGTTTACATGTAGTGTGCTATGTGTCTGTGCTTTGCATGCCGTTTTACGTGTTGTGTTCTCAGTTGTGTTGGCGTTCTGTGTATGCTTTTCTGACTGTGGTGTATGGTGTGTAGTTCGTTGTCCTTTATTTGACTGTTGAGAATGATGTTACTTATGTTGAACTTGTTTTGTGTGTGTGTTTGTATGTGTGTTGTGTATTTTCCCATATGCAGCCTGGATCTTCTCTGTGTGTGCACTATGTGGTATGTGTCCCTTTCTGTGCTGTGCATAGTGTGACAAATGTGTGTTGTATGTATGAGGTTTTCGATGAGTTGTGGATCGTGGGTGACTTGATTGACTTTCTCTCTGTGTGAGTCTTTACATGTTGTACTGTGTGTTGTTTGCTTGTGTATGGATTTGGTTTTATTTCGTGTCTCTGTTGTGGAATGTGTGGCATCTGTGTTATTGTGCATTATTTCCTGGGTGCGTTTGCGGACTTGAATGATTTGCTGCTTGGGAATATTTTGCGTAGGGATTTTGTATGTATGTGTGTTTGCTGTGATGTTTTCTTTCTGTGTTCGTCCAACTCTGTTTTATGAGTGTCGTGTATACTTTTGGATATGCTGTGTTTGCTGAGTGAGAATTTGTGTTTTGAATGTTCTTTGCTGTGATTGTGTTGTTTTGGTGGTGTGCAGTGTGCAAACGGCACTGAGTTTTACGTTTGTTGTGTAATACTGTGAATTCACTGTGTTGTCATTTTGTGTGTGCTGATATTGTTTTCTACAGTTTTCTCAGTTCCGTGTGCTTAAAAACGGTGTTGCTTACCCATTATTTTTGTTGTGTGTGTGTTGTTTTGTCTCTGTTGTGTATGTTTTGTCATTGGTCTGAGCTCTGTTGTGTCTGTTATGTGTTGTTCTAATACTGTGTTCTGTGTTGTGTGTGTATTTGTGACTTTTGTGGTCTGTGTGTTGAGTGCATTATACATGTCTGCTGGGTGAGTTTAACGGTTGCATATGCTGTGCATATGTGCTCTTTGTGTTTTAAATGGTTTGTGATATTTGTTTAGCACCCTGTGTGACCTGTGACCAAAATATTTGTGTGTGTTGTGTGTGAGTGTTGTACTTTCTGCATGGTATTGACTTTTTGTGGTTATGTGTTTCTCTCTGTTGTTGCGTGTCTTTTGCTTTGTGTGTGATATGTGGGTTGCCTCTATCGTACCCTTGCTTGTGTGTGGTTGGCATGTGGTTTTGTGTGTGCTGTGCGAGTTCTGTGTGTGTGACTTGATTTTTGTCTGGTTGTATTGGAGAGTTTGTCTCAGTTGTGTTGGTGATTGATGCGTGTAGTGAGAAATGTGTTGAATATGGCTGTTTGCGCTTTTTCAGATTGCGGATAATGTGAAGTGTGTTGACTCTGTTTGTGCTTTGTTAGTGATCCTCACTCTGTGTTCCGAATGTACTCTGTGAAAGTTTTTTATGGATATTATCTGCCTTTATGTTCTGTGAAGCGTATAGTGTGCCTTGATAAGTGTGAACAGTTGTTTGCTGCAAGTTCCTGTGCACTGTTTTTTGTTGTCATAGTTGTCCAGTCAGGGCTTGTTGTATATCACTCCATGCATTTTTGTTTTAAATGTGAGGTTTTCTTTTGTATTTGAAGTGTTGTGTTCTTACCGTTTTTTCTCTATTACAGGTTTTGTGATGGTGTTTGCTTGTGTGGTGTGTGTATGTTCTATGTTTCGTCTGATATGCTGAGTCCTGTAGGTGTAGTGTGTTGTTTCTGTAGTGTGAGTATAGGAGCAAGTGATTTGTTGTGTTGTGTGATTGTGGATTCTGATTTGCGCTCTTTGGTGTGTGGTGTGTGTGATTGTGTACTTGTGTTTTCTTTAAACTCTGGGTTTTGTGTGTTTTCTCTGTGTTGTGTGTTGCCTGTGTTGTGAAGAGTTTTGAAAGAGATGTGTGTGGTTTACATACTTTGTTCTTTGTCTTGTATGTTTTCTTTTTTTTTTTCTTTGTAGTTTTATGTCTGAGATATGTTTGTGTGTTGGGTGCAAAATGTGGCACTTTCTGCGTCATATCTACTGCATCTAGAGGGTTTCATTTTGTTTTCAATGTACTGTATGTTGTGTGTATTGTGTGTGGCCCTCTGGTTCACATGTAGTGTGTGATGTGTCCATTCTTTGCATCGCTTGTAATGTATTGTGCTCTCAACTGTGCTGGTGTTCTGCATATGCTTCTCTGAGTGTGGTGTATGGTGTTTGGTGGTTTTCTTTAAATTTTGCGTTTTGTGCGTGGTTAGTTTTGTTGAAACTGTTATGTGTGTGTTGTGTGTTTTCCATGTGCTGGCTGAGTCGGGCTTTGTGTGTGCTCTTTGTGATATGGCTCGGTTGCTGTATTGAGCATATTGATTGAAAAGTATGTTACTTGTGTCCTGACTTCATTGTTTTGTGGATAGTGTTACTATAGTGATTTTCTTTCCGAGTTTGTCTTTTTATCATGTGTTTCTGTGCGTTTGCTGCTTGTGTTTCGATTTTGGTGTATTTTGGGTCTCTGTTGCAAAATGTGCATCATCTGTGTCATTTGGTGCTGTACCCTGTGTTTTGTGTGTGGATTTGAATGATCTGCTGTTTTGGGATATGTTGTGTAGGGATTGGTTCGGTGTGGCTTTGCTGTGATGTGTGCTTTCTGTGTATGCCCAATATTGTGTTTTCCGCGAGGTGCATTCTTTTCGGTTATGCTGTGTATGTTGTGAGGTAATTTGTGTATTTGGAATGTACTTTGCTGTGGTTGTGCTCTTTTTGTTGTGTGGTGTGTGCTTATGATCCTGAGTTCCCGGTTTGTTGTGTGATGCTGTGTGTCTTCAAGGTGTGGTCACTTTGTGCGTGCTGTAATAGTTTTGAATTGTTTATTCTAATTTCCATGTGTTTAGCAATGGGATTGTTTACCTATGGTTGTGTTGTGTGTTTGTTTTGTGCCGTCTGTGTTGAGCATGTTTGTTTGTGTTCTGAACTCTGTTGAGTCTGTTAATTATGTGTTGTTAATAACGTGTTCTGTGATGTGTGTGTTGTGTGCTTGGTTTACGGTGTGTTAGTTTTCTCTTCTGGGTTTTTTGTGTGTTGTACATATTTGCTGCATATGTTTTATGTTGAATAATCTGTGTATACGATGTGTGCGTGTATTGCATGAATGTGTGCTACATCTTGTGCATACTGTGTGACCTGTGACTGATCATTTTTGTGCGTTTTGTGCCCGAGAGTTGTACGTTCGGAACTGAGCTGCCTGTATGTAAATATGTGCTTCTTCACGTGTTTGTGTGTCTTTTCCATAGTGTGGGATATGTGTTGCCCAGGTCATTTCCTGGTTTGTGTGTGCTTGGCATGTGGTTTTGTATGTGCTGTGAGCGTTTTGTCTATGTGATGTTATTTTAGCATTTATATATTTGAGAGTTTCTCTCTGTTGGGCTTATGTTTTTTGTGTGTAACGAGAAATGTTAATGTGGTTCGTTGAGCTTTTCCGGGTTATGTGTGTAATGGGAAGTGTGTTGACTCTGTGGTTGTGGTTGTAAGTGATCCTCACTGTGTATACTCTGGGAAAAGGGGTTCATGCCTATTATGTGCAGTTAAATGCTATGATGTGTGTGGTGTCTGTTGATTATTGTGAAGATAGCTGTAATGCTGAGAGTTTGTGTGCATTCTATAATTTTGGTTTTAAGGGTGGCCAGGCCAGGATTTGTTTTTTGTCAGTGTGTGTCTTGTGTGTTAAATGCTGTGTTGTTTCCTTTAGTGTGTGATGTGTTGTGTTTTGTGCGTTGTGTTGTTTTCCGTGTTTTGTCTGTTCTGTTACACGTTTGTTATTGTGTGTGTGGTATGTGTATGTTCTATGTGGTGTCTGGTTCTTTGCTGTGTGTGCAGTGCTATTTTTGTGCAAAGTGTACACAGCAGTGTGTTATTTGTGTTGTGTGATAGAATGTGCATTCTGGTTTGTGTGGTGTATTGGGCATTATTGTGTTATGTTTTCGTTTTTTCTAAATTTTGTGTGTGTTCTCTCTGTTGTGTGTTTGCTATGTTTTGTGAGTTTTGTGTGGGAAATGTGAGGGTTACATATATTGCTATTCATTTTGTATGTGGCTCGTGTGTGTTCTCTTTTTGGTGTTATGTGTGAAGTAAGTGCTTTTGTGTTGTCTGGGTCTTTGTATGTCATATATGTTGAATCTATTGTGTTTGATTTTGTTTACGTGACTGTGTATCTTGTGTGTTTTGTTTGTGGCTCACTTGGTTACATGTAGTGTGCTATGTGACTGTGCTTTTCATGGTGTTATGCGTGTTGTGTTCTAAGTTGTGTTGGCGTTTTGTGTATGCTTTTCTGAATGTGGTGTATGGTGTGTAGTTCGTTGTCCTTTATTTGACTGTTGAGAATGATGTTACTTATGTTGAAGTTGTTTTGTGTGTGTGTTTGTATGTGTGTTGTGTATTTTCCCTTATGCAGCCTGGATCTTCTCTGTGTGTGCACTATGTGGTATGTGTCCCTTTCTGTGCTGTGCATAGTGTGACAAATGTGTGTTGGATGTATGAGGTTTTCGATGAGTTGTGGATCGTGAGTGACTTGATTGACTTTCTCTCTGTGTGAGTCTTTACATGTGGTACTGTGTGTTGTTTGATTGTGTACGGATTTGGTTTTATTTCGTGTCTCTGTTGTGGAATGTGTGGCATCTGTGTTATTGTGCATTATTTGCTGGGTGCGTTTGCGGACTTGAATGATTTGCTGCTTGGGAATATTTTGCGTAGGGATTTTGTATGTATGTGTGTTTGCTGTGATGTTTTCTTTCTGTGTTCGTCCAACTCTGTTTTATGAGTGTGGTGTATACTTTTGGATATGCTGTGTTTGCTGAGTGAGAATTTGTGTTTTGAATGTTCTTTGCTGTGATTGTGTTGCTTTGGTGATGTGCAGTGTGCGTACGGCACTGAGATTTACGTTTGTTGTGTAATACTGTAACTTCACTGTGTTGTCATTTTGTGTGTGCTGATATAGTTTTCTACAGTTTTTCTCAGTTCCGTGTGCTTAAAAACGGTGTTGCTTACCCATTATTTTTGTTGTGTGTGTGTTGTGTTGTCTGTGTTGTGTATGTTTTGTCATTGGTCTGAGCTCTGTTGTGTCTGTTATGTGTTGTTCTAATACTGTGTTCTGGGTTGTGTGTGTATTTGTGACTTTGGTGGTCTGTGTGTTGACTGCATTATACATGTTTGCTGGGTGAGTTTAACGTTTGCATATGCTGTGCTTATGTGCTCTTTGTGTTTTAAGTGGTGTGTGATATTTGTTTAGCACGCTGTGTGACCTGTGACCAAAATATTTGTGTGTGTTGTGTGTGAGTGTTGTAATTTCTGCATGGTATTGACTTTATATGGGTATGTGTTTCTAACTGTTGTTGCGTTTCTTTTGCTTTGTGTGTGATATGTGGGTTGCCTCTATCATACCTTTGCTTGTGTGTGTTTCGCATGTGGTTTTGTATGTGCTGTGTGAGTTATGTGTGTTTGACTTGATTTTTGTCTGGTTGTGTTTGAGAATTTGTCTCAGTTGTGTTGGTGATTGATGCGTGTAATGAGAAATGTGTTGAATATGGCTGTTTGCGCTTTTTCAGATTGTGGATAATGTGAAGTGTGTTGACTCTGTTTGTGCTTTGTTAGTGATCCTCACTCTGTGTTCCGAATGTACTCTGTGAAACTTTTTTATGGATATTATCTGCCTTTATGTGCTGTGAAGCGTATGGTGTGCCTTGATAAGTGTGAACAGTTGTTTGCTGCAAGTTCCTGTGCATTGTTTTTTGTTGTCATAGTGGTCCAGTCAGGGCTTGTTGTATATCACTCCATGCATTTTTCTTCTAAATGTGATGTTTTCTTTTGTATTTGAAGCGTTGTGTCCTTACCGCTTTTTCTCTATTACAGGATTTGTGATGGTGTTTCCTTGTGTGTTGTGTGTATGTTCTATGTTTTATCTGATATGCTCAGTGCTGTAGGTGTAGTGTGTTGTTTCTGTAGTGTTAGTATTGGAGCAAGTGATTTGTTGTGTTATGTGATTGTGGATTTTGATTGGCGCCGTTTGGTGTGTGGTGTGTGTGATTGTGTGCTTGTGTTTTCTTTAGTCTCTGGGTTTTGTGTATTTTCTCTGTGTTGTGTGTTGCCTGTGTTGTGAAGAGTTTTGAATGAGATGTGTGTGGTTTACATACTTTGTACTTTGTCTTCTATGATTTCTGCGTGTTTTTTCTTTGGGGTTTTATGTCTGAGATGTGTGTTTCTGTGTTGGGTGCACAATGTGTCTCATTCTGTGTCATATCTACTACATCTAGTGGTTTTCATTTGGTTTTCAATGTACTGTATGATGTGTGTATTGTGTGTGGCCCTCTGGGTCACATGTAGTGTGTGATGTGTCCATTCTTTGCATCGCTTGTAATGTATTGTGCTCTCAACTGTGCTGGTGTTCTGCATATACTTCTCTGAGTGTGGTGTATGGTGTTTGGTGGTTTTTCTGTTAATTTTGCCTTTTGTACATGGTTAGTTGTTTTGAAACTGTTATGTGTGTGATGTGTGTTTTCCATGTGCTGGCTGAGTCGGGCTTTGTGTGTGCTCTTTGTGATATGGCTCGGTTGCTGTATTGAGCATATTGATTGAAAAGTATGTTACTTGTGTCCTGACTTCATTGTTTTGTGGATAGTGTTACTATAGTGATTTTCTTTCCGAGTTTGTCTTTTTATCATGTGTTTCTGTGCGTTGGCTGCTTGTGTTTGGATTTGGGTGTATTTTGGGTCTCTGTTGCAAAATGTGCATCATCTGTGTCATTTGGTGCTATACCCTGTGTTTTGTGTGTGGATTTGAATGATCTGCTGTTTCGGTATATGTTGTGCAGGGATTGGTTCGGTGTGGCTTTGCTGTGTTGTGTGCTTTCTGTGTATGCCCAATATTGTGTTTTCCGCGAGGTGCATTCTTTTCGGTTATGCTGTGTATGTTGTGAGGTAATTTGTGTATTTGGAATGTACTTTGCTGTGGTTGTGCTGTTTTGTTTGTGTGATGTGTGCTTATGTTCCTGAATTCCCGGTTTGTTGTGTGATGCTGTGTGTCTTCAAGGTGTGGTCACTTTGTTCGTGCTGTAATAGTTTTGAATTGTTTATTCTAATTTCCATGTGTTTAGCAATGGGATTGTTTACCTATGGATGTGTTGTGTGTTTGTTTTGTGCCGTCTGTGTTGAGCATGTTTGTTTGTGTTCTGAACTCTGTTGAGTCTGTTAATTATGTGTTGTTAATAACGTGTTCTGTGATGTGTGTGTTGTGTGCTTGGTTTACTGTTTGTTAGTTTTCTCTTCTGGTTTTTTTGTGTGTTGTACATATTTGCTGCATATGTTTTATGTTGAATTATCTGTGTATACGATGTGTGCGTGAATTGCATGAATGTGTGCTACATCTTGTGCATACTGTGTGACCTGTGACTGATCATTTTTGTGCGTTTTGTGCCCGAGAGTTGTACGTTCGGAATTGAGCTGCCTGTATGTAAATATGTGCTTCTTCACGTGTTTGTGCGTCTTTTCCATAGTGTGGGATATGTGTTGCCCAGGTCATTTCCTGGTTTGTGTGTGCTTGACATGTGGTTTTGTATGTGCTGAGAGCGTTTGGTCTGTGTGATGTTATTTTAGCATTTATATATTTGAGAGTTTCTCTCTGTTGGGCTTATGTTTTTTGTGTGTAACGAGAAATGTTAATGTGGGTCGTTGAGCTTTTCCGGGTTATGTGTGTAATGGGAAGTGTGTTAACTCTGTGGTTGTGGTTGTAAGTGATCCTCACTGTGTATACTCTGGGAAAAGTCGTTCATGCCTATTATGTGCAGTTAAATGCTATGATGTGTGTGGTGTCTGTTGACTATTGTGAAGATAGCTGTAATGCTGAGAGTTTGTGTGCATTCTATAATTTTGGTTTTAAGGGTGGCCATTCCAGGATTTGTTTTGTGTCAGTGTGTGTCTTGTGTGTTAAATGCTGTGTTTTTTCCTTTAGTGTGTGATGTGTTGTGTTTTGTGTGTTGTGTTGTTTTCCGTGTTTTGTCTGTTCTGTTACACGTTTGTTATTGTGTGTGTGGTATGTGTATGTTCTATGTGGTGTCTGGTTCTTTGCTGTGTGTGCAGTGGTATTTTTGTGCAAAGTGTACACGGCAGTGTGTTATTTGTGTTGTGTGATAGAATGTGCATTCTGGTTTGTGTGGTGTATTGGGCATTATTGTGTTATGTTTTCCTTTTTTCTAAATTTTGTGTGTGTTCTCTCTGTTGTGTGTTTGCTATGTTTTGTGAGTTTTGTGTGGGAAATGTGAGGGTTACATATATTGCTATTCATTTTGTCTGTTGCTCGTGTGTGTTCTCTTTTTGGTGTTATGTGTGAAGTAAGTGCTTTGGTGTTGTCTGGGTCTTTTTATGTCATATATGTTGAATCTATTGTGTTTGTTTTGTTTACGTGACTGTGTATCTTGCGTGTTTTGTGTGTGGCTCTCTTGGTTACATGTAGTGTTCTATGTGTCTGTGCTTTGCATGGTCATATGCGTTTTGTGTTCTAAGTTGTGTTGGTGTTCTGTGTATGCTTTTCTGAATGTGGTGTATGGTGTGTAGTTCGTTGTCCTTTATTTGACTGTTGAGAATGATGTTACTTATGTTGAACTTGTTTTGTGTGTGTGTTTGTTTGTGTGTTGTGTATTTTCCCTTATGCAGCCTGGAACTTCTCTGTGTGTGCACTATGTGGTATGTGTCCCTTTCTGTGCTGTGCATAGTGTGACAAATGTGTGTTGTATGTATGAGGTTTTCGATGAGTTGTGTATCGTGGGTGACTTGATTGACTTTCTCTCTGTGTGAGTCTTTACATGTGGTACTGTGTGTTGTTTGCTTGTGTACGGATTTGGTTTTATTTCGTGTCTCTGTTGTGGAATGTGTGGCATCTGTGTTATTGTGCATTATTTGCTGGGTGCGTTTGCGGACTTGAATGATTTGCTGCTTGGGAATATTTGGCGTAGGGATTTTGTATGTATGTGTGTTTGCTGTGATGTTTTCTTTCTGTGTTCGTCCAACTCTGTTTTATGAGTGTGGTTTATACTTTTTGATATGCTGTGTTTGCTGAGTGAGAATTTGTGTTTTGAATGTTCTTTGCTGTGATTGTGTTGTTTTGGTGATGTGCAGTGTGCGTACGGCACTGAGTTTTACGTTTGTTGTGTAATACTGTGACTTCACTGTGTTGTCATTTTGTGTGTGCTGATATTGTTTTCTACAGTTTTTCTCAGTTCCGTGTGCTTAAAAACGGTGTTGCCTACCCATTATTTTTGTTGTGTGTGTGTTGTGTTGTCTGTGTTGTGTATGTTTTGTCATTGGTCTGAGCTCTGTTGTGTCTGTTATGTGTTGTTCTAATACTGTGTTCTGTGTTGAGTGTGTATTTGTGACTTTGGTGGTCTTTGTGTGGAGTGCATTATACATGTTTGCTGGGTGAGTTTAACGTTTGCATATGCTGTGCTTATGTGCTCTTTGTGTTTTAAGTGGTGTGTGATATTTGTTTAGCACGCTGTGTGACCTGTGACCAAAATATTTGTGTGTGTTGTGTGTGAGTGTTGTAATTTCTGCATGGTATTGACTTTATGTGGGTATGTGTTTCTAACTGTTGTTGCGTTTCTTTTGCTTTGTGTGTGATATGTGGGTTGCCTCTATCATACCCTTGCTTGTGTGTGTTTCGCATGTGGTTTTGTATGTGCTGTGTGAGTTATGTGTGTGTGACTTGATTTTTGTCTGGTTGTGTTTGAGAATTTGTCTCAGTTGTGTTGGTGATTGATGCGTGTAGTGAGAAATGTGTTGAATATGGCTGTTTGCGCTTTTTCAGATTGTGGATAATGTGAAGTGTGTTGACTCTGTTTGTGCTTTGTTAGTGATCCTCACTCTGTGTTCCGAATGTACTCTGTGAAAGTTTTTTATGGATATTATCTGCCTTTATGTGCTGTGAAGCGTATGGTGTGCCTTGATAAGTGTGAACAGTTGTTTGCTGCAAGTTCCTGTGCACTGTTTTTTGTTGTCATAGTGGTCCAGTCAGGGCTTGTTGTATATCACTCCATGCATTTTTGTTCTAAATGTGATGTTTTCTTTTGTATTTGAAGTGTTGTGTTCTTACCGTTTTTTCTCTATTACAGGATTTGTGATGGTGTTTCCTTGTGTGGTGTGTGTATGTTCTATGTTTTATCTGATATGCTCAGTGCTGTAGGTGTAGTGTGTTGTTTCTGTAGTGTGAGTATTGGAGCAAGTGATTTGTTGTGTTATGTGATTGTGGATATTGATTGGCGCAGTTTGGTGTGTGGTGTGTGTGATTGTGTGCTTGTGTTTCCTTTAATCTCTGGGTTTTGTGTGTTTTCTCTGTGTTGTGTGTTGCCTGTGTTGTGAAGAGTTTTGAATTAGATGTGTGTGGTTTACATACTTTGTTCTTTGTCTTGAATGTTTTCTGCGTGTTTTCGCTTTGGAGTTTTGTCTGAGATATGTGTTTGTTTGTCGGGTGCACAATGTGGCTCTTTCCATGTCATATCTACTGCATCTAGTGGGTTTCATTTTCTTTTCAATGTGCTGTATGATGTGTGTATTGTGTGTGGCCCTCTGGGTCACATGTAGTGAGTGATGTGTCCATTCTTTTCATTTCCTGTAATGTATTGTGCACTCAACTATGCTGGTGTTCTGCATATGCTTCTCTGAGTGTGGTGTATGGTTTTTGGTGGTTTTTCTGTTACTTTTGCCTTTTGTGCATGGTTAGTTGTGTTGAAACACTTATGTGTGTGTTGTGTGTTTTCCATGTGCTGGCTGAGTCGGGCTTTTTTTGTGCTCTTTGTGATATGGCTCGGTTGCTGTATTGAGCATATTGATTTAAAAGTATGTTACTTGTGTCCTGATTTCATTGTTTTGTGGATAGTGTTACTATAGTGATTTTCTTTCCGAGTTTGTCTTTTTATCATGTGGTTCTGTGCGTTGGCTTTTTGTGTTTGGATTTGGGTTTATTTTGGGTCTCTGTAACAAAATGTGCATCATCTGTATCATTTGGTGCTGTACCCTGTGTTTTCTGTGTGGATTTGAATGATCTGCTGTTTCGGTATATGTTGTGTAGGGATTGGTTCGGTGTGGCTTTGCTGTGATTTGTGCTTTCTGTGTATGCCCAATATTGTGTTTTCCGTGCGGTGCATTCTTTTCGGTTATGCTGTGTATGTTGTTAGGTAATTTGGGTATTTGAAATGTACTTTGCTGTGGTTGTGCTGTTTTGCTTGTGTGATGTGTGCTTATGTTCCTGAGTTCTCTGTTTGTTGTGTGACGCTGTGTGTCTTCCACGTGTGGTCACTTTGTGCGTGCTGTAATAGTTTTGTATTGTTAATTCTAATTTCCATGTGTTTAGCAATGGGATTGTTTTCCCATGGTTGTGTTGTGTGTTTGTTGTGTGCCGTCTGAGTTGTGCATGTTTGTTTGTGTTCTGAACTCTGTTGAGTATGTTAATTATGTGTTGTTAATAACGTGTTCTGTGATGTGTGTGTTGTGTGCTTGGTTAATGGTGTCTTAGTTTTCTCTTCTGGGTGTTTAGTGTGTTGTACATATTTGCTGCATATGTTTTATATTGAATAATCTGTGTATACGATGTGAGCGTGTATTGTATGAATGTGTGCTACATCTTGTGCATTCTGTGTGACCTGTGACTGATCATTTTTGTGCGTTTTGTGCCCGAGAGCTGTTCTTTCAGAATTGAGCTGCCTGTATGTCAATATGTGCTTCTTCACGTGTTTGTGTGTCTTTTCCATAATGTGGGATATGTGTTGCCCAGGTCATTTCCTGTTTTGTGTGTGCTTGGCATGTGGTTTTTGCATGTGCTGTGAGCGTTTTGTCTATGTGATGTTATTTTAAAATTTATATATTTGAGACTTTCTCTTTGTTGGGCTTATGTTTTTTGTGTGTAACGAGAAATGTTAATGTTTGTCGTTGAGCTTTTCCGGGTTATGTGTGTATTGGGAAGTGTGTTGACTCTGTGTTTGTGTTTGTAAGTGATCCTCACTGTGTATACTCTGGGAAAACTCGTTCATGCCTATTATGTGCAGTTAAGTGCTATGATGTGTGTGGTGTGTGTTGATTATTGTGAAGATAGCTGTATTGCTGAGAGTTAGTGTGCATTCTATAATTTTGGTTTTAAGGGTTGCCAGGACAGGATTTGTATTGTGTCAGTGTGTGTCTTGTGTGTTAAATGTTGTGTTGTTTCCTTTAGTGTGTGTTGTGTTGTGTTTTGTGTGTTGTGTTGTTTTCCGTGTTTTGTCTGTTCTGTTACACGTTTGTTATTGTGTGAGCAGTATGTGTACGTTCTTCGTGGTGTCTGGTTCTTTGCTGTGTGTGCAGTGGTATTTTTGTTCAAAGTGAACACGGCAGTGTGTTATTTGTGTTGTGTGATAGAATGTGCTTTCTATTTTGTGTGGTGTATTGGCATTATGGTGTTATGTTTTCTTTTTTTCTAAATTTTGTGTGTGTTCTCTCTGTTGTGTGTTTGCTATGTTTTGTGAGTTTTGTGTGGGAAATGTGAGGGTAATATATTGCTGTTCATTTTGTATGTTGCTCGTGTGTGTTCTCTTTTTGGAGTTATGTGTGCGGTAAGTGCTTTTGTGTTGTCTGGGTCTTTGTATGTCATATATGTTGCATCTATTGTGTTTGGTATTGTTTACGTGACTGTGTATCTTGTGTGTTTTGTGTGTGGCTCTCTTGGTTACACGTAGTGTGTTATGTGTCTGTGCTTTGCATGGCGTTTTACGGGTTGTGTTCTCAGTAGTGTTGGCGTTCTGTGTATGCTTTTCTGACTGTGGTGTATGGTGTGTAGTTCGTTGTCCTTTATTTGACTGTTGAGAATGATGTTACTTATGTTGAACTTGTTTTGTGTGTGTGTTTGTATGTGTGTTGTGCATTTTCCCATATGCAGCCTGGATCTTCTCTGTGTGTGCACTATGTGGTATTTGTCCCTTTCTGTGCTGTGCATAGTGTGACAAAAGGGAGTTGTATGTATGAGGTTTTCGATGAGTTGTGGATCGTGGGTGACTTGATTGACTTTCTCTCTGTGTGAGTCTTTACATGTGGTACTGTGTGTTGTTTGCTTGTGTACGGATTTGGTTTTATTCCGTGTCTCTCTTGTGGAATGTGTGGCATCTGTGTTTTTGTGCATTATATGCTGAGTGCGTTTTCGGACTTGAATGATTTGCTGCTTGGGGATATTTTGCGTAGGGATTTTGTATGTATGTGTGTTTGCTGTGATGTTTTCTTTCTGTGTTCGTCCAACTCTGTTTTATGAGTGTGGTGTATACTTTTGGATATGCTATGTTGGCTGCGTGAGAATTTGTGTTTTGAATGTTCTTTGCTGTGATTGTGTTGCTTTGGTGCTGTGCAGTGTGCAAACGGCACTGAGTTTTACGTTTGTTGTGTAATACTGTGACTTCACTGTGTTGTCATTTTGTGTGTGCTGATATTGTTTTCTACAGCTTTTCTCAGTTCCGTGTGCTTAAAAACGGTGTTGCTTACCCATTATTTTTGTTGTGTGTGTGTAGTGCTGTCTGTGTTGTGTATGTTTTGTCATTGGTCTGAGCTCTGTTGTGTCCGTTATGTGTTGTTCTAATACTGTGTTCTGTGTTGTGTGTGTATTTGTGACTTTTGTGGTCTGTGTGTTGAGTGCGTTATACATGTTTGCTGGGTGAGTTTAACGGTTGCATATGCTGTGCATATGTGCTCTTTGTGTTTTAAGTGGTGTGTGATATTTGTTTAGCACCCTGTGTGACCTGTGAACAAAATATTTGTGTGTGTTGTGTGTGAGTGTTGTACTTTCCGCATGGTACTGACTTTATGTGGGTATGTGTTTCTAAGTGTTGTTGCGTGTCTTTTGCATTGTGTGGGATATGTGGTTTTCCTCTATCGTACCCTTGCTTGTGTGTGGTTCGCATGTGGTTTTGTATGTGCTGTGTGAGATCTGTGTGTGTGACTTGATTTTTGTCTGGTTGTATTGGAGAGTTTGTCTCCGTTGTGTTTGTGATTGATGCGTGTAAGGAGAAATGTGTTCAATATGGCTGTTTGCGCTTTTTCAGATTGTGGACAATGTGAAGTGTGTTGACTCTGGTTGTGCTTTGTTAGTGATCCTCACTCTGTTTTCTGATTGTACTCTGTGAAATTTGTTTATGTATGTTATCTGCCTTTATGTGCTGTGAAGCGTGTGGTGTGCCTTGATAAGTGTGAACAGTTGTTTGCTGCAAGTTCCTGTGCACTGTTTTTTGTTGTCATAGTGGTCCAGTCACAGCTTTTTGTATATCACTCCGTGCATTTTTGTTTTAAATGTGATGTTTTCTTTTGTATTTGAAGTGTTGTGTTCTTTCCGTTTTTTCTCTATTACAGGTTTTGTGATGGTGTTTGCTTGTGTGGTGTGTGTATGTTCTATGTTTCATGTGATATGCACTGTGCTGTAGGTGTAGTGTGTTGTTTCGGTAGTGTGAGTATGGGAGCAAGTGATTTGTTGTGTTGTGTGATTGTGGATATTGATTTGCGCAGTTTGGTGTGTGGTGTGTGTGATTGTGTGCTTGTGGTTTCTTTAATCTCTGGGTTTTGTGTGTTTTCTCTGTGTTGTGTGTTGCCTGTGTTGTGAAGAGTTTTGAATGAGATGTGTGTGGTTTACATACTTTGTTCTTTGTCTTGAATTTTTTCTGCGTGTTTTCGCTTTGGAGTTTTATGTGTGAGATATGTGTTTGTGTGTTGGGTGCACAATGTGGCTCTTTTTGTGTCATATCTACTGTTTCTAGTGGGTTTCATTTTGTTTTCAAAGTACTGTATGATGTGGGTATTCTGTGTGGCCCTCTGGGTCACATGTAGTGTGTGATGTGTCCATTCTTTGCATTGCTTGTAATGTATTGTGCTCTCAACTGTGCTGGTGTTCTGCACATGCTTCTCTGAGTGTGGTGTATGGTATTTGGTGGTTTTTCTGTTAATTTTGCCTTTTGTGCGTGGGTAGTTGTGTTGAAACTGTTATGTTTGTATTGTGTGTTTTCCATGGCTGGCTGATTTGGGCTTTGCGTGTGCTCTTTGTGATATGGCTCGGTTGCTGTATTGAGCATATTGATTGAAAAGTATGGTACATGTGTCCTGACTTCATTGTTTTGTGGATAGTGTTACTATAGTGATTTTCTTTCCGAGTTTGTCTTTTTATCATGTGGTTCTGTACGTTGGCTGCTTGTGTTTGGATTTGGGTGTATTTTGGGTCTCTGTTGCAAAATGTGCATCATCTGTGTCATTTGGTGCTGTAACCTGTGTTTTGAGTGTGGATTTGAATGATCTGCTGTTTTGGGATATGTTGTGTAGGGATTGGTTCGGTGTGGCTTTGTTGTGATGTGTGCTTTCTGTGTATGCCCTATATTGTGTTTTCCGTGCGGTGCATTCTTTTCGGTTATGCTGTGTATGTTGTGAGGTAATTTGTGTATTTGGAATGTACTTTGCTGTGGTTGTGCTGTTTTGGTTGTGTGATGTGTGCTTATGTTCCTGAGTTCTCTGTTTGTTGTGTGATGCTGTGTGTCTTCAAGTTGTGGTCACTTTGTGCGTGCTGTAATAGTTTTGAATTGTTTTTTCTAATTTCCATGTGTTTAACAATGGGATTGTTTACCCATGGTTGTGTTGTGTGTTTGTTTTGTGAAGTCTGTGTTGCACATATTTGTTTGTGTTCTGAACTCTGTTGAGTCTGTTAATTATGTGTTGTTAATAACGTGTTCTGTGATGTGTGTGTTGTGTGCTTGGTTTATGGTGTCTTAGTTTTCTCTTCTGGGTGTTTAGTGTCTTGTACATATTTGCTGCATATGTTTTATGTTGAATAATCTGTTTATACGATGAGTGCGTGTATTGCATGAATGTGTGCTACATCTTGTGCATACTGTGTGACCTGTGACTGATCATTTTTGTTCGTTTTGTGCCCGAGAGTTGTACGTTCGGAATTGAGCTGCCTGTATGTCAATATGTGCTTCTTCACGTGTTTGTGTGTCTTTTCCATAGTGTGGGATATGTGTTGCCCAGGTCATTTCCTGGTTTGTGTGTGCTTGGCATGTGGTTTTGTATGTGCTGTGAGCGTTTTGTCTATGTGATGTTATTTTAGCCTTTATATATTTGAGAGTTTCTCCCTGTTGTGCTGATGTTTTTTGTGTGTAACGAGAAATGTTAATGTGGGTCGTTGTGCTTTTCCGGGTTATGTGTGTAATGGAAAGTGTGTTGACACTGTCGTTGTGGTTGTAAGTGATCCTCACTGTATATACTCTCGGAAAAGTCGTTCATGCCTATTATGTGCAGTTAATTGCTATGATGTGTGTGGTGTGTGTTGATTATTGTGAAGATAGCTGTATTGCTGAGAGTTTGTGTGCATTCTATAATTTTGGTTTTATGGGTGGCCAGGCTAGGATTTGTTTTGTGTCAGTGTGTGTCTTGTGTGTAAAATGTTGTGTTGTTTCCTTTAGTGTGTGATGTGTTGTGTTTTGTGTGTTGTGTTGTTTTCCGTGTTTTGATTGTTCTGTTACATGTTTGTTACTGTTTGTGTTGTATGTGTATGTTCTACGTGGTGTCTGGTTCTTTGCTGTGTGTGCAGTGGTATTTTTGGGCAAAGTGTACACGGCAGTGTGTTATTTGTGTTGTGTGATAGAATGTGCATTCTGGTTTGTGTGGCGTATTGGGCATTCTTGTGTTATGTTTTCCTTTTTTCTAAATTTTGTGTGTGTTCTCTCTGTTGTGTGTTTGCTATGTTTTGTGAGTTTTGTGTGGGAAATGTGAGGGTAACATATATTGCTGTTCATTTTGTATGTTGCTCGTGTGTGTTCTCTTTTTGGTGTTATGTGTGAGGTAAGTGCTTTTGTGTTGTCTGGGTCTTTGTATGTCACATATGTTGCATCTATTGTGTTTGGTATTGTTTGCGTGACTGTGTATATTGTGTGTTTTGTGTGTGGCTCTCTTGGTTACATGTAGTGTGCTATGTGTCTGTGCTTTGCATGGTGTTTTACGTGTTGTGTTCTCAGTTGTGTTGGCGTTCTGTGTATGCTTTTCTGAGTGTGGTGTATGGTGTGTAGTTCGTTGTCCTTTATTTGACTGTTGAGAATGATGTTACTTATGTTGAACTTGTTTTGTGTGTGTGTTTGTATGTGTGTTGTGTATTTTCCCATATGCAGCCTGGATCTTCTCTGTGTGTGCACTATGTGGTATTTGTCCCTTTCTGTGTTGTGCATAGTGTGACAAAAGGGTGTTGTATGTATGAGGTTTTCGATGAGTTGTGGATCGTGGGTGACTTGATTGACTTTCTCTCTGTGTGAGTCTTTACATGTGGTACTGTGTGTTGTTTGCTTGTGTACGGATTTGGTTTTATTTCGTGTCTCTGTTGTGGAATGTGTGGCATCTGTGTTTTTGTGCATTATTTGCTGGGTGCGTTGGCGGACTTGAATGATTTGCTGCTAGGGGATATTTTGCGTAGGGATTTTGTATGTATGTGTGTTTGCTGTGATGTTTTCTTTCTGTGTTCGTCCAACTCTGTTTTATGAGTGTGGTGTATACTTTTGGATATGCTATGTTGGCTGCGTGAGAATTTGTGTTTTGAATGTTCTTTGCTGTGATTGTGTTGCTTTGGTGCTGTGCAGTGTGCAAACGGCACTGAGTTTTACGTTTGTTGTGTAATACTGTGACTTCACTGTGTTGTCATTTTGTGTGTGCTGATATTGTTTTCTACAGCTTTTTTCAGTTCCGTGTGCTTAAAAACGGTGTTGCTTACCCATTATTTTTGTTGTGTGTGTGTTGTGCTGTCTGTGTTGTGTATGTTTTGTCATTGGTCTGAGCTCTTTTGTGTCTGTTATGTGTTGTTCTAATACTGTTTTCTGTGTTGTGTGTGTATTTGTGACTTTTGTGGACTGTGTGTTGAGTGCGTTATACATGTTTGCTGGGTGAGTTTAACGGTTGCATGGGCTGTGCATATGTGCTCTTTGTGTTTTAAGTGATGTGTGATATTTGTTTAGCACCCTGTGTGACCTGTGACCAAAATATTTGTGTGTGTTGTGTGTGAGTGTTGTACTTTCTGCATGGTACTGACTTTATGTGGGTATGTGTTTCTAAGTGTTGTTGCGTGTCTTTTGCATTGTGTGGGATATGTGGTTTTCCTCTATCGTACCCTTGCTTGTGTGTGGTTCGCATGTTGTTTTGTATGTGCTGTGTGAGTTCTGTGTGTGTGACTTGATTTTTGTCTGGTTGTATTGGAGAGTTTGTCTCAGTTGTGTTTGTGATTGATGCGTGTAATGAGAAATGTGTTGAATGTGGCTGTTTGCGCTTTTTCAGATTGTGGATAATGTGTAGTGTGTTGACTCTGGTTGTGCTTTGTTAGTGATCCTCACTCTGTGTTCTGATTGTACTCTGTGAAATTTGTTTATGTATGTTATCTTCCTTTATGTGCTGTGAAGCGTGTGGTGTGCCTTGATAAGTGTGAACAGTTGTTTGCTGCAAGTTCCTGTGCACTGTTTTTTGTTGTCATAGTGGTCCAGTCAGAGCTTGTTGTATATCACTCCGTGCATTTTTGTTTTAAATGTGATGTTTTCTTTTGTATTTGAAGTGTTGTGTTCTTTCCGTTTTTTCTCTATTACAAGTTTTGTGATGGTGTTTGCTTGTGTTTTGTGTGTATGTTCTATGTTTCATCTGATATGCGCTGTGCTGTAGGTGTAGTGTGTTGTTTCTGTAGTGTGAGTATGGGAGCAAGTGATTTGTTGTGTTGTGTGATTGTGGATTTTGATTTGCGCAGTTTGGTGTGTGGTGTGTGTGATTGTGTGCTTGTGTTTTCTTTAATCTCTGGGTTTTGTGTGTTTTCTCTGTGTTGTGTGTTGCCTGTGTTGTGAAGAGTTTTGAATGAGATGTGTGTGGTTTACATACTTTGTTCTTTGTCTTGAATTTTTTCTGCGTGATTTCGCTTTGGAGTTTTATGTGTGAGATATGTGTTTGTGTGTTGGGTGCACAATGTGGCTCTTTCTGTGTCATATCTACTGTATCTAGTGGGTTTCATTTTGTTTTCAATGTACTGTATGATGTGGGTATTGTGTGTGGCCCTCTGGTTCACATGTAGTGTGTGATGTGTCCATTCTTTGCATTGCTTGTAATGTATTGTGCTCTCAACTGTGCTGGTGTTCTGCACATGCTTCTCTGAGTGTGGTGTATGGTATTTGGTGGTTTTTCTGTTAATTTTGCCTTTTGTGCGTGGGTAGTTGTGTTGAAACTGTTATGTTTGTATTGTGTGTTTTCCATGGCTGGCTGATTTGGGCTTTGCGTGTGCTCTTTGTGATATGACTCGGTTGCTGTATTGAGCATATTGATTGAAAAGTATGTTACTTGTGTCCTGACTTCATTGTTTTGTGGATAGTGTTACTATAGTGATTTTCTTTAGGAGTTTTTCTTTTTATCATGTGGTTCTGTGCATTGGCTGCTTGTGTTTGGATTTGGGTGTATTTTGGGTCTCTGTTGCAAAATGTGCATCATCTGTGTCATTTGGTGCTGTACCCTGTGTTTTGAGTGTGGATTTGAATGATCTGCTGTTTTGGGATATGTTGTGTAGGGATTGGTTCGGTGTGGCTTTGTTGTGATGTGTGCTTTCTGTGTATGCCCTATATTCTGTTTTCCGTGCGGTGCATTCTTTTCGGTTATGCTGTGTATGTTGTGATATAATTTATTTATTTGGAATGTACTTTGCTGTGGTTGTGCTGTTTAGGTTCTGTGATGTGTGCTTATGTTCCTGTGTTCTCTGTTTGTTGTGTGATGCTGTGTGTCTTCAAGGTGTGGTCACTTTGTGCGTGCTGTAATAGTTTTGAATTGTTTATTCTAATTTCCATGTGTTTAGCAATGGGATTGTTTACCCATGGTTGTGTTGTGTGTTTTATTTTGTGATGTCTGTGTTGTACATGTTTGTTTGTGTTCTGAACTCTGTTGAGTCTGTTAATTATGTGTTGTTAATAACGTGTTCTGTGATGTGTGTGTTGTGTGCTTGGTTTATGGTGTCTTAGTTTTCTCTTCTGGGTGTTTAGTGTCTTGTACATATTTGCTGCATATGTTTTATGTTGAATAATCTGTGTATACGATGTGTGCGTGTATTGCATGAATGTGTGCTACATCTTGTTCATACTGTGTGACCTGTGACTGATCATTTTTGTGCGTTTTGTGCCCGAGAGTTGTACGATCGGAATTGAGATGCCTGTATGTCAATATGTGCTTCTTCACGTGTTTGTGTGTCTTTTCCATAGTGTGGGATATGTGTTGCCCAGGTCATTTCCTGGTTTGTGTGTGCTTGGCATGTGGTTTTGTTTGTGCTGTGAGCGTTTTGTCTATGTGATGTTATTTTAGCCTTTATATATTTGAGAGTTTCTCTCTGTTGGGCTTATGTTTTTTGTGTGTAACGAGGAATGTTAATGTGGGTCGTTGTGCTTTTCCGGGTTATGTGTGTAATGGGAAGTGTGTTGACACTGTCGTTGTGGTTGTAAGTGATCCTCACTGTGTATACTCTGGGAAAAGTCGTTCATGCCTATTATGTGCAGTTAATTGCTATGATGTGTGTGGTGTGTGTTGATTATTGTGAAGATAGCTGTATTGCTGAGAGTTTGTGTGCATTCTATAATTTTGGTTTTACGGGTGGCCAGGCCAGGATTTGTTTTGTGTCAGTGTGTGTCTTGTGTGTTAAATGTTGTGTTGTTTCCTTTAGTGTGTGATGTGTTGTGTTTTGTGTGTTGTGTTGTTTTCCGTGTTTTGATTGTTCTGTTACATGTTTGTTACTGTGTGTGTTGTATGTGTATGTTCTACGTGGTGTCTGGTTCTTTGCTGTGTGTGCAGTGGTATTTTTGGGCAAAGTGTACACGGCAGTGTGTTATTTGTGTTGTGTGATAGAATGTGCATTCTGGTTTGTGTGGCGTATTGGGCATTCTTGTGTTATGTTTTCCTTTTTTCTAAATTTTGTGTGTGTTCTCTCTGTTGTGTGTTTGCTATGTTTTGTGAGTTTTGTGTGGGAAATGTGAGGGTAACATATATTGCTGTTCATTTTGTACGTTGCTCGTGTGTGTTCTCTTTTTGGTGTTATGTGTGAGGTAAGTGCTTTTGTGTTGTCTGGGTCTTTGTATGTCACATATGTTGCATCTATTGTGTTTGGTATTGTTTGCGTGACTGTGTATATTGTGTGTTTTGTGTGTGGCTCTCTTGGTTACATGTAGTGTGCTATGTGTCTGTGCTTTGCATGGTGTTTTACGTGTTGTGTTCTCAGTTGTGTTGGCGTTCTGTGTATGCTTTTCTGAGTGTGGTGTATGGTGTGTAGTTCGTTGTCCTTTATTTGACTGTTGAGAATGATGTTACTTATGTTGAACTTGTTTTGTGTGTGTGTTTGTATGTGTGTTGTGTATTTTCCCATATGCAGCCTGGATCTTCTCTGTGTGTGCACTATGTGGTATTTGTCCCTTTCTGTGTTGTGCATAGTGTGACAAAAGGGTGTTGTATGTATGAGGTTTTCGATGAGTTGTGGATCGTGGGTGACTTGATTGACTTTCTCTCTGTGTGAGTCTTTACATGTGGTACTGTGTGTTGTTTGCTTGTGTACGGATTTGGTTTTATTTCGTGTCTCTGTTGTGGAATGTGTGGCATCTGTGTTTTTGTGCATTATTTGCTGGGTGCGTTGGCGGACTTGAATGATTTGCTGCTAGGGGATATTTTGCGTAGGGATTTTGTATGTATGTGTGTTTGCTGTGATGTTTTCTTTCTGTGTTCGTCCAACTCTGTTTTATGAGTGTGGTGTATACTTTTGGATATGCTATGTTGGCTGCGTGAGAATTTGTGTTTTGAATGTTCTTTGCTGTGATTGTGTTGCTTTGGTGCTGTGCAGTGTGCAAACGGCACTGAGTTTTACGTTTGTTGTGTAATACTGTGACTTCACTGTGTTGTCATTTTGTGTGTGCTGATATTGTTTTCTACAGCTTTTCTCAGTTCCGTGTGCTTAAAAACGGTGTTGCTTACCCATTATTTTTGTTGTGTGTGTGTTGTGCTGTCTGTGTTGTGTATGTTTTGTCATTGGTCTGAGCTCTTTTGTGTCTGTTATGTGTTGTTCTAATACTGTGTTCTGTGTTGTGTGTGTATTTGTGACTTTTGTGGTCTGTGTGTTGAGTGCGTTATACATGTTTGCTGGGTGAGTTTAACGGTTGCATGGGCTGTGCATATGTGCTCTTTGTGTTTTAAGTGATGTGTGATATTTGTTTAGCACCCTGTGTGACCTGTGACCAAAATATTTGTGTGTGTTGTGTGTGAGTGTTGTACTTTCTGAATGGTACTGACTTTATGTGGGTATGTGTTTCTAAGTGTTGTTGCGTGTCTTTTGCATTCTGTGGGATATGTGGTTTTCCTCTATCGTACCCTTGCTTGTGTGTGGTTCGCATGTTGTTTTGTATGTGCTGTGTGAGTTCTGTGTGTGTGACTTGATTTTTGTCTGGTTGTATTGGAGAGTTTGTCTCAGTTGTGTTTGTGATTGATGCGTGTAATGAGAAATGTGTTGAATGTGGCTGTTTGCGCTTTTTCAGATTGTGGATAATGTGTAGTGTGTTGACTCTGGTTGTGCTTTGTTAGTGATCCTCACTCTGTGTTCTGATTGTACTCTGTGAAATTTGTTTATGTATGTTATCTGCCTTTATGTGCTGTGAAGCGTGTGGTGTGCCTTGATAAGTGTGAACAGTTGTTTGCTGCAAGTTCCTGTGCACTGTTTTTTGTTGTCATAGTGGTCCAGTCAGAGCTTGTTGTATATCACTCCGTGCATTTTTGTTTTAAATGTGATGTTTTCTTTTGTATTTGAAGTGTTGTGTTCTTTCCGTTTTTTCTCTATTACAAGTTTTGTGATGGTGTTTGCTTGTGTGGTGTGTGTATGTTCTATGTTTCATCTGATATGCGCTGTGCTGTAGGTGTAGTGTGTTGTTTCTGTAGTGTGAGTATGGGAGCAAGTGATTTGTTGTGTTGTGTGATTGTGGATTTTGATTTGCGCAGTTTGGTGTGTGGTGTGTGTGATTGTGTGCTTGTGTTTTCTTTAATCTCTGGGTTTTGTGTGTTTTCTCTGTGTTGTGTGTTGCCTGTGTTGTGAAGAGTTTTGAATGAGATGTGTGTGGTTTACATACTTTGTTCTTTGTCTTGAATTTTTTCTGCGTGATTTCGCTTTGGAGTTTTATGTGTGAGATATGTGTTTGTGTGTTGGGTGCACAATGTGGCTCTTTCTGTGTCATATCTACTGTATCTAGTGGGTTTCATTTTGTTTTCAATGTACTGTATGATGTGGGTATTGTGTGTGGCCCTCTGGGTCACATGTAGTGTGTGATGTGTCCATTCTTTGCATTGCATGTAATGTATTGTGCTCTCAACTGTGCTGGTGTTCTGCACATGCTTCTCTGAGTGTGGTGTATGGTATTTGGTGGTTTTTCTGTTAATTTTGCCTTTTGTGCGTGGGTAGTTGTGTTGAAACTGTTATGTTTGTATTGTGTGTTTTCCATGGCTGGCTGATTTGGGCTTTGCGTGTGCTCTTTGTGATATGACTCGGTTGCTGTATTGAGCATATTGATTGAAAAGTATGTTACTTGTGTCCTGACTTCATTGTTTTGTGGATAGTGTTACTATAGTGATTTTCTTTAGGAGTTTTTCTTTTTATCATGTGGTTCTGTGCATTGGCTGCTTGTGTTTGGATTTGGGTGTATTTTGGGTCTCTGTTGCAAAATGTGCATCATCTGTGTCATTTGGTGCTGTACCCTGTGTTTTGAGTGTGGATTTGAATGATCTGCTGTTTTGGGATATGTTGTGTAGGGATTGGTTCGGTGTGGCTTTGTTGTGATGTGTGCTTTCTGTGTATGCCCTATATTGTGTTTTCCGTGCGGTGCATTCTTTTCGGTTATGCTGTGTATGTTGTGATATAATTTATTTATTTGGAATGTACTTTGCTGTGGTTGTGCTGTTTAGGTTCTGTGATGTGTGCTTATGTTCCTGTGTTCTCTGTTTGTTGTGTGATGCTGTGTGTCTTCAAGGTGTGGTCACTTTGTGCGTGCTGTAATAGTTTTGAATTGTTTATTCTAATTTCCATGTGTTTAGCAATGGGATTGTTTACCCATGGTTGTGTTGTGTGTTTTATTTTGTGATGTCTGTGTTGTACATGTTTGTTTGTGTTCTGAACTCTGTTGAGTCTGTTAATTATGTGTTGTTAATAACGTGTTCTGTGATGTGTGTGTTGTGTGCTTGGTTTATGGTGTCTTAGTTTTCTCTTCTGGGTGTTTAGTGTCTTGTACATATTTGCTGCATATGTTTTATGTTGAATAATCTGTGTATACGATGTGTGCGTGTATTGCATGAATGTGTGCTACATCTTGTTCATACTGTGTGACCTGTGACTGATCATTTTTGTGCGTTTTGTGCCCGAGAGTTGTACGATCGGAATTGAGATGCCTGTATGTCAATATGTGCTTCTTCACGTGTTTGTGTGTCTTTTCCATAGTGTGGGATATGTGTTGCCCAGGTCATTTCCTGGTTTGTGTGTGCTTGGCATGTGGTTTTGTTTGTGCTGTGAGCGTTTTGTCTATGTGATGTTATTTTAGCCTTTATATATTTAAGAGTTTCTCTCTGTTGGGCTTATGTTTTTTGTGTGTAACGAGGAATGTTAATGTGGGTCGTTGTGCTTTTCCGGGTTATGTGTGTAATGGGAAGTGTGTTGACACTGTCGTTGTGGTTGTAAGTGATCCTCACTGTGTATACTCTGGGAAAAGTCGTTCATGCCTATTATGTGCAGTTAATTGCTATGATGTGTGTGGTGTGTGTTGATTATTGTGAAGATAGCTGTATTGCTGAGAGTTTGTGTGCATTCTATAATTTTGGTTTTACGGGTGGCCAGGCCAGGATTTGTTTTGTGTCAGTGTGTGTCTTGTGTGTTAAATGTTGTGTTGTTTCCTTTAGTGTGTGATGTGTTGTGTTTTGTGTGTTGTGTTGTTTTCCGTGTTTTGATTGTTCTGTTACATGTTTGTTACTGTGTGTGTTGTATGTGTATGTTCTACGTGGTGTCTGGTTCTTTGCTGTGTGTGCAGTGGTATTTTTGGGCAAAGTGTACACGGCAGTGTGTTATTTGTGTTGTGTGATAGAATGTGCATTCTGGTTTGTGTGGCGTATTGGGCATTCTTGTGTTATGTTTTCCTTTTTTCTAAATTTTGTGTGTGTTCTCTCTGTTGTGTGTTTGCTATGTTTTGTGAGTTTTGTGTGGGAAATGTGAGGGTAACATATATTGCTGTTCATTTTGTACGTTGCTCGTGTGTGTTCTCTTTTTGGTGTTATGTGTGAGGTAAGTGCTTTTGTGTTGTCTGGGTCTTTGTATGTCACATATGTTGCATCTATTGTGTTTGGTATTGTTTGCGTGACTGTGTATATTGTGTGTTTTGTGTGTGGCTCTCTTGGTTACATGTAGTGTGCTATGTGTCTGTGCTTTGCATGGTGTTTTACGTGTTGTGTTCTCAGTTGTGTTGGCGTTCTGTGTATGCTTTTCTGAGTGTGGTGTATGGTGTGTAGTTCGTTGTCCTTTATTTGACTGTTGAGAATGATGTTACTTATGTTGAACTTGTTTTGTGTGTGTGTTTGTATGTGTGTTGTGTATTTTCCCATATGCAGCCTGGATCTTCTCTGTGTGTGCACTATGTGGTATTTGTCCCTTTCTGTGTTGTGCATAGTGTGACAAAAGGGTGTTGTATGTATGAGGTTTTCGATGAGTTGTGGATCGTGGGTGACTTGATTGACTTTCTCTCTGTGTGAGTCTTTACATGTGGTACTGTGTGTTGTTTGCTTGTGTACGGATTTGGTTTTATTTCGTGTCTCTGTTGTGGAATGTGTGGCATCTGTGTTTTTGTGCATTATTTGCTGGATGCGTTGGCGGACTTGAATGATTTGCTGCTAGGGGATATTTTGCGTAGGGATTTTGTATGTATGTGTGTTTGCTGTGATGTTTTCTTCCTGTGTTCGTCCAACTCTGTTTTATGAGTGTGGTGTATACTTTTGGATATGCTATGTTGGCTGCGTGAGAATTTGTGTTTTGAATGTTCTTTGCTGTGATTGTGTTGCTTTGGTGCTGTGCAGTGTGCAAACGGCACTGAGTTTTACGTTTGTTGTGTAATACTGTGACTTCACTGTGTTGTCATTTTGTGTGTGCTGATATTGTTTTCTACAGCTTTTCTCAGTTCCGTGTGCTTAAAAACGGTGTTGCTTACCCATTATTTTTGTTGTGTGTGTGTTGTGCTGTCTGTGTTGTGTATGTTTTGTCATTGGTCTGAGCTCTTTTGTGTCTGTTATGTGTTGTTCTAATACTGTGTTCTGTGTTGTGTGTGTATTTGTGACTTTTGTGGTCTGTGTGTTGAGTGCGTTATACATGTTTGCTGGGTGAGTTTAACGGTTGCATGGGCTGTGCATATGTGCTCTTTGTGTTTTAAGTGATGTGTGATATTTGTTTAGCACCCTGTGTGACCTGTGACCAAAATATTTGTGTGTGTTGTGTGTGAGTGTTGTACTTTCTGCATGGTACTGACTTTATGTGGGTATGTGTTTCTAAGTGTTGTTGCGTGTCTTTTGCATTGTGTGGGATATGTGGTTTTCCTCTATCGTACCCTTGCTTGTGTGTGGTTCGCATGTTGTTTTGTATGTGCTGTGTGAGTTCTGTGTGTGTGACTTGATTTTTGTCTGGTTGTATTGGAGAGTTTGTCTCAGTTGTGTTTGTGATTGATGCGTGTAATGAGAAATGTGTTGAATGTGGCTGTTTGCGCTTTTTCAGATTGTGGATAATGTGTAGTGTGTTGACTCTGGTTGTGCTTTGTTAGTGATCCTCACTCTGTGTTCTGATTGTACTCTGTGAAATTTGTTTATGTATGTTATCTGCCTTTATGTGCTGTGAAGCGTGTGGTGTGCCTTGATAAGTGTGAACAGTTGTTTGCTGCAAGTTCCTGTGCACTGTTTTTTGTTGTCATAGTGGTCCAGTCAGAGCTTGTTGTATATCACTCCGTGCATTTTTGTTTTAAATGTGATGTTTTCTTTTGTATTTGAAGTGTTGTGTTCTTTCCGTTTTTTCTCTATTACAAGTTTTGTGATGGTGTTTGCTTGTGTGGTGTGTGTATGTTCTATGTTTCATCTGATATGCGCTGTGCTGTAGGTGTAGTGTGTTGTTTCTGTAGTGTGAGTATGGGAGCAAGTGATTTGTTGTGTTGTGTGATTGTGGATTTTGATTTGCGCAGTTTGGTGTGTGGTGTGTGTGATTGTGTGCTTGTGTTTTCTTTAATCTCTGGGTTTTGTGTGTTTTCTCTGTGTTGTGTGTTGCCTGTGTTGTGAAGAGTTTTGAATGAGATGTGTGTGGTTTACATACTTTGTTCTTTGTCTTGAATTTTTTCTGCGTGATTTCGCTTTGGAGTTTTATGTGTGAGATATGTGTTTGTGTGTTGGGTGCACAATGTGGCTCTTTCTGTGTCATATCTACTGTATCTAGTGGGTTTCATTTTGTTTTCAATGTACTGTATGATGTGGGTATTGTGTGTGGCCCTCTGGGTCACATGTAGTGTGTGATGTGTCCATTCTTTGCATTGCATGTAATGTATTGTGCTCTCAACTGTGCTGGTGTTCTGCACATGCTTCTCTGAGTGTGGTGTATGGTATTTGGTGGTTTTTCTGTTAATTTTGCCTTTTGTGCGTGGGTAGTTGTGTTGAAACTGTTATGTTTGTATTGTGTGTTTTCCATGGCTGGCTGATTTGGGCTTTGCGTGTGCTCTTTGTGATATGACTCGGTTGCTGTATTGAGCATATTGATTGAAAAGTATGTTACTTGTGTCCTGACTTCATTGTTTTGTGGATAGTGTTACTATAGTGATTTTCTTTAGGAGTTTTTCTTTTTATCATGTGGTTCTGTGCATTGGCTGCTTGTGTTTGGATTTGGGTGTATTTTGGGTCTCTGTTGCAAAATGTGCATCATCTGTGTCATTTGGTGCTGTACCCTGTGTTTTGAGTGTGGATTTGAATGATCTGCTGTTTTGGGATATGTTGTGTAGGGATTGGTTCGGTGTGGCTTTGTTGTGATGTGTGCTTTCTGTGTATGCCCTATATTGTGTTTTCCGTGCGGTGCATTCTTTTCGGTTATGCTGTGTATGTTGTGATATAATTTATTTATTTGGAATGTACTTTGCTGTGGTTGTGCTGTTTAGGTTCTGTGATGTGTGCTCATGTTCCTGTGTTCTCTGTTTGTTGTGTGATGCTGTGTGTCTTCAAGGTGTGGTCACTTTGTGCGTGCTGTAATAGTTTTGAATTGTTTATTCTAATTTCCATGTGTTTAGCAATGGGATTGTTTACCCATGGTTGTGTTGTGTGTTTTATTTTGTGATGTCTGTGTTGTACATGTTTGTTTGTGTTCTGAACTCTGTTGAGTCTGTTAATTATGTGTTGTTAATAACGTGTTCTGTGATGTGTGTGTTGTGTGCTTGGTTTATGGTGTCTTAGTTTTCTCTTCTGGGTGTTTAGTGTCTTGTACATATTTGCTGCATATGTTTTATGTTGAATAATCTGTGTATACGATGTGTGCGTGTATTGCATGAATGTGTGCTACATCTTGTTCATACTGTGTGACCTGTGACTGATCATTTTTGTGCGTTTTGTGCCCGAGAGTTGTACGATCGGAATTGAGATGCCTGTATGTCAATATGTGCTTCTTCACGTGTTTGTGTGTCTTTTCCATAGTGTGGGATATGTGTTGCCCAGGTCATTTCCTGGTTTGTGTGTGCTTGGCATGTGGTTTTGTTTGTGCTGTGAGCGTTTTGTCTATGTGATGTTATTTTAGCCTTTATATATTTGAGAGTTTCTCTCTGTTGGGCTTATGTTTTTTGTGTGTAACGAGGAATGTTAATGTGGGTCGTTGTGCTTTTCCGGGTTATGTGTGTAATGGGAAGTGTGTTGACACTGTCGTTGTGGTTGTAAGTGATCCTCACTGTGTATACTCTGGGAAAAGTCGTTCATGCCTATTATGTGCAGTTAATTGCTATGATGTGTGTGGTGTGTGTTGATTATTGTGAAGATAGCTGTATTGCTGAGAGTTTGTGTGCATTCTATAATTTTGGTTTTACGGGTGGCCAGGCCAGGATTTGTTTTGTGTCAGTGTGTGTCTTGTGTGTTAAATGTTGTGTTGTTTCCTTTAGTGTGTGATGTGTTGTGTTTTGTGTGTTGTGTTGTTTTCCGTGTTTTGATTGTTCTGTTACATGTTTGTTACTGTGTGTGTTGTATGTGTATGTTCTACGTGGTGTCTGGTTCTTTGCTGTGTGTGCAGTGGTATTTTTGGGCAAAGTGTACACGGCAGTGTGTTATTTGTGTTGTGTGATAGAATGTGCATTCTGGTTTGTGTGGCGTATTGGGCATTCTTGTGTTATGTTTTCCTTTTTTCTAAATTTTGTGTGTGTTCTCTCTGTTGTGTGTTTGCTATGTTTTGTGAGTTTTGTGTGGGAAATGTGAGGGTAACATATATTGCTGTTCATTTTGTACGTTGCTCGTGTGTGTTCTCTTTTTGGTGTTATGTGTGAGGTAAGTGCTTTTGTGTTGTCTGGGTCTCTGTATGTCACATATGTTGCATCTATTGTGTTTGGTATTGTTTGCGTGACTGTGTATATTGTGTGTTTTGTGTGTGGCTCTCTTGGTTACATGTAGTGTGCTATGTGTCTGTGCTTTGCATGGTGTTTTACGTGTTGTGTTCTCAGTTGTGTTGGCGTTCTGTGTATGCTTTTCTGAGTGTGGTGTATGGTGTGTAGTTCGTTGTCCTTTATTTGACTGTTGAGAATGATGTTACTTATGTTGAACTTGTTTTGTGTGTGTGTTTGTATGTGTGTTGTGTATTTTCCCATATGCAGCCTGGATCTTCTCTGTGTGTGCACTATGTGGTATTTGTCCCTTTCTGTGTTGTGCATAGTGTGACAAAAGGGTGTTGTATGTATGAGGTTTTCGATGAGTTGTGGATCGTGGGTGACTTGATTGACTTTCTCTCTGTGTGAGTCTTTACATGTGGTACTGTGTGTTGTTTGCTTGTGTACGGATTTGGTTTTATTTCGTGTCTCTGTTGTGGAATGTGTGGCATCTGTGTTTTTGTGCATTATTTGCTGGGTGCGTTGTCGGACTTGAATGATTTGCTGCTAGGGGATATTTGCGTAGGGATTTTGTATGTATGTGTGTTTGCTTTGATGTTTACTTTCTGTGTTCGTCCAACTCTGTTTTATGAGTGTGGTGTATACTTTTGGATATGCTATGTTGGCTGCGTGAGAATTTGTGTTTTGAATGTTCTTTGCTGTGATTGTGTTGCTTTGGTGCTGTGCAGTGTGCAAACGGCACTGAGTTTTACGTTTGTTGTGTAATACTGTGACTTCACTGTGTTGTCATTTTGTGTGTGCTGATATTGTTTTCTACAGCTTTTCTCAGTTCCTTGTGCTTAAAAACGGTGTTGCTTACCCATTATTTTTGTTGTGTGTGTGTTGTGCTGTCTGTGTTGTGTATGTTTTGTCATTGGTCTGAGCTCTTTTGTGTCTGTTATGTGTTGTTCTAATACTGTTTTCTGTGTTGTGTGTGTATTTGTGACTTTTGTGGTCTGTGTGTTGAGTGCGTTATACATGTTTGCTGGGTGAGTTTAACGGTTGCATGGGCTGTGCATATGTGCTCTTTGTGTTTTAAGTGATGTGTGATATTTGTTTAGCACCCTGTGTGACCTGTGACCAAAATATTTGTGTGTGTTGTGTGTGAGTGTTGTACTTTCTGCATGGTACTGACTTTATGTGGGTATGTGTTTCTAAGTGTTGTTGCGTGTCTTTTGCATTCTGTGGGATATGTGGTTTTCCTCTATCGTACCCTTGCTTGTGTGTGGTTCGCATGTTGTTTTGTATGTGCTGTGTGAGTTCTGTGTGTGTGACTTGATTTTTGTCTGGTTGTATTGGAGAGTTTGTCTCAGTTGTGTTTGTGATTGATGCGTGTAATGAGAAATGTGTTGAATGTGGCTGTTTGCGCTTTTTCAGATTGTGGATAATGTGTAGTGTGTTGACTCTGGTTGTGCTTTGTTAGTGATCCTCACTCTGTGTTCTGATTGTACTCTGTGAAATTTGTTTATGTATGTTATCTGCCTTTATGTGCTGTGAAGCGTGTGGTGTGCCTTGATAAGTGTGAACAGTTGTTTGCTGCAAGTTCCTGTGCACTGTTTTTTGTTGTCATAGTGGTCCAGTCAGAGCTTGTTGTATATCACTCCGTGCATTTTTGTTTTAAATGTGATGTTTTCTTTTGTATTTGAAGTGTTGTGTACTTTCCGTTTTTTCTCTATTACAAGTTTTGTGATGGTGTTTGCTTGTGTGGTGTGTGTATGTTCTATGTTTCATCTGATATGCGCTGTGCTGTAGGTGTAGTGTGTTGTTTCTGTAGTGTGAGTATGGGAGCAAGTGATTTGTTGTGTTGTGTGATTGTGGATTTTGATTTGCGCAGTTTGGTGTGTGGTGTGTGTGATTGTGTGCTTGTGTTTTCTTTAATCTCTGGGTTTTGTGTGTTTTCTCTGTGTTGTGTGTTGCCTGTGTTGTGAAGAGTTTTGAATGAGATGTGTGTGGTTTACATACTTTGTTCTTTGTCTTGAATTTTTTCTGCGTGATTTCGCTTTGGAGTTTTATGTGTGAGATATGTGTTTGTGTGTTGGGTGCACAATGTGGCTCTTTCTGTGTCATATCTACTGTATCTAGTGGGTTTCATTTTGTTTTCAATGTACTGTATGATGTGGGTATAGTGTGTGGCCCTCTGGGTCACATGTAGTGTGTGATGTGTCCATTCTTTGCATTGCATGTAATGTATTGTGCTCTCAACTGTGCTGGTGTTCTGCACATGCTTCTCTGAGTGTGGTGTATGGTATTTGGTGGTTTTTCTGTTAATTTTGCCTTTTGTGCGTGGGTAGTTGTGTTGAAACTGTTATGTTTGTATTGTGTGTTTTCCATGGCTGGCTGATTTGGGCTTTGCGTGTGCTCTTTGTGATATGACTCGGTTGCTGTATTGAGCATATTGATTGAAAAGTATGTTACTTGTGTCCTGACTTCATTGTTTTGTGGATAGTGTTACTATAGTGATTTTCTTTAGGAGTTTTTCTTTTTATCATGTGGTTCTGTGCATTGGCTGCTTGTGTTTGGATTTGGGTGTATTTTGGGTCTCTGTTGCAAAATGTGCATCATCTGTGTCATTTGGTGCTGTACCCTGTGTTTTGAGTGTGGATTTGAATGATCTGCTGTTTTGGGATATGTTGTGTAGGGATTGGTTCGGTGTGGCTTTGTTGTGATGTGTGCTTTCTGTGTATGCCCTATATTGTGTTTTCCGTGCGGTGCATTCTTTTCGGTTATGCTGTGTATGTTGTGATATAATTTATTTATTTGGAATGTACTTTGCTGTGGTTGTGCTGTTTAGGTTCTGTGATGTGTGCTTATGTTCCTGTGTTCTCTGTTTGTTGTGTGATGCTGTGTGTCTTCAAGGTGTGGTCACTTTGTGCGTGCTGTAATAGTTTTGAATTGTTTATTCTAATTTCCATGTGTTTAGCAATGGGATTGTTTACCCATGGTTGTGTTGTGTGTTTTATTTTGTGATGTCTGTGTTGTACATGTTTGTTTGTGTTCTGAACTCTGTTGAGTCTGTTAATTATGTGTTGTTAATAACGTGTTCTGTGATGTGTGTGTTGTGTGCTTGGTTTATGGTGTCTTAGTTTTCTCTTCTGGGTGTTTAGTGTCTTGTACATATTTGCTGCATATGTTTTATGTTGAATAATCTGTGTATACGATGTGTGCGTGTATTGCATGAATGTGTGCTACATCTTGTTCATACTGTGTGACCTGTGACTGATCATTTTTGTGCGTTTTGTGCCCGAGAGTTGTACGATCGGAATTGAGATGCCTGTATGTCAATATGTGCTTCTTCACGTGTTTGTGTGTCTTTTCCATAGTGTGGGATATGTGTTGCCCAGGTCATTTCCTGGTTTGTGTGTGCTTGGCATGTGGTTTTGTTTGTGCTGTGAGCGTTTTGTCTATGTGATGTTATTTTAGCCTTTATATATTTGAGAGTTTCTCTCTGTTGGGCTTATGTTTTTTGTGTGTAACGAGGAATGTTAATGTGGGTCGTTGTGCTTTTCCGGGTTATGTGTGTAATGGGAAGTGTGTTGACACTGTCGTTGTGGTTGTAAGTGATCCTCACTGTGTATACTCTGGGAAAAGTCGTTCATGCCTATTATGTGCAGTTAATTGCTATGATGTGTGTGGTGTGTGTTGATTATTGTGAAGATAGCTGTATTGCTGAGAGTTTGTGTGCATTCTATAATTTTGGTTTTACGGGTGGCCAGGCCAGGATTTGTTTTGTGTCAGTGTGTGTCTTGTGTGTTAAATGTTGTGTTGTTTCCTTTAGTGTGTGATGTGTTGTGTTTTGTGTGTTGTGTTGTTTTCCGTGTTTTGATTGTTCTGTTACATGTTTGTTACTGTGTGTGTTGTATGTGTATGTTCTACGTGGTGTCTGGTTCTTTGCTGTGTGTGCAGTGGTATTTTTGGGCAAAGTGTACACGGCAGTGTGTTATTTGTGTTGTGTGATAGAATGTGCATTCTGGTTTGTGTGGCGTATTGGGCATTCTTGTGTTATGTTTTCCTTTTTTCTAAATTTTGTGTGTGTTCTCTCTGTTGTGTGTTTGCTATGTTTTGTGAGTTTTGTGTGGGAAATGTGAGGGTAACATATATTGCTGTTCATTTTGTACGTTGCTCGTGTGTGTTCTCTTTTTGGTGTTATGTGTGAGGTAAGTGCTTTTGTGTTGTCTGGGTCTTTGTATGTCACATATGTTGCATCTATTGTGTTTGGTATTGTTTGCGTGACTGTGTATATTGTGTGTTTTGTGTGTGGCTCTCTTGGTTACATGTAGTGTGCTATGTGTCTGTGCTTTGCATGGTGTTTTACGTGTTGTGTTCTCAGTTGTGTTGGCGTTCTGTGTATGCTTTTCTGAGTGTGGTGTATGGTGTGTAGTTCGTTGTTCTTTATTTGACTGTTGAGAATGATGTTACTTATGATGAACTTGTTTTGTGTGTGTGTTTGTATGTGTGTTGTGTATTTTCCCATATGCAGCCTGGATCTTCTCTGTGTGTGCACTATGTGGTATTTGTCCCTTTCTGTGTTGTGCATAGTGTGACAAAAGGGTGTTGTATGTATGAGGTTTTCGATGAGTTGTGGATCGTGGGTGACTTGATTGACTTTCTCTCTGTGTGAGTCTTTACATGTGGTACTGTGTGTTGTTTGCTTGTGTACGGATTTGGTTTTATTTCGTGTCTCTGTTGTGGAATGTGTGGCATCTGTGTTTTTGTGCATTATTTGCTGGGTGCGTTGTCGGACTTGAATGATTTGCTGCTAGGGGATATTTGCGTAGGGATTTTGTATGTATGTGTGTTTGCTGTGATGTTTACTTTCTGTGTTCGTCCAACTCTGTTTTATGAGTGTGGTGTATACTTTTGGATATGCTATGTTGGCTGCGTGAGAATTTGTGTTTTGAATGTTCTTTGCTGTGATTGTGTTGCTTTGGTGCTGTGCAGTGTGCAAACGGCACTGAGTTTTACGTTTGTTGTGTAATACTGTGACTTCACTGTGTTGTCATTTTGTGTGTGCTGATATTGTTTTCTACAGCTTTTCTCAGTTCCGTGTGCTTAAAAACGGTGTTGCTTACCCATTATTTTTGTTGTGTGTGTGTTGTGCTGTCTGTGTTGTGTATGTTTTGTCATTGGTCTGAGCTCTTTTGTGTCTGTTATGTGTTGTTCTAACACTGTTTTCTGTGTTGTGTGTGTATTTCTGACTTTTGTGGTCTGTGTGTTGAGTGCGTTATACATGTTTGCTGGGTGAGTTTAACGGTTGCATGGGCTGTGCATATGTGCTCTTTGTGTTTTAAGTGATGTGTGATATTTGTTTAGCACCCTGTGTGACCTGTGACCAAAATATTTGTGTGTGTTGTGTGTGAGTGTTGTACTTTCTGCATGGTACTGACTTTATGTGGGTATGTGTTTCTAAGTGTTGTTGCGTGTCTTTTGCATTGTGTGGGATATGTGGTTTTCCTCTATCGTACCCTTGCTTGTGTGTGGTTCGCATGTTGTTTTGTATGTGCTGTGTGAGTTCTGTGTGTGTGACTTGATTTTTGTCTGGTTGTATTGGAGAGTTTGTCTCAGTTGTGTTTGTGATTGATGCGTGTAATGAGAAATGTGTTGAATGTGGCTGTTTGCGCTTTTTCAGATTGTGGATAATGTGTAGTGTGTTGACTCTGGTTGTGCTTTGTTAGTGATCCTCACTCTGTGTTCTGATTGTACTCTGTGAAATTTGTTTATGTATGTTATCTGCCTTTATGTGCTGTGAAGCGTGTGGTGTGCCTTGATAAGTGTGAACAGTTGTTTGCTGCAAGTTCCTGTGCACTGTTTTTTGTTGTCATAGTGGTCCAGTCAGAGCTTGTTGTATATCACTCCGTGCATTTTTGTTTTAAATGTGATGTTTTCTTTTGTATTTGAAGTGTTGTGTTCTTTCCGTTTTTTCTCTATTACAAGTTTTGTGATGGTGTTTGCTTGTGTGGTGTGTGTATGTTCTATGTTTCATCTGATATGCGCTGTGCTGTAGGTGTAGTGTGTTGTTTCTGTAGTGTGAGTATGGGAGCAAGTGATTTGTTGTGTTGTGTGATTGTGGATTTTGATTTGCGCAGTTTGGTGTGTGGTGTGTGTGATTGTGTGCTTGTGTTTTCTTTAATCTCTGGGTTTTGTGTGTTTTCTCTGTGTTGTGTGTTGCCTGTGTTGTGAAGAGTTTTGAATGAGATGTGTGTGGTTTACATACTTTGTTCTTTGTCTTGAATTTTTTCTGCGTGATTTCGCTTTGGAGTTTTATGTGTGAGATATGTGTTTGTGTGTTGGGTGCACAATGTGGCTCTTTCTGTGTCATATCTACTGTATCTAGTGGGTTTCATTTTGTTTTCAATGTACTGTATGATGTGGGTATTGTGTGTGGCCCTCTGGGTCACATGTAGTGTGTGATGTGTCCATTCTTTGCATTGCATGTAATGTATTGTGCTCTCAACTGTGCTGGTGTTCTGCACATGCTTCTCTGAGTGTGGTGTATGGTATTTGGTGGTTTTTCTGTTAATTTTGCCTTTTGTGCGTGGGTAGTTGTGTTGAAACTGTTATGTTTGTATTGTGTGTTTTCCATGGCTGGCTGATTTGGGCTTTGCGTGTGCTCTTTGTGATATGACTCGGTTGCTGTATTGAGCATATTGATTGAAAAGTATGTTACTTGTGTCCTGACTTCATTGTTTTGTGGATAGTGTTACTATAGTGATTTTCTTTAGGAGTTTTTCTTTTTATCATGTGGTTCTGTGCATTGGCTGCTTGTGTTTGGATTTGGGTGTATTTTGGGTCTCTGTTGCAAAATGTGCATCATCTGTGTCATTTGGTGCTGTACCCTGTGTTTTGAGTGTGGATTGAATGATCTGCTGTTTTGGGATATGTTGTGTAGGGATTGGTTCGGTGTGGCTTTGTTGTGATGTGTGCTTTCTGTGTAAGCCCTATATTGTGTTTTCCGTGCGGTGCATTCTTTTCGGTTATGCTGTGTATGTTGTGAGGTAATGTATTTATTTGGAATGTACTTTGCTGTGGTTGTGCTGTTTAGGTTCTGTGATGTGTGCTCATGTTCCTGTGTTCTCTGTTTGTTGTGTGATGCTGTGTGTCTTCAAGGTGTGGTCACTTTGTGCGTGCTGTAATAGTTTTGAATTGTTTATTCTAATTTCCATGTGTTTAGCAATGGGATTGTTTACCCATGGTTGTGTTGTGTGTTTTATTTTGTGATGTCTGTGTTGTACATGTTTGTTTGTGTTCTGAACTCTGTTGAGTCTGTTAATTATGTGTTGTTAATAACGTGTTCTGTGATGTGTGTGTTGTGTGCTTGGTTTATGGTGTCTTAGTTTTCTCTTCTGGGTGTTTAGTGTCTTGTACATATTTGCTGCATATGTTTTATGTTGAATAATCTGTGTATACGATGTGTGCGTGTATTGCATGAATGTGTGCTACATCTTGTTCATACTGTGTGACCTGTGACTGATCATTTTTGTCCGTTTTGTGCCCGAGAGTTGTACGATCGGAATTGAGATGCCTGTATGTCAATATGTGCTTCTTCACGTGTTTGTGTGTCTTTTCCATAGTGTGGGATATGTGTTGCCCAGGTCATTTCCTGGTTTGTGTGTGCTTGGCATGTGGTTTTGTTTGTGCTGTGAGCGTTTTGTTTATGTGATGTTATTTTAGCCTTTATATATTTGAGAGTTTCTCTCTGTTGGGCTTATGTTTTTTGTGTGTAACGAGGAATGTTAATGTGGGTCGTTGTGCTTTTCCGGGTTATGTGTGTAATGGGAAGTGTGTTGACACTGTCGTTGTGGTTGTAAGTGATCCTCACTGTGTATACTCTGGGAAAAGTCGTTCATGCCTATTATGTGCAGTTAATTGCTATGATGTGTGTGGTGTGTGTTGATTATTGTGAAGATAGCTGTATTGCTGAGAGTTTGTGTGCATTCTATAATTTTGGTTTTACGGGTGGCCAGGCCAGGATTTGTTTTGTGTCAGTGTGTGTCTTGTGTGTTAAATGTTGTGTTGTTTCCTTTAGTGTGTGATGTGTTGTGTTTTGCGTGTTGTGTTGTTTTCCGTGTTTTGATTGTTCTGTTACATGTTTGTTACTGTGTGTGTTGTATGTGTATGTTCTACGTGGTGTCTGGTTCTTTGCTGTGTGTGCAGTGGTATTTTTGGGCAAAGTGTACACGGCAGTGTGTTATTTGTGTTGTGTGATAGAATGTGCATTCTGGTTTGTGTGGCGTATTGGGCATTCTTGTGTTATGTTTTCCTTTTTTCTAAATTTTGTGTGTGTTCTCTCTGTTGTGTGTTTGCTATGTTTTGTGAGTTTTGTGTGGGAAATGTGAGGGTAACATATATTGCTGTTCATTTTGTACGTTGCTCGTGTGTGTTCTCTTTTTGGTGTTATGTGTGAGGTAAGTGCTTTTGTGTTGTCTGGGTCTTTGTATGTCACATATGTTGCATCTATTGTGTTTGGTATTGTTTGCGTGACTTTGTATATTGTGTGTTTTGTGTGTGGCTCTCTTGGTTACATGTAGTGTGCTATGTGTCTGTGCTTTGCATGGTGTTTTACGTGTTGTGTTCTCAGTTGTGTTGGCGTTCTGTGTATGCTTTTCTGAGTGTGGTGTATGGTGTGTAGTTCGTTGTCCTTTATTTGACTGTTGAGAATGATGTTACTTATGTTGAACTTGTTTTGTGTGTGTGTTTGTATGTGTGTTGTGTATTTTCCCATATGCAGCCTGGATCTTCTCTGTGTGTGCACTATGTGGTATTTGTCCCTTTCTGTGTTGTGCATAGTGTGACAAAAGGGTGTTGTATGTATGAGGTTTTCGATGAGTTGTGGATCGTGGGTGACTTTTATTGACTTTCTCTCTGTGTGAGTCTTTACATGTGGTACTGTGTGTTGTTTGCTTGTGTACGGATTTGGTTTTATTTCGTGTCTCTGTTGTGGAATGTGTGGCATCTGTGTTTTTGTGCATTATTTGCTGGGTGCGTTGTCGGACTTGAATGATTTGCTGCTAGGGGATATTTGCGTAGGGATTTTGTATGTATGTGTGTTTGCTGTGATGTTTACTTTCTGTGTTCGTCCAACTCTGTTTTATGAGTGTGGTGTATACTTTTGGATATGCTATGTTGGCTGCGTGAGAATTTGTGTTTTGAATGTTCTTTGCTGTGATTGTGTTGCTTTGGTGCTGTGCAGTGTGCAAACGGCACTGAGTTTTACGTTTGTTGTGTAATACTGTGACTTCACTGTGTTGTCATTTTGTGTGTGCTGATATTGTTTTCTACAGCTTTTCTCAGTTCCGTGTGCTTAAAAACGGTGTTGCTTACCCATTATTTTTGTTGTGTGTGTGTTGTGCTGTCTGTGTTGTGTATGTTTTGTCATTGGTCTGAGCTCTTTTGTGTCTGTTATGTGTTGTTCTAATACTGTTTTCTGTGTTGTGTGTGTATTTGTGACTTTTGTGGTCTGTGTGTTGAGTGCGTTATACATGTTTGCTGGGTGAGTTTAACGGTTGCATGGGCTGTGCATATGTGCTCTTTGTGTTTTAAGTGATGTGTGATATTTGTTTAGCACCCTGTGTGACCTGTGACCAAAATATTTGTGTGTGTTGTGTGTGAGTGTTGTACTTTCTGCATGGTACTGACTTTATGTGGGTATGTGTTTCTAAGTGTTGTTGCGTGTCTTTTGCATTGTGTGGGATATGTGGTTTTCCTCTATCGTACCCTTGCTTGTGTGTGGTTCGCATGTTGTTTTGTATGTGCTGTGTGAGTTCTGTGTGTGTGACTTGATTTTTGTCTGGTTGTATTGGAGAGTTTGTCTCAGTTGTGTTTGTGATTGATGCGTGTAATGAGAAATGTGTTGAATGTGGCTGTTTGCGCTTTTTCAGATTGTGGATAATGTGTAGTGTGTTGACTCTGGTTGTGCTTTGTTAGTGATCCTCACTCTGTGTTCTGATTGTACTCTGTGAAATTTGTTTATGTATGTTATCTGCCTTTATGTGCTGTGAAGCGTGTGGTGTGCCTTGATAAGTGTGAACAGTTGTTTGCTGCAAGTTCCTGTGCACTGTTTTTTGTTGTCATAGTGGTCCAGTCAGAGCTTGTTGTATATCACTCCGTGCATTTTTGTTTTAAATGTGATGTTTTCTTTTGTATTTGAAGTGTTGTGTTCTTTCCGTTTTTTCTCTATTACAAGTTTTGTGATGGTGTTTGCTTGTGTGGTGTGTGTATGTTCTATGTTTCATCTGATATGCGCTGTGCTGTAGGTGTAGTGTGTTGTTTCTGTAGTGTGAGTATGGGAGCAAGTGATTTGTTGTGTTGTGTGATTGTGGATTTTGATTTGCGCAGTTTGGTGTGTGGTGTGTGTGATTGTGTGCTTGTGTTTTCTTTAATCTCTGGGTTTTGTGTGTTTTCTCTGTGTTGTGTGTTGCCTGTGTTGTGAAGAGTTTTGAATGAGATGTGTGTGGTTTACATACTTTGTTCTTTGTCTTGAATTTTTTCTGCGTGATTTCGCTTTGGAGTTTTATGTGTGAGATATGTGTTTGTGTGTTGGGTGCACAATGTGGCTCTTTCTGTGTCATATCTACTGTATCTAGTGGGTTTCATTTTGTTTTCAATGTACTGTATGATGTGGGTATTGTGTGTGGCCCTCTGGGTCACATGTAGTGTGTGATGTGTCCATTCTTTGCATTGCATGTAATGTATTGTGCTCTCAACTGTGCTGGTGTTCTGCACATGCTTCTCTGAGTGTGGTGTATGGTATTTGGTGGTTTTTCTGTTAATTTTGCCTTTTGTGCGTGGGTAGTTGTGTTGAAACTGTTATGTTTGTATTGTGTGTTTTCCATGGCTGGCTGATTTGGGCTTTGCGTGTGCTCTTTGTGATATGACTCGGTTGCTGTATTGAGCATATTGATTGAAAAGTATGTTACTTGTGTCCTGACTTCATTGTTTTGTGGATAGTGTTACTATAGTGATTTTCTTTAGGAGTTTTTCTTTTTATCATGTGGTTCTGTGCATTGGCTGCTTGTGTTTGGATTTGGGTGTATTTTGGGTCTCTGTTGCAAAATGTGCATCATCTGTGTCATTTGGTGCTGTACCCTGTGTTTTGAGTGTGGATTGAATGATCTGCTGTTTTGGGATATGTTGTGTAGGGATTGGTTCGGTGTGGCTTTGTTGTGATGTGTGCTTTCTGTGTAAGCCCTATATTGTGTTTTCCGTGCGGTGCATTCTTTTCGGTTATGCTGTGTATGTTGTGAGGTAATTTATTTATTTGGAATGTACTTTGCTGTGGTTGTGCTGTTTAGGTTCTGTGATGTGTGCTCATGTTCCTGTGTTCTCTGTTTGTTGTGTGATGCTGTGTGTCTTCAAGGTGTGGTCACTTTGTGCGTGCTGTAATAGTTTTGAATTGTTTATTCTAATTTCCATGTGTTTAGCAATGGGATTGTTTACCCATGGTTGTGTTGTGTGTTTTATTTTGTGATGTCTGTGTTGTACATGTTTTTTGTGTTCTGAACTCTGTTGAGTCTGTTAATTATGTGTTGTTAATAACGTGTTCTGTGATGTGTGTGTTGTGTGCTTGGTTTATGGTGTCTTAGTTTTCTCTTCTGGGTGTTTAGTGTCTTGTACATATTTGCTGCATATGTTTTATGTTGAATAATCTGTGTATACGATGTGTGCGTGTATTGCATGAATGTGTGCTACATCTTGTTCATACTGTGTGACCTGTGACTGATCATTTTTGTGCGTTTTGTGCCCGAGAGTTGTACGATCGGAATTGAGATGCCTGTATGTCAATATGTGCTTCTTCACGTGTTTGTGTGTCTTTTCCATAGTGTGGGATATGTGTTGCCCAGGTCATTTCCTGGTTTGTGTGTGCTTGGCATGTGGTTTTGTTTGTGCTGTGAGCGTTTTGTCTATGTGATGTTATTTTAGCCTTTATATATTTGAGAGTTTCTCTCTGTTGGGCTTATGTTTTTTGTGTGTAACGAGGAATGTTAATGTGGGTCGTTGTGCTTTTCCGGGTTATGTGTGTAATGGGAAGTGTGTTGACACTGTCGTTGTGGTTGTAAGTGATCCTCACTGTGTATACTCTGGGAAAAGTCGTTCATGCCTATTATGTGCAGTTAAGTGCTATGATGTGTGTGGTGTGTGTTGATTATTGTGAAGATAGCTGTATTGCTGAGAGTTTGTGTGCATTCTATAATTTTGGTTTTACGGGTGGCCAGGCCAGGATTTGTTTTGTGTCAGTGTGTGTCTTGTGTGTTAAATGTTGTGTTGTTTCCTTTAGTGTGTGATGTGTTGTGTTTTGTGTGTTGTGTTGTTTTCCGTGTTTTGATTGTTCTGTTACATGTTTGTTACTGTGTGTGTTGTATGTGTATGTTCTACGTGGTGTCTGGTTCTTTGCTGTGTGTGCAGTGGTATTTTTGGGCAAAGTGTACACGGCAGTGTGTTATTTGTGTTGTGTGATAGAATGTGCATTCTGGTTTGTGTGGCGTATTGGGCATTCTTGTGTTATGTTTTCCTTTTTTCTAAATTTTGTGTGTGTTCTCTCTGTTGTGTGTTTGCTATGTTTTGTGAGTTTTGTGTGGGAAATGTGAGGGTAACATATATTGCTGTTCATTTTGTACGTTGCTCGTGTGTGTTCTCTTTTTGGTGTTATGTGTGAGGTAAGTGCTTTTGTGTTGTCTGGGTCTTTGTATGTCACATATGTTGCATCTATTGTGTTTGGTATTGTTTGCGTGACTGTGTATATTGTGTGTTTTGTGTGTGGCTCTCTTGGTTACATGTAGTGTGCTATGTGTCTGTGCTTTGCATGGTGTTTTACGTGTTGTGTTCTCAGTTGTGTTGGCGTTCTGTGTATGCTTTTCTGAGTGTGGTGTATGGTGTGTAGTTCGTTGTCCTTTATTTGACTGTTGAGAATGATGTTACTTATGTTGAACTTGTTTTGTGTGTGTGTTTTTATGTGTGTTGTGTATTTTCCCATATGCAGCCTGGATCTTCTCTGTGTGTGCACTATGTGGTATTTGTCCCTTTCTGTGTTGTGCATAGTGTGACAAAAGGGTGTTGTATGTATGAGGTTTTCGATGAGTTGTGGATCGTGGGTGACTTGATTGACTTTCTCTCTGTGTGAGTCTTTACATGTGGTACTGTGTGTTGTTTGCTTGTGTACGGATTTGGTTTTATTTCGTGTCTCTGTTGTGGAATGTGTGGCATCTGTGTTTTTGTGCATTATTTGCTGGGTGCGTTGTCGGACTTGAATGATTTGCTGCTAGGGGATATTTGCGTAGGGATTTTGTATGTATGTGTGTTTGCTGTGATGTTTACTTTCTGTGTTCGTCCAACTCTGTTTTATGAGTGTGGTGTATACTTTTGGATATGCTATGTTGGCTGCGTGAGAATTTGTGTTTTGAATGTTCTTTGCTGTGATTGTGTTGCTTTGGTGCTGTGCAGTGTGCAAACGGCACTGAGTTTTACGTTTGTTGTGTAATACTGTGACTTCACTGTGTTGTCATTTTGTGTGTGCTGATATTGTTTTCTACAGCTTTTCTCAGTTCCGTGTGCTTAAAAACGGTGTTGCTTACCCATTATTTTTGTTGTGTGTGTGTTGTGCTGTCTGTGTTGTGTATGTTTTGTCATTGGTCTGAGCTCTTTTGTGTCTGTTATGTGTTGTTCTAATACTGTTTTCTGTGTTGTGTGTGTATTTGTGACTTTTGTGGTCTGTGTGTTGAGTGCGTTATACATGTTTGCTGGGTGAGTTTAACGGTTGCATGGGCTGTGCATATGTGCTCTTTGTGTTTTAAGTGATGTGTGATATTTGTTTAGCACCCTGTGTGACCTGTGACCAAAATATTTGTGTGTGTTGTGTGTGAGTGTTGTACTTTCTGCATGGTACTGACTTTATGTGGGTATGTGTTTCTAAGTGTTGTTGCGTGTCTTTTGCATTCTGTGGGATATGTGGTTTTCCTCTATCGTACCCTTGCTTGTGTGTGGTTCGCATGTTGTTTTGTATGTGCTGTGTGAGTTCTGTGTGTGTGACTTGATTTTTGTCTGGTTGTATTGGAGAGTTTGTCTCAGTTGTGTTTGTGATTGATGCGTGTAATGAGAAATGTGTTGAATGTGGCTGTTTGTGCTTTTTCAGATTGTGGATAATGTGTAGTGTGTTGACTCTGGTTGTGCTTTGTTAGTGATCCTCACTCTGTGTTCTGATTGTACTCTGTGAAATTTGTTTATGTATGTTATCTGCCTTTATGTGCTGTGAAGCGTGTGGTGTGCCTTGATAAGTGTGAACAGTTGTTTGCTGCAAGTTCCTGTGCACTGTTTTTTGTTGTCATAGTGGTCCAGTCAGAGCTTGTTGTATATCACTCCGTGCATTTTTGTTTTAAATGTGATGTTTTCTTTTGTATTTGAAGTGTTGTGTTCTTTCCGTTTTTTCTCTATTACAAGTTTTGTGATGGTGTTTGCTTGTGTGGTGTGTGTATGTTCTATGTTTCATCTGATATGCGCTGTGCTGTAGGTGTAGTGTGTTGTTTCTGTAGTGTGAGTATGGGAGCAAGTGATTTGTTGTGTTGTGTGATTGTGGATTTTGATTTGCGCAGTTTGGTGTGTGGTGTGTGTGATTGTGTGCTTGTGTTTTCTTTAATCTCTGGGTTTTGTGTGTTTTCTCTGTGTTGTGTGTTGCCTGTGTTGTGAAGAGTTTTGAATGAGATGTGTGTGGTTTACATACTTTGTTCTTTGTCTTGAATTTTTTCTGCGTGATTTCGCTTTGGAGTTTTATGTGTGAGATATGTGTTTGTGTGTTGGGTGCACAATGTGGCTCTTTCTGTGTCATATCTACTGTATCTAGTGGGTTTCATTTTGTTTTCAATGTACTGTATGATGTGGGTATTGTGTGTGGCCCTCTGGGTCACATGTAGTGTGTGATGTGTCCATTCTTTGCATTGCATGTAATGTATTGTGCTCTCAACTGTGCTGGTGTTCTGCACATGCTTCTCTGAGTGTGGTGTATGGTATTTGGTGGTTTTTCTGTTAATTTTGCCTTTTGTGCGTGGGTAGTTGTGTTGAAACTGTTATGTTTGTATTGTGTGTTTTCCATGGCTGGCTGATTTGGGCTTTGCGTGTGCTCTTTGTGATATGACTCGGTTGCTGTATTGAGCATATTGATTGAAAAGTATGTTACTTGTGTCCTGACTTCATTGTTTTGTGGATAGTGTTACTATAGTGATTTTCTTTAGGAGTTTTTCTTTTTATCATGTGGTTCTGTGCATTGGCTGCTTGTGTTTGGATTTGGGTGTATTTTGGGTCTCTGTTGCAAAATGTGCATCATCTGTGTCATTTGGTGCTGTACCCTGTGTTTTGAGTGTGGATTGAATGATCTGCTGTTTTGGGATATGTTGTGTAGGGATTGGTTCGGTGTGGCTTTGTTGTGATGTGTGCTTTCTGTGTAAGCCCTATATTGTGTTTTCCGTGCGGTGCATTCTTTTCGGTTATGCTGTGTATGTTGTGAGGTAATTTATTTATTTGGAATGTACTTTGCTGTGGTTGTGCTGTTTAGGTTCTGTGATGTGTGCTCATGTTCCTGTGTTCTCTGTTTGTTGTGTGATGCTGTGTGTCTTCAAGGTGTGGTCACTTTGTGCGTGCTGTAATAGTTTTGAATTGTTTATTCTAATTTCCATGTGTTTAGCAATGGGATTGTTTACCCATGGTTGTGTTGTGTGTTTTATTTTGTGATGTCTGTGTTGTACATGTTTGTTTGTGTTCTGAACTCTGTTGAGTCTGTTAATTATGTGTTGTTAATAACGTGTTCTGTGATGTGTGTGTTGTGTGCTTGGTTTATGGTGTCTTAGTTTTCTCTTCTGGGTGTTTAGTGTCTTGTACATATTTGCTGCATATGTTTTATGTTGAATAATCTGTGTATACGATGTGTGCGTGTATTGCATGAATGTGTGCTACATCTTGTTCATACTGTGTGACCTGTGACTGATCATTTTTGTGCGTTTTGTGCCCGAGAGTTGTACGATCGGAATTGAGATGCCTGTATGTCAATATGTGCTTCTTCACGTGTTTGTGTGTCTTTTCCATAGTGTGGGATATGTGTTGCCCAGGTCATTTCCTGGTTTGTGTGTGCTTGGCATGTGGTTTTGTTTGTGCTGTGAGCGTTTTGTCTATGTGATGTTATTTTAGCCTTTATATATTTGAGAGTTTCTCTCTGTTGGGCTTATGTTTTTTGTGTGTAACGAGGAATGTTAATGTGGGTCGTTGTGCTTTTCCGGGTTATGTGTGTAATGGGAAGTGTGTTGACACTGTCGTTGTGGTTGTAAGTGATCCTCACTGTGTATACTCTGGGAAAAGTCGTTCATGCCTATTATGTGCAGTTAATTGCTATGATGTGTGTGGTGTGTGTTGATTATTGTGAAGATAGCTGTATTGCTGAGAGTTTGTGTGCATTCTATAATTTTGGTTTTACGGGTGGCCAGGCCAGGATTTGTTTTGTGTCAGTGTGTGTCTTGTGTGTTAAATGTTGTGTTGTTTCCTTTAGTGTGTGATGTGTTGTGTTTTGTGTGTTGTGTTGTTTTCCGTGTTTTGATTGTTCTGTTACATGTTTGTTACTGTGTGTGTTGTATGTGTATGTTCTACGTGGTGTCTGGTTCTTTGCTGTGTGTGCAGTGGTATTTTTGGGCAAAGTGTACACGGCAGTGTGTTATTTGTGTTGTGTGATAGAATGTGCATTATGGTTTGTGTGGCGTATTGGGCATTCTTGTGTTATGTTTTCCTTTTTTCTAAATTTTGTGTGTGTTCTCTCTGTTGTGTGTTTGCTATGTTTTGTGAGTTTTGTGTGGGAAATGTGAGGGTAACATATATTGCTGTTCATTTTGTACGTTGCTCGTGTGTGTTCTCTTTTTGGTGTTATGTGTGAGGTAAGTGCTTTTGTGTTGTCTGGGTCTTTGTATGTCACATATGTTGCATCTATTGTGTTTGGTATTGTTTGCGTGACTGTGTATATTGTGTGTTTTGTGTGTGGCTCTCTTGGTTACATGTAGTGTGCTATGTGTCTGTGCTTTGCATGGTGTTTTACGTGTTGTGTTCTCAGTTGTGTTGGCGTTCTGTGTATGCTTTTCTGAGTGTGGTGTATGGTGTGTAGTTCGTTGTCCTTTATTTGACTGTTGAGAATGATGTTACTTATGTTGAACTTGTTTTGTGTGTGTGTTTGTATGTGTGTTGTGTATTTTCCCATATGCAGCCTGGATCTTCTCTGTGTGTGCACTATGTGGTATTTGTCCCTTTCTGTGTTGTGCATAGTGTGACAAAAGGGTGTTGTATGTATGAGGTTTTCGATGAGTTGTGGATCGTGGGTGACTTGATTAACTTTCTCTCTGTGTGAGTCTTTACATGTGGTACTGTGTGTTGTTTGCTTGTGTACGGATTTGGTTTTATTTCGTGTCTCTGTTGTGGAATGTGTGGCATCTGTGTTTTTGTGCATTATTTGCTGGGTGCGTTGTCGGACTTGAATGATTTGCTGCTAGGGGATATTTGCGTAGGGATTTTGTATGTATGTGTGTTTGCTGTGATGTTTACTTTCTGTGTTCGTCCAACTCTGTTTTATGAGTGTGGTGTATACTTTTGGATATGCTATGTTGGCTGCGTGAGAATTTGTGTTTTGAATGTTCTTTGCTGTGATTGTGTTGCTTTGGTGCTGTGCAGTGTGCAAACGGCACTGAGTTTTACGTTTGTTGTGTAATACTGTGACTTCACTGTGTTGTCATTTTGTGTGTGCTGATATTGTTTTCTACAGCTTTTCTCAGTTCCGTGTGCTTAAAAACGGTGTTGCTTACCCATTATTTTTGTTGTGTGTGTGTTGTGCTGTCTGTGTTGTGTATGTTTTGTCATTGGTCTGAGCTCTTTTGTGTCTGTTATGTGTTGTTCTAATACTGTTTTCTGTGTTGTGTGTGTATTTGTGACTTTTGTGGTCTGTGTGTTGAGTGCGTTATACATGTTTGCTGGGTGAGTTTAACGGTTGCATGGGCTGTGCATATGTGCTCTTTGTGTTTTAAGTGATGTGTGATATTTGTTTAGCACCCTGTGTGACCTGTGACCAAAATATTTGTGTGTGTTGTGTGTGAGTGTTGTACTTTCTGCATGGTACTGACTTTATGTGGGTATGTGTTTCTAAGTGTTGTTGCGTGTCTTTTGCATTCTGTGGGATATGTGGTTTTCCTCTATCGTACCCTTGCTTGTGTGTGGTTCGCATGTTGTTTTGTATGTGCTGTGTGAGTTCTGTGTGTGTGACTTGATTTTTGTCTGGTTGTATTGGAGAGTTTGTCTCAGTTGTGTTTGTGATTGATGCGTGTAATGAGAAATGTGTTGAATGTGGCTGTTTGTGCTTTTTCAGATTGTGGATAATGTGTAGTGTGTTGACTCTGGTTGTGCTTTGTTAGTGATCCTCACTCTGTGTTCTGATTGTACTCTGTGAAATTTGTTTATGTATGTTATCTGCCTTTATGTGCTGTGAAGCGTGTGGTGTGCCTTGATAAGTGTGAACAGTTGTTTGCTGCAAGTTCCTGTGCACTGTTTTTTGTTGTCATAGTGGTCCAGTCAGAGCTTGTTGTATATCACTCCGTGCATTTTTGTTTTAAATGTGATGTTTTCTTTTGTATTTGAAGTGTTGTGTTCTTTCCGTTTTTTCTCTATTACAAGTTTTGTGATGGTGTTTGCTTGTGTGGTGTGTGTATGTTCTATGTTTCATCTGATATGCGCTGTGCTGTAGGTGTAGTGTGTTGTTTCTGTAGTGTGAGTATGGGAGCAAGTGATTTGTTGTGTTGTGTGATTGTGGATTTTGATTTGCGCAGTTTGGTGTGTGGTGTGTGTGATTGTGTGCTTGTGTTTTCTTTAATCTCTGGGTTTTGTGTGTTTTCTCTGTGTTGTGTGTTGCCTGTGTTGTGAAGAGTTTTGAATGAGATGTGTGTGGTTTACATACTTTGTTCTTTGTCTTGAATTTTTTCTGCGTGATTTCGCTTTGGAGTTTTATGTGTGAGATATGTGTTTGTGTGTTGGGTGCACAATGTGGCTCTTTCTGTGTCATATCTACTGTATCTAGTGGGTTTCATTTTGTTTTCAATGTACTGTATGATGTGGGTATTGTGTGTGGCCCTCTGGGTCACATGTAGTGTGTGATGTGTCCATTCTTTGCATTGCATGTAATGTATTGTGCTCTCAACTGTGCTGGTGTTCTGCACATGCTTCTCTGAGTGTGGTGTATGGTATTTGGTGGTTTTTCTGTTAATTTTGCCTTTTGTGCGTGGGTAGTTGTGTTGAAACTGTTATGTTTGTATTGTGTGTTTTCCATGGCTGGCTGATTTGGGCTTTGCGTGTGCTCTTTGTGATATGACTCGGTTGCTGTATTGAGCATATTGATTGAAAAGTATGTTACTTGTGTCCTGACTTCATTGTTTTGTGGATAGTGTTACTATAGTGATTTTCTTTAGGAGTTTTTCTTTTTATCATGTGGTTCTGTGCATTGGCTGCTTGTGTTTGGATTTGGGTGTATTTTGGGTCTCTGTTGCAAAATGTGCATCATCTGTGTCATTTGGTGCTGTACCCTGTGTTTTGAGTGTGGATTGAATGATCTGCTGTTTTGGGATATGTTGTGTAGGGATTGGTTCGGTGTGGCTTTGTTGTGATGTGTGCTTTCTGTGTAAGCCCTATATTGTGTTTTCCGTGCGGTGCATTCTTTTCGGTTATGCTGTGTATGTTGTGAGGTAATTTATTTATTTGGAATGTACTTTGCTGTGGTTGTGCTGTTTAGGTTCTGTGATGTGTGCTCATGTTCCTGTGTTCTCTGTTTGTTGTGTGATGCTGTGTGTCTTCAAGGTGTGGTCACTTTGTGCGTGCTGTAATAGTTTTGAATTGTTTATTCTAATTTCCATGTGTTTAGCAATGGGATTGTTTACCCATGGTTGTGTTGTGTGTTTTATTTTGTGATGTCTGTGTTGTACATGTTTGTTTGTGTTCTGAACTCTGTTGAGTCTGTTAATTATGTGTTGTTAATAACGTGTTCTGTGATGTGTGTGTTGTGTGCTTGGTTTATGGTGTCTTAGTTTTCTCTTCTGGGTGTTTAGTGTCTTGTACATATTTGCTGCATATGTTTTATGTTGAATAATCTGTGTATACGATGTGTGCGTGTATTGCATGAATGTGTGCTACATCTTGTTCATACTGTGTGACCTGTGACTGATCATTTTTGTGCGTTTTGTGCCCGAGAGTTGTACGATCGGAATTGAGATGCCTGTATGTCAATATGTGCTTCTTCACGTGTTTGTGTGTCTTTTCCATAGTGTGGGATATGTGTTGCCCAGGTCATTTCCTGGTTTGTGTGTGCTTGGCATGTGGTTTTGTTTGTGCTGTGAGCGTTTTGTCTATGTGATGTTATTTTAGCCTTTATATATTTGAGAGTTTCTCTCTGTTGGGCTTATGTTTTTTGTGTGTAACGAGGAATGTTAATGTGGGTCGTTGTGCTTTTCCGGGTTATGTGTGTAATGGGAAGTGTGTTGACACTGTCGTTGTGGTTGTAAGTGATCCTCACTGTGTATACTCTGGGAAAAGTCGTTCATGCCTATTATGTGCAGTTAATTGCTATGATGTGTGTGGTGTGTGTTGATTATTGTGAAGATAGCTGTATTGCTGAGAGTTTGTGTGCATTCTATAATTTTGGTTTTACGGGTGGCCAGGCCAGGATTTGTTTTGTGTCAGTGTGTGTCTTGTGTGTTAAATGTTGTGTTGTTTCCTTTAGTGTGTGATGTGTTGTGTTTTGTGTGTTGTGTTGTTTTCCGTGTTTTGATTGTTCTGTTACATGTTTGTTACTGTGTGTGTTGTATGTGTATGTTCTACGTGGTGTCTGGTTCTTTGCTGTGTGTGCAGTGGTATTTTTGGGCAAAGTGTACACGGCAGTGTGTTATTTGTGTTGTGTGATAGAATGTGCATTATGGTTTGTGTGGCGTATTGGGCATTCTTGTGTTATGTTTTCCTTTTTTCTAAATTTTGTGTGTGTTCTCTCTGTTGTGTGTTTGCTATGTTTTGTGAGTTTTGTGTGGGAAATGTGAGGGTAACATATATTGCTGTTCATTTTGTACGTTGCTCGTGTGTGTTCTCTTTTTGGTGTTATGTGTGAGGTAAGTGCTTTTGTGTTGTCTGGGTCTTTGTATGTCACATATGTTGCATCTATTGTGTTTGGTATTGTTTGCGTGACTGTGTATATTGTGTGTTTTGTGTGTGGCTCTCTTGGTTACATGTAGTGTGCTATGTGTCTGTGCTTTGCATGGTGTTTTACGTGTTGTGTTCTCAGTTGTGTTGGCGTTCTGTGTATGCTTTTCTGAGTGTGGTGTATGGTGTGTAGTTCGTTGTCCTTTATTTGACTGTTGAGAATGATGTTACTTATGTTGAACTTGTTTTGTGTGTGTGTTTGTATGTGTGTTGTGTATTTTCCCATATGCAGCCTGGATCTTCTCTGTGTGTGCACTATGTGGTATTTGTCCCTTTCTGTGTTGTGCATAGTGTGACAAAAGGGTGTTGTATGTATGAGGTTTTCGATGAGTTGTGGATCGTGGGTGACTTGATTGACTTTCTCTCTGTGTGAGTCTTTACATGTGGTACTGTGTGTTGTTTGCTTGTGTACGGATTTGGTTTTATTTCGTGTCTCTGTTGTGGAATGTGTGGCATCTGTGTTTTTGTGCATTATTTGCTGGGTGCGTTGTCGGACTTGAATGATTTGCTGCTAGGGGATATTTGCGTAGGGATTTTGTATGTATGTGTGTTTGCTCTGATGTTTACTTTCTGTGTTCGTCCAACTCTGTTTTATGAGTGTGGTGTATACTTTTGGATATGCTATGTTGGCTGCGTGAGAATTTGTGTTTTGAATGTTCTTTGCTGTGATTGTGTTGCTTTGGTGCTGTGCAGTGTGCAAACGGCACTGAGTTTTACGTTTGTTGTGTAATACTGTGACTTCACTGTGTTGTCATTTTGTGTGTGCTGATATTGTTTTCTACAGCTTTTCTCAGTTCCGTGTGCTTAAAAACGGTGTTGCTTACCCATTATTTTTGTTGTGTGTGTGTTGTGCTGTCTGTGTTGTGTATGTTTTGTCATTGGTCTGAGCTCTTTTGTGTCTGTTATGTGTTGTTCTAATACTGTTTTCTGTGTTGTGTGTGTATTTGTGACTTTTGTGGTCTGTGTGTTGAGTGCGTTATACATGTTTGCTGGGTGAGTTTAACGGTTGCATGGGCTGTGCATATGTGCTCTTTGTGTTTTAAGTGATGTGTGATATTTGTTTAGCACCCTGTGTGACCTGTGACCAAAATATTTGTGTGTGTTGTGTGTGAGTGTTGTACTTTCTGCATGGTACTGACTTTATGTGGGTATGTGTTTCTAAGTGTTGTTGCGTGTCTTTTGCATTGTGTGGGATATGTGGTTTTCCTCTATCGTACCCTTGCTTGTGTGTGGTTCGCATGTGGTTTTGTATGTGCTGTGTGAGTTCTGTGTGTGTGACTTGATTTTTGTCTGGTTGTATTGGAGAGTTTGTCTCAGTTGTGTTTGTGATTGATGCGTGTAATGAGAAATGTGTTGAATGTGGCTGTTTGCGCTTTTTCAGATTGTGGATAATGTGAAGTGTGTTGACTCTGGTTGTGCTTTGTTAGTGATCCTCACTCTGTGTTCTGATTGTACCCTTTGAAATTTGTTTATGTATGTTATCTGCCTTTACGTGCTGTGAAGCGTGTGGTGTGCCTTGATAAGTGTGAACAGTTGTTTGCTGCAAGTTCCTGTGCACTGTTTTTTGTTGTCATAGTGGTCCAGTCAGTGCTTGTTGTATATCACTCCGTGCATTTTTGTTTTAAATGTGATGTTTTCTTTTGTATTTGAAGTGTTGTGTTCTTTCCGTTTTTTCTCTATTACAAGTTTTGTGATGGTGTTTGCTTGTGTGGTGTGTGTATGTTCTATGTTTCATCTGATATGCGCTGTGCTGTAGGTGTAGTGTGTTGTTTCTGTAGTGTGAGTATGGGAGCAAGTGATTTGTTGTGTTGTGTGATTGTGGATTTTGATTTGCGCAGTTTGGTGTGTGGTGTGTGTGATTGTGTGCTTGTGTTTTCTTTAATCTCTGGGTTTTGTGTGTTTTCTCTGTGTTGTGTGTTGCCTGTGTTGTGAAGAGTTTTGAATGAGATGTGTGTGGTTTACATACTTTGTTGTTTGTCTTGAATTTATTCTGCGTGTTTTCGCTTTGGAGTTTTATGTGTGAGATATGTGTTTGTGTGTTGGGTGCACAATGTGGCTCTTTCTGTGTCATATCTACTGTATCTAGTGGGTTTCATTTTGTTTTCAATGTACTGTATGATGTGGGTATTGTGTGTGGCCCTCTGGGTCACATGTAGTGTGTGATGTGTCCATTCTTTGCATTGCTTGTAATGTATTGTGCTCTCAACTGTGCTGGTGTTCTGCACATGCTTCTCTGAGTGTGGTGTATGGTATTTGGTGGTTTTTCTGTTAATTTTGCCTTTTGTGCGTGGGTAGTTGTTTTGAAACTGTTATGTTTGTATTGTGTGTTTTCCATGGCTGGCTGATTTGGGCTTTGCGTGTGCTCTTTGTGATATGGCTCGGTTGCTGTATTGAGCATATTGATTGAAAAGTATGTTACTTGTGTCCTGACTTCATTGTTTTGTGGATAGTGTTACTATAGTGATTTTCTTTCCGAGTTTGTCTTTTTATCATGTGGTTCTGTGCATTGGCTGCTTGTGTTTGGATTTGGGTGTATTTTGGGTCTCTGTTTCAAAATGTGCATCATCTGTGTCATTTGGTGCTGTACCCTGTATTTTGAGTGTGGATTGAATGATCTGCTGTTTTGGGATATGTTGTGTAGGGATTGGTTCGGTGTGGCTTTGTTGTGATGTGTGCTTTCTGTGTAAGCCCTATATTGTGTTTTCCGTGCGGTGCATTCTTTTCGGTTATGCTGTGTATGTTGTGAGGTAATTTATTTATTTGGAATGTACTTTGCTGTGGTTGTGCTGTTTAGGTTCTGTGATGTGTGCTCATGTTCCTGTGTTCTCTGTTTGTTGTGTGATGCTGTGTGTCTTCAAGGTGTGGTCACTTTGTGCGTGCTGTAATAGTTTTGAATTGTTTATTCTAATTTCCATGTGTTTAGCAATGGGATTGTTTACCCATGGTTGTGTTGTGTGTTTTATTTTGTGATGTCTGTGTTGTACATGTTTGTTTGTGTTCTGAACTCTGTTGAGTCTGTTAATTATGTGTTGTTAATAACGTGTTCTGTGATGTGTGTGTTGTGTGCTTGGTTTATGGTGTCTTAGTTTTCTCTTCTGGGTGTTTAGTGTCTTGTACATATTTGCTGCATATGTTTTATGTTGAATAATCTGTGTATACGATGTGTGCGTGTATTGCGTGAATGTGTGCTACATCTTGTTCATACTGTGTGACATGTGACTGATCATTTTTGTGCGTTTTGTGCCCGAGAGTAGTACGATCGGAATTGAGATGCCTGTATGTCAATATGTGCTTCTTCACGTGTTTGTGTGTCTTTTCCATAGTGTGGGATATGTGTTGCCCAGGTCATTTCCTGGTTTGTGTGTGCTTGGCATGTGGTTTTGTTTGTGCTGTGAGCGTTTTGTCTATGTGATGTTATTTTAGCCTTTATATATTTGAGAGTTTCTCTCTGTTGGGCTTATGTTTTTTGTGTGTAACGAGGAATGTTAATGTGGGTCGTTGTGCTTTTCCGGGTTATGTGTGTAATGGGAAGTGTGTTGACACTGTCGTTGTGGTTGTAAGTGATCCTCACTGTGTATACTCTGGGAAAAGTCGTTCATGCCTATTATGTGCAGTTAATTGCTATGATGTGTGTGGTGTATGTTGATTATTGTGAAGATAGCTGTATTGCTGAGAGTTTGTGTGCATTCTATAATTTTGGTTTTACGGGTGGCCAGGCCAGGATTTGTTTTGTTTCAGTGTGTGTCTTGTGTGTTAAATGTTGTGTTGTTTCCTTTAGTGTGTGATGTGTTGTGTTTTGTGTGTTGTGTTGTTTTCCGTGTTTTGATTGTTCTGTTACATGTTTGTTACTGTGTGTTGTATGTGTATGTTCTACGTGGTGTCTGGTTCTTTGCTGTGTGTGCAGTGGTATTTTTGGGCAAAGTGTACACGGCAGTGTGTTATTTGTGTTGTGTGATAGAATGTGCATTCTGGTTTGTGTGGCGTATTGGGCATTCTTGTGTTATGTTTTCCTTTTTTCTAAATTTTGTGTGTGTTCTCTCTGTTGTGTGTTTGCTATGTTTTGTGATTTTTGTGTGGGAAATGTGAGGGTAACATATATTGCTGTTCATTTTGTACGTTGCTCGTGTGTGTTCTCTTTTTGGTGTTATGTGTGAGGTAAGTGCTTTTGTGTTGTCTGGGTCTTTGTATGTCACATATGTTGCATCTATTGTGTTTGGTATTGTTTGCGTGACTGTGTATATTGTGTGTTTTGTGTGTGGCTCTCTTGGTTACATGTAGTGTGCTATGTGTCTGTGCTTTGCATGGTGTTTTACGTGTTGTGTTCTCAGTTGTGTTGGCGTTCTGTGTATGCTTTTCTGAGTGTGGTGTATGGTGTGTAGTTCGTTGTCCTTTATTTGACTGTTGAGAATGATGTTACTTATGTTGAACTTGTTTTGTGTGTGTGTTTGTATGTGTGTTGTGTATTTTCCCATATGCAGCCTGGATCTTCTCTGTGTGTGCACTATGTGGTATTTGTCCCTTTCTGTGTTGTGCATAGTGTGACAAAAGGGTGTTGTATGTATGAGGTTTTCGATGAGTTGTGGTTCGTGGGTGACTTGATTGACTTTCTCTCTGTGTGAGTCTTTACATGTGGTACTGTGTGTTGTTTGCTTGTGTACGGATTTGGTTTTATTTCGTGTCTCTGTTGTGGAATGTGTGGCATCTGTGTTTTTGTGCATTATTTGCTGGGTGCGTTGGCGGACTTGAATGATTTGCTGCTTGGGGATATTTGCGTAGGGATTTTGTATGTATGTGTGTTTGCTGTGATGTTTACTTTCTGTGTTCGTCCAACTCTGTTTTATGAGTGTGGTGTATACTTTTGGATATGCTATGTTGGCTGCGTGAGAATTTGTGTTTTGAATGTTCTTTGCTGTGATTGTGTTGCTTTGGTGCTGTGCAGTGTGCAAACGGCACTGAGTTTTACGTTTGTTGTGTAGTACTGTGACTTCACTGTGTTGTCATTTTGTGTGTGCTGATATTGTTTTCTACAGCTTTTCTCAGTTCCGTGTGCTTAAAAACGGTGTTGCTTACCCATTATTTTTGTTGTGTGTGTGTTGTGCTGTCTGTGTTGTGTATGTTTTGTCATTGGTCTGAGCTCTGTTGTGTCTGTTATGTGTTGTTCTAATACTGTGTTCTGTGTTGTGTGTGTATTTGTGACTTTTGTGGTCTGTGTGTTGAGTGCGTTATACATGTTTGCTGGGTGAGTTTAACGGTTGCATGGGCTGTGCATATGTGCTCTTTGTGTTTTAAGTGATGTGTGATATTTGTTTAGCACCCTGTGTGACCTGTGACCAAAATATTTGTGTGTGTTGTGTGTGAGTGTTGTACTTTCTGCATGGTACTGACTTTATGTGGGTATGTGTTTCTAAGTGTTGTTGCGTGTCTTTTGCATTGTGTGGGATATGTGGTTTTCCTCTATCGTACCCTTGCTTGTGTGTGGTTCGCATGTGGTTTTGTATGTGCTGTGTGAGTTCTGTGTGTGTGACTTGATTTTTGTCTGGTTGTATTGGAGAGTTTGTCTCAGTTGTGTTTGTGATTGATGCGTGTAATGAGAAATGTGTTGAATGTGGCTGTTTGCGCTTTTTCAGATTGTGGATAATGTGTAGTGTGTTGACTCTGGTTGTGCTTTGTTAGTGATCCTCACTCTGTGTTCTGATTGTACTCTGTGAAATTTGTTTATGTATGTTATCTGCCTTTATGTGCTGTGAAGCGTGTGGTGTGCCTTGATAAGTGTGAACAGTTGTTTGCTGCAAGTTCCTGTGCACTGTTTTTTGTTGTCATAGTGGTCCAGTCAGAGCTTGTTGTATATCACTCCGTGCATTTTTGTTTTAAATGTGATGTTTTCTTTTGTATTTGAAGTGTTGTGTTCTTTCCGTTTTTTCTCTATTACAAGTTTTGTGATGGTGTTTGCTTGTGTGGTGTGTGTATGTTCTATGTTTCATCTGATATGCGCTGTGCTGTAGGTGTAGTGTGTTGTTTCTGTAGTGTGAGTATGGGAGCAAGTGATTTGTTGTGTTGTGTGATTGTGGATTTTGATTTGCGCAGTTTGGTGTGTGGTGTGTGTGATTGTGTGCTTGTGTTTTCTTTAATCTCTGGGTTTTGTGTGTTTTCTCTGTGTTGTGTGTTGCCTGTGTTGTGAAGAGTTTTGAATGAGATGTGTGTGGTTTACATACTTTGTTCTTTGTCTTGAATTTTTTCTGCGTGATTTCGCTTTGGAGTTTTATGTGTGAGATATGTGTTTGTGTGTTGGGTGCACAATGTGGCTCTTTCTGTGTCATATCTACTGTATCTAGTGGGTTTCATTTTGTTTTCAATGTACTGTATGATGTGGGTATTGTGTGTGGCCCTCTGGGTCACATGTAGTGTGTGATGTGTCCATTCTTTGCATTGCATGTAATGTATTGTGCTCTCAACTGTGCTGGTGTTCTGCACATGCTTCTCTGAGTGTGGTGTATGGTATTTGGTGGTTTTTCTGTTAATTTTGCCTTTTGTGCGTGGGTAGTTGTGTTGAAACTGTTATGTTTGTATTGTGTGTTTTCCATGGCTGGCTGATTTGGGCTTTGCGTGTGCTCTTTGTGATATGACTCGGTTGCTGTATTGAGCATATTGATTGAAAAGTATGCTACTTGTGTCCTGACTTCATTGTTTTGTGGATAGTGTTACTATAGTGATTTTCTTTAGGAGTTTTTCTTTTTATCATGTGGTTCTGTGCATTGGCTGCTTGTGTTTGGATTTGGGTGTATTTTGGGTCTCTGTTGCAAAATGTGCATCATCTGTGTCATTTGGTGCTGTACCCTGTGTTTTGAGTGTGGATTGAATGATCTGCTGTTTTGGGATATGTTGTGTAGGGATTGGTTCGGTGTGGCTTTGTTGTGATGTGTGCTTTCTGTGTAAGCCCTATATTGTGTTTTCCGTGCGGTGCATTCTTTTCGGTTATGCTGTGTATGTTGTGAGGTAATTTATTTATTTGGAATGTACTTTGCTGTGGTTGTGCTGTTTAGGTTCTGTGATGTGTGCTCATGTTCCTGTGTTCTCTGTTTGTTGTGTGATGCTGTGTGTCTTCAAGGTGTGGTCACTTTGTGCGTGATGTAATAGTTTTGAATTGTTTATTCTAATTTCCATGTGTTTAGCAATGGGATTGTTTACCCATGGTTGTGTTGTGTGTTTTATTTTGTGATGTCTGTGTTGTACATGTTTGTTTGTGTTCTGAACTCTGTTGAGTCTGTTAATTATGTGTTGTTAATAACGTGTTCTGTGATGTGTGTGTTGTGTGCTTGGTTTATGGTGTCTTAGTTTTCTCTTCTGGGTGTTTAGTGTCTTGTACATATTTGCTGCATATGTTTTATGTTGAATAATCTGTGTATACGATGTGTGCGTGTATTGCATGAATGTGTGCTACATCTTGTTCATACTGTGTGACCTGTGACTGATCATTTTTGTGCGTTTTGTGCCCGAGAGTTGTACGATCGGAATTGAGATGCCTGTATGTCAATATGTGCTTCTTCACGTGTTTGTGTGTCTTTTCCATAGTGTGGGATATGTGTTGCCCAGGTCATTTCCTGGTTTGTGTGTGCTTGGCATGTGGTTTTGTTTGTGCTGTGAGCGTTTTGTCTATGTGATGTTATTTTAGCCTTTATATATTTGAGAGTTTCTCTCTGTTGGGCTTATGTTTTTTGTGTGTAACGAGGAATGTTAATGTGGGTCGTTGTGCTTTTCCGGGTTATGTGTGTAATGGGAAGTGTGTTGACACTGTCGTTGTGGTTGTAAGTGATCCTCACTGTGTATACTCTGGGAAAAGTTGTTCATGCCTATTATGTGCAGTTAATTGCTATGATGTGTGTGGTGTGTGTTGATTATTGTGAAGATAGCTGTATTGCTGAGAGTTTGTGTGCATTCTATAATTTTGGTTTTACGGGTGGCCAGGCCAGGATTTGTTTTGTGTCAGTGTGTGTCTTGTGTGTTAAATGTTGTGTTGTTTCCTTTAGTGTGTGATGTGTTGTGTTTTGTGTGTTGTGTTGTTTTCCGTGTTTTGATTGTTCTGTTACATGTTTGTTACTGTGTGTGTTGTATGTGTATGTTCTACGTGGTGTCTGGTTCTTTGCTGTGTGTGCAGTGGTATTTTTGGGCAAAGTGTACACGGCAGTGTGTTATTTGTGTTGTGTGATAGAATGTGCATTATGGTTTGTGTGGCGTATTGGGCATTCTTGTGTTATGTTTTCCTTTTTTCTAAATTTTGTGTGTGTTCTCTCTGTTGTGTGTTTGCTATGTTTTGTGAGTTTTGTGTGGGAAATGTGAGGGTAACATATATTGCTGTTCATTTTGTACGTTGCTCGTGTGTGTTCTCTTTTTGGTGTTATGTGTGAGGTAAGTGCTTTTGTGTTGTCTGGGTCTTTGTATGTCACATATGTTGCATCTATTGTGTTTGGTATTGTTTGCGTGACTGTGTATATTGTGTGTTTTGTGTGTGGCTCTCTTGGTTACATGTAGTGTGCTATGTGTCTGTGCTTTGCATGGTGTTTTACGTGTTGTGTTCTCAGTTGTGTTGGCGTTCTGTGTATGCTTTTCTGAGTGTGGTGTATGGTGTGTAGTTCGTTGTCCTTTATTTGACTGTTGAGAATGATGTTACTTATGTTGAACTTGTTTTGTGTGTGTGTTTGTATGTGTGTTGTGTATTTTCCCATATGCAGCCTGGATCTTCTCTGTGTGTGCACTATGTGGTATTTGTCCCTTTCTGTGTTGTGCATAGTGTGACAAAAGGGTGTTGTATGTATGAGGTTTTCGATGAGTTGTGGATCGTGGGTGACTTGATTGACTTTCTCTCTGTGTGAGTCTTTACATGTGGTACTCTGTGTTGTTTGCTTGTGTACGGATTTGGTTTTATTTCGTGTCTCTGTTGTGGAATGTGTGGCATCTGTGTTTTTGTGCATTATTTGCTGGGTGCGTTGTCGGACTTGAATGATTTGCTGCTAGGGGATATTTGCGTAGGGATTTTGTATGTATGTGTGTTTGCTGTGTGTTTACTTTCTGTGTTCGTCCAACTCTGTTTTATGAGTGTGGTGTATACTTTTGGATATGCTATGTTGGCTGCGTGAGAATTTGTGTTTTGAATGTTCTTTGCTGTGATTGTGTTGCTTTGGTGCTGTGCAGTGTGCAAACGGCACTGAGTTTTACGTTTGTTGTGTAATACTGTGACTTCACTGTGTTGTCATTTTGTGTGTGCTGATATTGTTTTCTACAGCTTTTCTCAGTTCCGTGTGCTTAAAAACGGTGTTGCTTACCCATTATTTTTGTTGTGTGTGTGTTGTGCTGTCTGTGTTGTGTATGTTTTGTCATTGGTCTGAGCTCTTTTGTGTCTGTTATGTGTTGTTCTAATACTGTTTTCTGTGTTGTGTGTGTATTTGTGACTTTTGTGGTCTGTGTGTTGAGTGCGTTATACATGTTTGCTGGGTGAGTTTAACGGTTCCATGGGCTGTGCATATGTGCTCTTTGTGTTTTAAGTGATGTGTGATATTTGCTTAGCACCCTGTGTGACCTGTGACCAAAATATTTGTGTGTGTTGTGTGTGAGTGTTGTACTTTCTGCATGGTACTGACTTTATGTGGGTATGTGTTTCTAAGTGTTGTTGCGTGTCTTTTGCATTCTGTGGGATATGTGGTTTTCCTCTATCGTACCCTTGCTTGTGTGTGGTTCGCATGTTGTTTTGTATGTGCTGTGTGAGTTCTGTGTGTGTGACTTGATTTTTGTCTGGTTGTATTGGAGAGTTTGTCTCAGTTGTGTTTGTGATTGATGCGTGTAATGAGAAATGTGTTGAATGTGGCTGTTTGTGCTTTTTCAGATTGTGGATAATGTGTAGTGTGTTGACTCTGGTTGTGCTTTGTTAGTGATCCTCACTCTGTGTTCTGATTGTACTCTGTGAAATTTGTTTATGTATGTTATCTGCCTTTATGTGCTGTGAAGCGTGTGGTGTGCCTTGATAAGTGTGAACAGTTGTTTGCTGCAAGTTCCTGTGCACTGTTTTTTGTTGTCATAGTGGTCCAGTCAGAGCTTGTTGTATATCACTCCGTGCATTTTTGTTTTAAATGTGATGTTTTCTTTTGTATTTGAAGTGTTGTGTTCTTTCCGTTTTTTCTCTATTACAAGTTTTGTGATGGTGTTTGCTTGTGTGGTGTGTGTATGTTCTATGTTTCATCTGATATGCGCTGTGCTGTAGGTGTAGTGTGTTGTTTCTGTAGTGTGAGTATGGGAGCAAGTGATTTGTTGTGTTGTGTGATTGTGGATTTTGATTTGCGCAGTTTGGTGTGTGGTGTGTGTGATTGTGTGCTTGTGTTTTCTTTAATCTCTGGGTTTTGTGTGTTTTCTCTGTGTTGTGTGTTGCCTGTGTTGTGAAGAGTTTTGAATGAGATGTGTGTGGTTTACATACTTTGTTCTTTGTCTTGAATTTTTTCTGCGTGATTTCGCTTTGGAGTTTTATGTGTGAGATATGTGTTTGTGTGTTGGGTGCACAATGTGGCTCTTTCTGTGTCATATCTACTGTATCTAGTGGGTTTCATTTTGTTTTCAATGTACTGTATGATGTGGGTATTGTGTGTGGCCCTCTGGGTCACATGTAGTGTGTGATGTGTCCATTCTTTGCATTGCATGTAATGTATTGTGCTCTCAACTGTGCTGGTGTTCTGCACATGCTTCTCTGAGTGTGGTGTATGGTATTTGGTGGTTTTTCTGTTAATTTTGCCTTTTGTGCGTGGGTAGTTGTGTTGAAACTGTTATGTTTGTATTGTGTGTTTTCCATGGCTGGCTGATTTGGGCTTTGCGTGTGCTCTTTGTGATATGACTCGGTTGCTGTATTGAGCATATTGATTGAAAAGTATGTTACTTGTGTCCTGACTTCATTGTTTTGTGGATAGTGTTACTATAGTGATTTTCTTTAGGAGTTTTTCTTTTTATCATGTGGTTCTGTGCATTGGCTGCTTGTGTTTGGATTTGGGTGTATTTTGGGTCTCTGTTGCAAAATGTGCATCATCTGTGTCATTTGGTGCTGTACCCTGTGTTTTGAGTGTGGATTGAATGATCTGCTGTTTTGGGATATGTTGTGTAGGGATTGGTTCGGTGTGGCTTTGTTGTGATGTGTGCTTTCTGTGTAAGCCCTATATTGTGTTTTCCGTGCGGTGCATTCTTTTCGGTTATGCTGTGTATGTTGTGAGGTAATTTATTTATTTGGAATGTACTTTGCTGTGGTTGTGCTGTTTAGGTTCTGTGATGTGTGCTCATGTTCCTGTGTTCTCTGTTTGTTGTGTGATGCTGTGTGTCTTCAAGGTGTGGTCACTTTGTGCGTGCTGTAATAGTTTTGAATTGTTTATTCTAATTTCCATGTGTTTAGCAATGGGATTGTTTACCCATGGTTGTGTTGTGTGTTTTATTTTGTGATGTCTGTGTTGTACATGTTTTTTGTGTTCTGAACTCTGTTGAGTCTGTTAATTATGTGTTGTTAATAACGTGTTCTGTGATGTGTGTGTTGTGTGCTTGGTTTATGGTGTCTTAGTTTTCTCTTCTGGGTGTTTAGTGTCTTGTACATATTTGCTGCATATGTTTTATGTTGAATAATCTGTGTATACGATGTGTGCGTGTATTGCATGAATGTGTGCTACATCTTGTTCATACTGTGTGACCTGTGACTGATCATTTTTGTGCGTTTTGTGCCCGAGAGTTGTACGATCGGAATTGAGATGCCTGTATGTCAATATGTGCTTCTTCACGTGTTTGTGTGTCTTTTCCATAGTGTGGGATATGTGTTGCCCAGGTCATTTCCTGGTTTGTGTGTGCTTGGCATGTGGTTTTGTTTGTGCTGTGAGCGTTTTGTCTATGTGATGTTATTTTAGCCTTTATATATTTGAGAGTTTCTCTCTGTTGGGCTTATGTTTTTTGTGTGTAACGAGGAATGTTAATGTGGGTCGTTGTGCTTTTCCGGGTTATGTGTGTAATGGGAAGTGTGTTGACACTGTCGTTGTGGTTGTAAGTGATCCTCACTGTGTATACTCTGGGAAAAGTCGTTCATGCCTATTATGTGCAGTTAATTGCTATGATGTGTGTGGTGTATGTTGATTATTGTGAAGATAGCTGTATTGCTGAGAGTTTGTGTGCATTCTATAATTTTGGTTTTACGGGTGGCCAGGCCAGGATTTGTTTTGTGTCAGTGTGTGTCTTGTGTGTTAAATGTTGTGTTGTTTCCTTTAGTGTGTGATGTGTTGTGTTTTGTGTGTTGTGTTGTTTTCCGTGTTTTGATTGTTCTGTTACATGTTTGTTACTGTGTGTGTTGTATGTGTATGTTCTACGTGGTGTCTGGTTCTTTGCTGTGTGTGCAGTGGTATTTTTGGGCAAAGTGTACACGGCAGTGTGTTATTTGTGTTGTGTGATAGAATGTGCATTCTGGTTTGTGTGGCGTATTGGGCATTCTTGTGTTATGTTTTCCTTTTTTCTAAATTTTGTGTGTGTTCTCTCTGTTGTGTGTTTGCTATGTTTTGTGATTTTTGTGTGGGAAATGTGAGGGTAACATATATTGCTGTTCATTTTGTACGTTGCTCGTGTGTGTTCTCTTTTTGGTGTTATGTGTGAGGTAAGTGCTTTTGTGTTGTCTGGGTCTTTGTATGTCACATATGTTGCATCTATTGTGTTTGGTATTGTTTGCGTGACTGTGTATATTGTGTGTTTTGTGTGTGGCTCTCTTGGTTACATGTAGTGTGCTATGTGTCTGTGCTTTGCATGGTGTTTTACGTGTTGTGTTCTCAGTTGTGTTGGCGTTCTGTGTATGCTTTTCTGAGTGTGGTGTATGGTGTGTAGTTCGTTGTCCTTTATTTGACTGTTGAGAATGATGTTACTTATGTTGAACTTGTTTTGTGTGTGTGTTTGTATGTGTGTTGTGTATTTTCCCATATGCAGCCTGGATCTTCTCTGTGTGTGCACTATGTGGTATTTGTCCCTTTCTGTGTTGTGCATAGTGTGACAAAAGGGTGTTGTATGTATGAGGTTTTCGATGAGTTGTGGTTCGTGGGTGACTTGATTGACTTTCTCTCTGTGTGAGTCTTTACATGTGGTACTGTGTGTTGTTTGCTTGTGTACGGATTTGGTTTTATTTCGTGTCTCTGTTGTGGAATGTGTGGCATCTGTGTTTTTGTGCATTATTTGCTGGGTGCGTTGGCGGACTTGAATGATTTGCTGCTTGGGGATATTTGCGTAGGGATTTTGTATGTATGTGTGTTTGCTGTGATGTTTACTTTCTGTGTTCGTCCAACTCTGTTTTATGAGTGTGGTGTATACTTTTGGATATGCTATGTTGGCTGCGTGAGAATTTGTGTTTTGAATGTTCTTTGCTGTGATTGTGTTGCTTTGGTGCTGTGCAGTGTGCAAACGGCACTGAGTTTTACGTTTGTTGTGTAGTACTGTGACTTCACTGTGTTGTCATTTTGTGTGTGCTGATATTGTTTTCTACAGCTTTTCTCAGTTCCGTGTGCTTAAAAACGGTGTTGCTTACCCATTATTTTTGTTGTGTGTGTGTTGTGCTGTCTGTGTTGTGTATGTTTTGTCATTGGTCTGAGCTCTGTTGTGTCTGTTATGTGTTGTTCTAATACTGTGTTCTGTGTTGTGTGTGTATTTGTGACTTTTGTGGTCTGTGTGTTGAGTGCGTTATACATGTTTGCTGGGTGAGTTTAACGGTTGCATGGGCTGTGCATATGTGCTCTTTGTGTTTTAAGTGATGTGTGATATTTGTTTAGCACCCTGTGTGACCTGTGACCAAAATATTTGTGTGTGTTGTGTGTGAGTGTTGTACTTTCTGCATGGTACTGACTTTATGTGGGTATGTGTTTCTAAGTGTTGTTGCGTGTCTTTTGCATTGTGTGGGATATGTGGTTTTCCTCTATCGTACCCTTGCTTGTGTGTGGTTCGCATGTGGTTTTGTATGTGCTGTGTGAGTTCTGTGTGTGTGACTTGATTTTTGTCTGGTTGTATTGGAGAGTTTGTCTCAGTTGTGTTTGTGATTGATGCGTGTAATGAGAAATGTGTTGAATGTGGCTGTTTGCGCTTTTTCAGATTGTGGATAATGTGAAGTGTGTTGACTCTGGTTGTGCTTTGTTAGTGATCCTCACTCTGTGTTCTGATTGTACCCTGTGAAATTTGTTTATGTATGTTATCTGCCTTTACGTGCTGTGAAGCGTGTGGTGTGCCTTGATAAGTGTGAACAGTTGTTTGCTGCAAGTTCCTGTGCACTGTTTTTTGTTGTCATAGTGGTCCAGTCAGTGCTTGTTGTATATCACTCCGTGCATTTTTGTTTTAAATGTGATGTTTTCTTTTGTATTTGAAGTGTTGTGTTCTTTCCGTTTTTTCTCTATTACAAGTTTTGTGATGGTGTTTGCTTGTGTGGTGTGTGTATGTTCTATGTTTCATCTGATATGCGCTGTGCTGTAGGTGTAGTGTGTTGTTTCTGTAGTGTGAGTATGGGAGCAAGTGATTTGTTGTGTTGTGTGATTGTGGATTTTGATTTGCGCAGTTTGGTGTGTGGTGTGTGTGATTGTGTGCTTGTGTTTTCTTTAATCTCTGGGTTTTGTGTGTTTTCTCTGTGTTGTGTGTTGCCTGTGTTGTGAAGAGTTTTGAATGAGATGTGTGTGGTTTACATACTTTGTTGTTTGTCTTGAATTTATTCTGCGTGTTTTCGCTTTGGAGTTTTATGTGTGAGATATGTGTTTGTGTGTTGGGTGCACAATGTGGCTCTTTCTGTGTCATATCTACTGTATCTAGTGGGTTTCATTTTGTTTTCAATGTACTGTATGATGTGGGTATTGTGTGTGGCCCTCTGGGTCACATGTAGTGTGTGATGTGTCCATTCTTTGCATTGCTTGTAATGTATTGTGCTCTCAACTGTGCTGGTGTTCTGCACATGCTTCTCTGAGTGTGGTGTATGGTATTTGGTGGTTTTTCTGTTAATTTTGCCTTTTGTGCGTGGGTAGTTGTTTTGAAACTGTTATGTTTGTATTGTGTGTTTTCCATGGCTGGCTGATTTGGGCTTTGCGTGTGCTCTTTGTGATATGGCTCGGTTGCTGTATTGAGCATATTGATTGAAAAGTATGTTACTTGTGTCCTGACTTCATTGTTTTGTGGATAGTGTTACTATAGTGATTTTCTTTCCGAGTTTGTCTTTTTATCATGTGGTTCTGTGCATTGGCTGCTTGTGTTTGGATTTGGGTGTATTTTGGGTCTCTGTTTCAAAATGTGCATCATCTGTGTCATTTGGTGCTGTACCCTGTATTTTGAGTGTGGATTGAATGATCTGCTGTTTTGGGATATGTTGTGTAGGGATTGGTTCGGTGTGGCTTTGTTGTGATGTGTGCTTTCTGTGTAAGCCCTATATTGTGTTTTCCGTGCGGTGCATTCTTTTCGGTTATGCTGTGTATGTTGTGAGGTAATTTATTTATTTGGAATGTACTTTGCTGTGGTTGTGCTGTTTAGGTTCTGTGATGTGTGCTCATGTTCCTGTGTTCTCTGTTTGTTGTGTGATGCTGTGTGTCTTCAAGGTGTGGTCACTTTGTGCGTGCTGTAATAGTTTTGAATTGTTTATTCTAATTTCCATGTGTTTAGCAATGGGATTGTTTACCCATAGTTGTGTTGTGTGTTTTATTTTGTGATGTCTGTGTTGTACATGTTTGTTTGTGTTCTGAACTCTGTTGAGTCTGTTAATTATGTGTTGTTAATAACGTGTTCTGTGATGTGTGTGTTGTGTGCTTGGTTTATGGTGTCTTAGTTTTCTCTTCTGGGTGTTTAGTGTCTTGTACATATTTGCTGCATATGTTTTATGTTGAATAATCTGTGTATACGATGTGTGCGTGTATTGCGTGAATGTGTGCTACATCTTGTTCATACTGTGTGACCTGTGACTGATCATTTTTGTGCGTTTTGTGCCCGAGAGTAGTACGATCGGAATTGAGATGCCTGTATGTCAATATGTGCTTCTTCACGTGTTTGTGTGTCTTTTCCATAGTGTGGGATATGTGTTGCCCAGGTCATTTCCTGGTTTGTGTGTGCTTGGCATGTGGTTTTGTTTGTGCTGTGAGCGTTTTGTCTATGTGATGTTATTTTAGCCTTTATATATTTGAGAGTTTCTCTCTGTTGGGCTTATGTTTTTTGTGTGTAACGAGGAATGTTAATGTGGGTCGTTGTGCTTTTCCGGGTTATGTGTGTAATGGGAAGTGTGTTGACACTGTCGTTGTGGTTGTAAGTGATCCTCACTGTGTATACTCTGGGAAAAGTCGTTCATGCCTATTATGTGCAGTTAATTGCTATGATGTGTGTGGTGTATGTTGATTATTGTGAAGATAGCTGTATTGCTGAGAGTTTGTGTGCATTCTATAATTTTGGTTTTACGGGTGGCCAGGCCAGGATTTGTTTTGTGTCAGTGTGTGTCTTGTGTGTTAAATGTTGTGTTGTTTCCTTTAGTGTGTGATGTGTTGTGTTTTGTGTGTTGTGTTGTTTTCCGTGTTTTGATTGTTCTGTTACATGTTTGTTACTGTGTGTGTTGTATGTGTATGTTCTACGTGGTGTCTGGTTCTTTGCTGTGTGTGCAGTGGTATTTTTGGGCAAAGTGTACACGGCAGTGTGTTATTTGTGTTGTGTGATAGAATGTGCATTCTGGTTTGTGTGGCGTATTGGGCATTCTTGTGTTATGTTTTCCTTTTTTCTAAATTTTGTGTGTGTTCTCTCTGTTGTGTGTTTGCTATGTTTTGTGATTTTTGTGTGGGAAATGTGAGGGTAACATATATTGCTGTTCATTTTGTACGTTGCTCGTGTGTGTTCTCTTTTTGGTGTTATGTGTGAGGTAAGTGCTTTTGTGTTGTCTGGGTCTTTGTATGTCACATATGTTGCATCTATTGTGTTTGGTATTGTTTGCGTGACTGTGTATATTGTGTGTTTTGTGTGTGGCTCTCTTGGTTACATGTAGTGTGCTATGTGTCTGTGCTTTGCATGGTGTTTTACGTGTTGTGTTCTCAGTTGTGTTGGCGTTCTGTGTATGCTTTTCTGAGTGTGGTGTATGGTGTGTAGTTCGTTGTCCTTTATTTGACTGTTGAGAATGATGTTACTTATGTTGAACTTGTTTTGTGTGTGTGTTTGTATGTGTGTTGTGTATTTTCCCATATGCAGCCTGGATCTTCTCTGTGTGTGCACTATGTGGTATTTGTCCCTTTCTGTGTTGTGCATAGTGTGACAAAAGGGTGTTGTATGTATGAGGTTTTCGATGAGTTGTGGTTCGTGGGTGACTTGATTGACTTTCTCTCTGTGTGAGTCTTTACATGTGGTACTGTGTGTTGTTTGCTTGTGTACGGATTTGGTTTTATTTCGTGTCTCTGTTGTGGAATGTGTGGCATCTGTGTTTTTGTGCATTATTTGCTGGGTGCGTTGGCGGACTTGAATGATTTGCTGCTTGGGGATATTTGCGTAGGGATTTTGTATGTATGTGTGTTTGCTGTGATGTTTACTTTCTGTGTTCGTCCAACTCTGTTTTATGAGTGTGGTGTATACTTTTGGATATGCTATGTTGGCTGCGTGAGAATTTGTGTTTTGAATGTTCTTTGCTGTGATTGTGTTGCTTTGGTGCTGTGCAGTGTGCAAACGGCACTGAGTTTTACGTTTGTTGTGTAGTACTGTGACTTCACTGTGTTGTCATTTTGTGTGTGCTGATATTGTTTTCTACAGCTTTTCTCAGTTCCGTGTGCTTAAAAACGGTGTTGCTTACCCATTATTTTTGTTGTGTGTGTGTTGTGCTGTCTGTGTTGTGTATGTTTTGTCATTGGTCTGAGCTCTGTTGTGTCTGTTATGTGTTGTTCTAATACTGTGTTCTGTGTTGTGTGTGTATTTGTGACTTTTGTGGTCTGTGTGTTGAGTGCGTTATACATGTTTGCTGGGTGAGTTTAACGGTTGCATGGGCTGTGCATATGTGCTCTTTGTGTTTTAAGTGATGTGTGATATTTGTTTAGCACCCTGTGTGACCTGTGACCAAAATATTTGTGTGTGTTGTGTGTGAGTGTTGTACTTTCTGCATGGTACTGACTTTATGTGGGTATGTGTTTCTAAGTGTTGTTGCGTGTCTTTTGCATTGTGTGGGATATGTGGTTTTCCTCTATCGTACCCTTGCTTGTGTGTGGTTCGCATGTGGTTTTGTATGTGCTGTGTGAGTTCTGTGTGTGTGACTTGATTTTTGTCTGGTTGTATTGGAGAGTTTGTCTCAGTTGTGTTTGTGATTGATGCGTGTAATGAGAAATGTGTTGAATGTGGCTGTTTGCGCTTTTTCAGATTGTGGATAATGTGAAGTGTGTTGACTCTGGTTGTGCTTTGTTAGTGATCCTCACTCTGTGTTCTGATTGTACCCTGTGAAATTTGTTTATGTATGTTATCTGCCTTTACGTGCTGTGAAGCGTGTGGTGTGCCTTGATAAGTGTGAACAGTTGTTTGCTGCAAGTTCCTGTGCACTGTTTTTTGTTGTCATAGTGGTCCAGTCAGTGCTTGTTGTATATCACTCCGTGCATTTTTGTTTTAAATGTGATGTTTTCTTTTGTATTTGAAGTGTTGTGTTCTTTCCGTTTTTTCTCTATTACAAGTTTTGTGATGGTGTTTGCTTGTGTGGTGTGTGTATGTTCTATGTTTCATCTGATATGCGCTGTGCTGTAGGTGTAGTGTGTTGTTTCTGTAGTGTGAGTATGGGAGCAAGTGATTTGTTGTGTTGTGTGATTGTGGATTTTGATTTGCGCAGTTTGGTGTGTGGTGTGTGTGATTGTGTGCTTGTGTTTTCTTTAATCTCTGGGTTTTGTGTGTTTTCTCTGTGTTGTGTGTTGCCTGTGTTGTGAAGAGTTTTGAATGAGATGTGTGTGGTTTACATACTTTGTTGTTTGTCTTGAATTTATTCTGCGTGTTTTCGCTTTGGAGTTTTATGTGTGAGATATGTGTTTGTGTGTTGGGTGCACAATGTGGCTCTTTCTGTGTCATATCTACTGTATCTAGTGGGTTTCATTTTGTTTTCAATGTACTGTATGATGTGGGTATTGTGTGTGGCCCTCTGGGTCACATGTAGTGTGTGATGTGTCCATTCTTTGCATTGCTTGTAATGTATTGTGCTCTCAACTGTGCTGGTGTTCTGCACATGCTTCTCTGAGTGTGGTGTATGGTATTTGGTGGTTTTTCTGTTAATTTTGCCTTTTGTGCGTGGGTAGTTGTTTTGAAACTGTTATGTTTGTATTGTGTGTTTTCCATGGCTGGCTGATTTGTTCTTTGCGTGTGCTCTTTGTGATATGGCTCGGTTGCTGTATTGAGCATATTGATTGAAAAGTATGTTACTTGTGTCCTGACTTCATTGTTTTGTGGATAGTGTTACTATAGTGATTTTCTTTCCGAGTTTGTCTTTTTATCATGTGGTTCTGTGCATTGGCTGCTTGTGTTTGGATTTGGGTGTATTTTGGGTCTCTGTTTCAAAATGTGCATCATCTGTGTCATTTGGTGCTGTACCCTGTATTTTGAGTGTGGATTGAATGATCTGCTGTTTTGGGATATGTTGTGTAGGGATTGGTTCGGTGTGGCTTTGTTGTGATGTGTGCTTTCTGTGTAAGCCCTATATTGTGTTTTCCGTGCGGTGCATTCTTTTCGGTTATGCTGTGTATGTTGTGAGGTAATTTATTTATTTGGAATGTACTTTGCTGTGGTTGTGCTGTTTAGGTTCTGTGATGTGTGCTCATGTTCCTGTGTTCTCTGTTTGTTGTGTGATGCTGTGTGTCTTCAAGGTGTGGTCACTTTGTGCGTGCTGTAATAGTTTTGAATTGTTTATTCTAATTTCCATGTGTTTAGCAATGGGATTGTTTACCCATGGTTGTGTTGTGCGTTTTATTTTGTGATGTCTGTGTTGTACATGTTTGTTTGTGTTCTGAACTCTGTTGAGTCTGTTAATTATGTGTTGTTAATAACGTGTTCTGTGATGTGTGTGTTGTGTGCTTGGTTTATGGTGTCTTAGTTTTCTCTTCTGGGTGTTTAGTGTCTTGTACATATTTGCTGCATATGTTTTATGTTGAATAATCTGTGTATACGATGTGTGCGTGTATTGCGTGAATGTGTGCTACATCTTGTTCATACTGTGTGACCTGTGACTGATCATTTTTGTGCGTTTTGTGCCCGAGAGTAGTACGATCGGAATTGAGATGCCTGTATGTCAATATGTGCTTCTTCACGTGTTTGTGTGTCTTTTCCATAGTGTGGGATATGTGTTGCCCAGGTCATTTCCTGGTTTGTGTGTGCTTGGCATGTGGTTTTGTTTGTGCTGTGAGCGTTTTGTCTATGTGATGTTATTTTAGCCTTTATATATTTGAGAGTTTCTCTCTGTTGGGCTTATGTTTTTTGTGTGTAACGAGGAATGTTAATGTGGGTCGTTGTGCTTTTCCGGGTTATGTGTGTAATGGGAAGTGTGTTGACACTGTCGTTGTGGTTGTAAGTGATCCTCACTGTGTATACTCTGGGAAAAGTCGTTCATGCCTATTATGTGCAGTTAATTGCTATGATGTGTGTGGTGTGTGTTGATTATTGTGAATATAGCTGTATTGCTGAGAGTTTGTGTGCATTCTATAATTTTGGTTTTACGGGTGGCCAGGCCAGGATTTGTTTTGTGTCAGTGTGTGTCTTGTGTGTTAAATGTTGTGTTGTTTCCTTTAGTGTGTGATGTGTTGTGTTTTGTGTGTTGTGTTGTTTTCCGTGTTTTGATTGTTCTGTTACATGTTTGTTACTGTGTGTGTTGTATGTGTATGTTCTACGTGGTGTCTGGTTCTTTGCTGTGTGTGCAGTGGTATTTTTGGGCAAAGTGTACACGGCAGTGTGTTATTTGTGTTGTGTGATAGAATGTGCATTCTGGTTTGTGTGGCGTATTGGGCATTCTTGTGTTATGTTTTCCTTTTTTCTAAATTTTGTGTGTGTTCTCTCTGTTGTGTGTTTGCTATGTTTTGTGAGTTTTGTGTGGGAAATGTGAGGGTAACATATATTGCTGTTCATTTTGTATGTTGCTCGTGTGTGTTCTCTTTTTGGTGTTATGTGTGAGGTAAGTGCTTTTGTGTTGTCTGGGTCTTTGTATGTCACATATGTTGCATCTATTGTGTTTGGTATTGTTTGCGTGACTGTGTATATTGTGTGTTTTGTGTGTGGCTCTCTTGGTTACATGTAGTGTGCTATGTGTCTGTGCTTTGCATGGTGTTTTACGTGTTGTGTTCTCAGTTGTGTTGGCGTTCTGTGTATGCTTTTCTGAGTGTGGTGTATGGTGTGTAGTTTGTTGTCCTTTATTTGACTGTTGAGAATGATGTTACTTATGTTGAACTTGTTTTGTGTGTGTGTTTGTATGTGTGTTGTGTATTTTCCCATATGCAGCCTGGATCTTCTCTGTGTGTGCACTATGTGGTATTTGTCCCTTTCTGTGTTGTGCATAGTGTGACAAAAGGGTGTTGTATGTATGAGGTTTTCGATGAGTTGTGGATCGTGGGTGACTTGATTGACTTTCTCTCTGTGTGAGTCTTTACATGTGGTACTGTGTGTTGTTTGCTTGTGTACGGATTTGGTTTTATTTCGTGTCTCTGTTGTGGAATGTGTGGCATCTGTGTTTTTGTGCATTATTTGCTGGGTGCATTGGCGGACTTGAATGATTTGCTGCTAGGGGATATTTTGCGTAGGGATTTTGTATGTATGTGTGTTTGCTGTGATGTTTTCTTTCTGTGTTGGTCCAACTCTGTTTTATGAGTGTGGTGTATACTTTTGGATATGCTATGTTGGCTGCGTGAGAATTTATGTTTTGAATGTTCTTTGCTGTGATTGTGTTGCTTTGGTGCTGTGCAGTGTGCAAACGGCACTGAGTTTTACGTTTGTTGTGTAGTACTGTGACTTCACTGTGTTGTCATTTTGTGTGTGCTGATATTGTTTTCTACAGCTTTTCTCAGTTCCGTGTGCTTAAAAACGGTGTTGCTTACCCATTATTTTTGTTGTGTGTGTGTTGTGCTGTCTGTGTTGTGTATGTTTTGTCATTGGTCTGAGCTCTGTTGTGTCTGTTATGTGTTGTTCTAATACTGTGTTCTGTGTTGTGTGTGTATTTGTGACTTTTGTGGTCTGTGTGTTGAGTGCGTTATACATGTTTGCTGGGTGAGTTTAACGGTTGCATGGGCTGTGCATATGTGCTCTTTGTGTTTTAAGTGATGTGTGATATTTGTTTAGCACCCTGTGTGACCTGTGACCAAAATATTTGTGTGTGTTGTGTGTGAGTGTTGTACTTTCTGCATGGTACTGACTTTATGTGGGTATGTGTTTCTAAGTGTTGTTGCGTGTCTTTTGCATTGTGTGGGAAATGTGGTTTTCCTCTATCGTACCCTTGCTTGTGTGTGGTTCGCATGTTGTTTTGTATGTGCTGTGTGAGTTCTGTGTGTGTGACTTGATTTTTGTCTGGTTGTATTGGAGAGTTTGTCTCAGTTGTGTTTGTGATTGATGCGTGTAATGAGAAATGTGTTGAATGTGGCTGTTTGCGCTTTTTCAGATTGTGGATAATGTGAAGTGTGTTGACTCTGGTTGTGCTTTGTTAGTGATCCTCACTCTGTGTTCTGATTGTACCCTGTGAAATTTGTTTATGTATGTTATCTGCCTTTACGTGCTGTGAAGCGTGTGGTGTGCCTTGATAAGTGTGAACAGTTGTTTGCTGCAAGTTCCTGTGCACTGTTTTTTGTTGTCATAGTGGTCCAGTCAGTGCTTGTTGTATATCACTCCGTGCATTTTTGTTTTAAATGTGATGTTTTCTTTTGTATTTGAAGTGTTGTGTTCTTTCCGTTTTTTCTCTATTACAAGTTTTGTGATGGTGTTTGCTTGTGTGGTGTGTGTATGTTCTATGTTTCATCTGATATGCGCTGTGCTGTAGGTGTAGTGTGTTGTTTCTGTAGTGTGAGTATGGGAGCAAGTGATTTGTTGTGTTGTGTGATTGTGGATTTTGATTTGCGCAGTTTGGTGTGTGGTGTGTGTGATTGTGTGCTTGTGTTTTCTTTAATCTCTGGGTTTTGTGTGTTTTCTCTGTGTTGTGTGTTGCCTGTGTTGTGAAGAGTTTTGAATGAGATGTGTGTGGTTTACATACTTTGTTGTTTGTCTTGAATTTATTCTGCGTGTTTTCGCTTTGGAGTTTTATGTGTGAGATATGTGTTTGTGTGTTGGGTGCACAATGTGGCTCTTTCTGTGTCATATCTACTGTATCTAGTGGGTTTCATTTTGTTTTCAATGTACTGTATGATGTGGGTATTGTGTGTGGCCCTCTGGGTCACATGTAGTGTGTGATGTGTCCATTCTTTGCATTGCTTGTAATGTATTGTGCTCTCAACTGTGCTGGTGTTCTGCACATGCTTCTCTGAGTGTGGTGTATGGTATTTGGTGGTTTTTCTGTTAATTTTGCCTTTTGTGCGTGGGTAGTTGTTTTGAAACTGTTATGTTTGTATTGTGTGTTTTCCATGGCTGGCTGATTTGTTCTTTGCGTGTGCTCTTTGTGATATGGCTCGGTTGCTGTATTGAGCATATTGATTGAAAAGTATGTTACTTGTGTCCTGACTTCATTGTTTTGTGGATAGTGTTACTATAGTGATTTTCTTTCCGAGTTTGTCTTTTTATCATGTGGTTCTGTGCATTGGCTGCTTGTGTTTGGATTTGGGTGTATTTTGGGTCTCTGTTTCAAAATGTGCATCATCTGTGTCATTTGGTGCTGTACCCTGTATTTTGAGTGTGGATTGAATGATCTGCTGTTTTGGGATATGTTGTGTAGGGATTGGTTCGGTGTGGCTTTGTTGTGATGTGTGCTTTCTGTGTAAGCCCTATATTGTGTTTTCCGTGCGGTGCATTCTTTTCGGTTATGCTGTGTATGTTGTGAGGTAATTTATTTATTTGGAATGTACTTTGCTGTGGTTGTGCTGTTTAGGTTCTGTGATGTGTGCTCATGTTCCTGTGTTCTCTGTTTGTTGTGTGATGCTGTGTGTCTTCAAGGTGTGGTCACTTTGTGCGTGCTGTAATAGTTTTGAATTGTTTATTCTAATTTCCATGTGTTTAGCAATGGGATTGTTTACCCATGGTTGTGTTGTGCGTTTTATTTTGTGATGTCTGTGTTGTACATGTTTGTTTGTGTTCTGAACTCTGTTGAGTCTGTTAATTATGTGTTGTTAATAACGTGTTCTGTGATGTGTGTGTTGTGTGCTTGGTTTATGGTGTCTTAGTTTTCTCTTCTGGGTGTTTAGTGTCTTGTACATATTTGCTGCATATGTTTTATGTTGAATAATCTGTGTATACGATGTGTGCGTGTATTGCGTGAATGTGTGCTACATCTTGTTCATACTGTGTGACCTGTGACTGATCATTTTTGTGCGTTTTGTGCCCGAGAGTAGTACGATCGGAATTGAGATGCCTGTATGTCAATATGTGCTTCTTCACGTGTTTGTGTGTCTTTTCCATAGTGTGGGATATGTGTTGCCCAGGTCATTTCCTGGTTTGTGTGTGCTTGGCATGTGGTTTTGTTTGTGCTGTGAGCGTTTTGTCTATGTGATGTTATTTTAGCCTTTATATATTTGAGAGTTTCTCTCTGTTGGGCTTATGTTTTTTGTGTGTAACGAGGAATGTTAATGTGGGTCGTTGTGCTTTTCCGGGTTATGTGTGTAATGGGAAGTGTGTTGACACTGTCGTTGTGGTTGTAAGTGATCCTCACTGTGTATACTCTGGGAAAAGTCGTTCATGCCTATTATGTGCAGTTAATTGCTATGATGTGTGTGGTGTGTGTTGATTATTGTGAATATAGCTGTATTGCTGAGAGTTTGTGTGCATTCTATAATTTTGGTTTTACGGGTGGCCAGGCCAGGATTTGTTTTGTGTCAGTGTGTGTCTTGTGTGTTAAATGTTGTGTTGTTTCCTTTAGTGTGTGATGTGTTGTGTTTTGTGTGTTGTGTTGTTTTCCGTGTTTTGATTGTTCTGTTACATGTTTGTTACTGTGTGTGTTGTATGTGTATGTTCTACGTGGTGTCTGGTTCTTTGCTGTGTGTGCAGTGGTATTTTTGGGCAAAGTGTACACGGCAGTGTGTTATTTGTGTTGTGTGATAGAATGTGCATTCTGGTTTGTGTGGCGTATTGGGCATTCTTGTGTTATGTTTTCCTTTTTTCTAAATTTTGTGTGTGTTCTCTCTGTTGTGTGTTTGCTATGTTTTGTGAGTTTTGTGTGGGAAATGTGAGGGTAACATATATTGCTGTTCATTTTGTATGTTGCTCGTGTGTGTTCTCTTTTTGGTGTTATGTGTGAGGTAAGTGCTTTTGTGTTGTCTGGGTCTTTGTATGTCACATATGTTGCATCTATTGTGTTTGGTATTGTTTGCGTGACTGTGTATATTGTGTGTTTTGTGTGTGGCTCTCTTGGTTACATGTAGTGTGCTATGTGTCTGTGCTTTGCATGGTGTTTTACGTGTTGTGTTCTCAGTTGTGTTGGCGTTCTGTGTATGCTTTTCTGAGTGTGGTGTATGGTGTGTAGTTTGTTGTCCTTTATTTGACTGTTGAGAATGATGTTACTTATGTTGAACTTGTTTTGTGTGTGTGTTTGTATGTGTGTTGTGTATTTTCCCATATGCAGCCTGGATCTTCTCTGTGTGTGCACTATGTGGTATTTGTCCCTTTCTGTGTTGTGCATAGTGTGACAAAAGGGTGTTGTATGTATGAGGTTTTCGATGAGTTGTGGATCGTGGGTGACTTGATTGACTTTCTCTCTGTGTGAGTCTTTACATGTGGTACTGTGTGTTGTTTGCTTGTGTACGGATTTGGTTTTATTTCGTGTCTCTGTTGTGGAATGTGTGGCATCTGTGTTTTTGTGCATTATTTGCTGGGTGCATTGGCGGACTTGAATGATTTGCTGCTAGGGGATATTTTGCGTAGGGATTTTGTATGTATGTGTGTTTGCTGTGATGTTTTCTTTCTGTGTTGGTCCAACTCTGTTTTATGAGTGTGGTGTATACTTTTGGATATGCTATGTTGGCTGCGTGAGAATTTATGTTTTGAATGTTCTTTGCTGTGATTGTGTTGCTTTGGTGCTGTGCAGTGTGCAAACGGCACTGAGTTTTACGTTTGTTGTGTAGTACTGTGACTTCACTGTGTTGTCATTTTGTGTGTGCTGATATTGTTTTCTACAGCTTTTCTCAGTTCCGTGTGCTTAAAAACGGTGTTGCTTACCCATTATTTTTGTTGTGTGTGTGTTGTGCTGTCTGTGTTGTGTATGTTTTGTCATTGGTCTGAGCTCTGTTGTGTCTGTTATGTGTTGTTCTAATACTGTGTTCTGTGTTGTGTGTGTATTTGTGACTTTTGTGGTCTGTGTGTTGAGTGCGTTATACATGTTTGCTGGGTGAGTTTAACGGTTGCATGGGCTGTGCATATGTGCTCTTTGTGTTTTAAGTGATGTGTGATATTTGTTTAGCACCCTGTGTGACCTGTGACCAAAATATTTGTGTGTGTTGTGTGTGAGTGTTGTACTTTCTGCATGGTACTGACTTTATGTGGGTATGTGTTTCTAAGTGTTGTTGCGTGTCTTTTGCATTGTGTGGGAAATGTGGTTTTCCTCTATCGTACCCTTGCTTGTGTGTGGTTCGCATGTTGTTTTGTATGTGCTGTGTGAGTTCTGTGTGTGTGACTTGATTTTTGTCTGGTTGTATTGGAGAGTTTGTCTCAGTTGTGTTTGTGATTGATGCGTGTAATGAGAAATGTGTTGAATGTGGCTGTTTGCGCTTTTTCAGATTGTGGATAATGTGAAGTGTGTTGACTCTGGTTGTGCTTTGTTAGTGATCCTCACTCTGTGTTCTGATTGTACTCTGTGAAATTTGTTTATGTATGTTATCTGCCTTTATGTGCTGTGAAGCGTGTGGTGTGCCTTGATAAGTGTGAACAGTTGTTTGCTGCAAGTTCCTGTGCACTGTTTTTTGTTGTCATAGTGGTCCAGTCAGAGCTTGTTGTATATCACTCCGTGCATTTTTGTTTTAAATGTGATGTTTTCTTTTGTATTTGAAGTGTTGTGTTCTTTCCGTTTTTTCTCTATTACAAGTTTTGTGATGGTGTTTGCTTGTGTGGTGTGTGTATGTTCTATGTTTCATCTGATATGCGCTGTGCTGTAGGTGTAGTGTGTTGTTTCTGTAGTGTGAGTATGGGAGCAAGTGATTTGTTGTGTTGTGTGATTGTGGATTTTGATTGGCGCAGTTTGGTGTGTGGTGTGTGTGATTGTGTGCTTGTGTTTTCTTTAATCTCTGCGTTTTGTGTGTTTTCTCTGTGTTGTGTGTTGCCTGTGTTGTGAAGAGTTTTGAATGAGATGTGTGTGGTTTACATACTTTGTTCTTTGTCTTGAATTTTTTCTGCGTGTTTTCGCTTTGGAGTTTTATGTGTGAGATATGTGTTTGTGTGTTGGGTGCACAATGTGGCTCTTTCTGTGTCATATCTACTGTATCTAGTGGGTTTCATTTTGTTTTCAATGTACTGTATGATGTGGGTATTGTGTGTGGCCCTCTGGGTCACATGTAGTGTGTGATGTGTCCATTCTTTACATTGCTTGTAATGTATTGTGCTCTCAACTGTGCTTGTTTTCTGCACATGCTTCTCTGAGTGTGGTGTATGGTATTTGGTGGTTTTTCTGTTAATTTTGCCTTTTGTGCGTTTGTAGTTGTGTTGAAACTGTTATGTTTGTATTGTGTGTTTTCCATGGCTGGCTGATTTGGGCTTTGCGTGTGCTCTTTGTGATATGGCTCGGTTGCTGTATTGAGCATATTGATTGAAAAGTATGTTACTTGTGTCCTGACTTCATTGTTTTGTGGATAGTGTTATTATAGTGATTTTCTTTCCGAGTTTGTCTTTTTATCATGTGGTTCTGTGCATTGGCTGCTTGTGTTTGGATTTGGGTGTATTTTGGGTCTCTGTTGCAAAATGTGCATCATCTGTGTCATTTGGTGCTGTACCCTGTATTTTGAGTGTGGATTGAATGATCTGCTGTTTTGGGATATGTTGTGTAGGGATTGGTTCGGTGTGGCTGTGTTGTGATGTGTGCTTTCTGTGTAAGCCCTATATTGTGTTTTCCGTGCGGTGCATTCTTTTCGGTTATGCTGTGTATGTTGTGAGGTAATTTATTTATTTGGAATGTACTTTGCTGTGGTTGTGCTGTTTAGGTTCTGTGATGTGTGCTCATGTTCTTGTGTTCTCTGTTTGTTGTGTGATGCTGTGTGTCTTCAAGGTGTGGTCACTTTGTGCGTGCTGTAATAGTTTTGAATTGTTTATTCTAATTTCCATGTGTTTAGCAATGGGATTGTTTACCCATGGTTGTGTTGTGTGTTTTATTTTGTGATGTCTGTGTTGTACATGTTTGTTTGTGTTCTGAACTCTGTTGAGTCTGTTAATTATGTGTTGTTAATAACGTGTTCTGTGATGTGTGTGTTGTGTGCTTGGTTTATGGTGTCTTAGTTTTCTCTTCTGGGTGTTTAGTGTCTTGTACATATTTGCTGCATATGTTTTATGTTGAATAATCTGTGTATACGATGTGTGCGTGTATTGCATGAATGTGTGCTACATCTTGTTCATACTGTGTGACCTGTGACTGATCATTTTTGTGCGTTTTGTGCCCGAGAGTTGTACGATCGGAATTGAGATGCCTGTATGTCAATATGTGCTTCTTCACGTGTTTGTGTGTCTTTTCCATAGTGTGGGATATGTGTTGCCCAGGTCATTTCCTGGTTTGTGTGTGCTTGGCATGTGGTTTTGTTTGTGCTGTGAGCGTTTTGTCTATGTGATGTTATTTTAGCCTTTATATATTTGAGAGTTTCTCTCTGTTGGGCTTATGTTTTTTGTGTGTAACGAGGAATGTTAATGTGGGTCGTTGTGCTTTTCCGGGTTATGTGTGTAATGGGAAGTGTGTTGACACTGTCGTTGTGGTTGTAAGTGATCCTCACTGTGTATACTCTGGGAAAAGTCGTTCATGCCTATTATGTGCAGTTAAGTGCTATGATGTGTGTGGTGTGTGTTGATTATTGTGAAGATAGCTGTATTGCTGAGAGTTTGTGTGCATTCTATAATTTTGGTTTTACGGGTGGCCAGGCCAGGATTTGTTTTGTGTCAGTGTGTGTCTTGTGTGTTAAATATTGTGTTGTTTCCTTTAGTGTGTGATGTGTTGTGTTTTGTGTGTTGTGTTGTTTTCCGTGTTTTGATTGTTCTGTTACATGTTTGTTACTGTGTGTGTTGTATGTGTATGTTCTACGTGGTGTCTGGTTCTTTGCTGTGTGTGCAGTGGTATTTTTGGGCAAAGTGTACACGGCAGTGTGTTATTTGTGTTGTGTGATAGAATGTGCATTCTGGTTTGTGTGGCGTATTGGGCATTCTTGTGTTATGTTTTCCTTTTTTCTAAATTTTTTGTGTGTTCTCTCTGTTGTGTGTTTGCTATGTTTTGTGAGTTTTGTGTGGGAAATGTGAGGGTAACATATATTGCTGTTCATTTTGTATGTTGCTCGTGTGTGTTCTCTTTTTGGTGTTATGTGTGAGGTAAGTGCTTTTGTGTTGTCTGGGTCTTTGTATGTCACATATGTTGCATCTATTGTGTTTGGTATTGTTTGCGTGACTGTGTATATTGTGTGTTTTGTGTGTGGCTCTCTTGGTTACATGTAGTGTGCTATGTGTCTGTGCTTTGCATGGTGTTTTACGTGTTGTGTTCTCAGTTGTGTTGGCGTTCTGTGTATGCTTTTCTGAGTTTGGTGTATGGTGTGTAGTTTGTTGTCCTTTATTTGACTGTTGAGAATGATGTTACTTATGTTGAACTTGTTTTGTGTGTGTGTTTGTATGTGTGTTGTGTATTTTCCCATATGCAGCCTGGATCTTCTCTGTGTGTGCACTATGTGGTATTTGTCCCTTTCTGTGTTGTGCATAGTGTGACAAAAGGGTGTTGTATGTATGAGGTTTTCGATGAGTTGTGGATCGTGGGTGACTTGATTGACTTTCTCTCTGTGTGAGTCTTTACATGTGGTACTGTGTGTTGTTTGCTTGTGTACGGATTTGGTTTTATTTCGTGTCTCTGTTGTGGAATGTGTGGCATCTGTGTTTTTGTGCATTATTTGCTGGGTGCGTTGGCGGACTTGAATGATTTGCTGCTAGGGGATATTTTGCGTAGGGATTTTGTATGTATGTGTGTTTGCTGTGATGTTTTCTTTCTGTGTTCGTCCAACTCTGTTTTATGAGTGTGGTGTATACTTTTGGATATGCTATGTTGGCTGCGTGAGAATTTATGTTTTGAATGTTCTTTGCTGTGATTGTGTTGCTTTGGTGCTGTGCAGTGTGCAAACGGCACTGAGTTTTACGTTTGTTGTGTAGTACTGTGACTTCACTGTGTTGTCATTTTGTGTGTGCTGATATTGTTTTCTACAGCTTTTCTCAGTTCCGTGTGCTTAAAAACGGTGTTGCTTACCCATTATTTTTGTTGTGTGTGTGTTGTGCTGTCTGTGTTGTGTATGTTTTGTCATTGGTCTGAGCTCTGTTGTGTCTGTTATGTGTTGTTCTAATACTGTGTTCTGTGTTGTGTGTGTATTTGTGACTTTTGTGGTCTGTGTGTTGAGTGCGTTATACATGTTTGCTGGGTGAGTTTAACGGTTGCATGGGCTGTGCATATGTGCTCTTTGTGTTTTAAGTGATGTGTGATATTTGTTTAGCACCCTGTGTGACCTGTGACCAAAATATTTGTGTGTGTTGTGTGTGAGTGTTGTACTTTCTGCATGGTACTGACTTTATGTGGGTATGTGTTTCTAAGTGTTGTTGCGTGTCTTTTGCATTGTGTGGGAAATGTGGTTTTCCTCTATCGTACCCTTGCTTGTGTGTGGTTCGCATGTTGTTTTGTATGTGCTGTGTGAGTTCTGTGTGTGTGACTTGATTTTTGTCTGGTTGTATTGGAGAGTTTGTCTCAGTTGTGTTTGTGATTGATGCGTGTAATGAGAAATGTGTTGAATGTGGCTGTTTGCGCTTTTTCAGATTGTGGATAATGTGAAGTGTGTTGACTCTGGTTGTGCTTTGTTAGTGATCCTCACTCTGTGTTCTGATTGTACTCTGTGAAATTTGTTTATGTATGTTATCTGCCTTTATGTGCTGTGAAGCGTGTGGTGTGCCTTGATAAGTGTGAACAGTTGTTTGCTGCAAGTTCCTGTGCACTGTTTTTTGTTGTCATAGTGGTCCAGTCAGAGCTTGTTGTATATCACTCCGTGCATTTTTGTTTTAAATGTGATGTTTTCTTTTGTATTTGAAGTGTTGTGTTCTTTCCGTTTTTTCTCTATTACAAGTTTTGTGATGGTGTTTGCTTGTGTGGTGTGTGTATGTTCTATGTTTCATCTGATATGCGCTGTGCTGTAGGTGTAGTGTGTTGTTTCTGTAGTGTGAGTATGGGAGCAAGTGATTTGTTGTGTTGTGTGATTGTGGATTTTGATTGGCGCAGTTTGGTGTGTGGTGTGTGTGATTGTGTGCTTGTGTTTTCTTTAATCTCTGCGTTTTGTGTGTTTTCTCTGTGTTGTGTGTTGCCTGTGTTGTGAAGAGTTTTGAATGAGATGTGTGTGGTTTACATACTTTGTTCTTTGTCTTGAATTTTTTCTGCGTGTTTTCGCTTTGGAGTTTTATGTGTGAGATATGTGTTTGTGTGTTGGGTGCACAATGTGGCTCTTTCTGTGTCATATCTACTGTATCTAGTGGGTTTCATTTTGTTTTCAATGTACTGTATGATGTGGGTATTGTGTGTGGCCCTCTGGGTCACATGTAGTGTGTGATGTGTCCATTCTTTGCATTGCTTGTAATGTATTGTGCTCTCAACTGTGCTGATGTTCTGCACATGCTTCTCTGAGTGTGGTGTATGGTATTTGGTGGTTTTTCTGTTAATTTTGCCTTTTGTGCGTGGGTAGTTGTGTTGAAACTGTTATGTTTGTATTGTGTGTTTTCCATGGCTGGCTGATTTGGGCTTTGCGTGTGCTCTTTGTGATATGGCTCGGTTGCTGTATTGAGCATATTGATTGAAAAGTATGTTACTTGTGTCCTGACTTCATTGTTTTGTGGATAGTGTTATTATAGTGATTTTCTTTCCGAGTTTGTCTTTTTATCATGTGGTTCTGTGCATTGGCTGCTTGTGTTTGGATTTGGGTGTATTTTGGGTCTCTGTTGCAAAATGTGCATCATCTGTGTCATTTGGTGCTGTACCCTGTATTTTGAGTGTGGATTGAATGATCTGCTGTTTTGGGATATGTTGTGTAGGGATTGGTTCGGTGTGGCTTGTTGTGATGTGTGCTTTCTGTGTATGCCCTATATTGTGTTTTCCGTGCGGTGCATTCTTTTCGGTTATGCTGTGTATGTTGTGAGGTAATTTATTTATTTGGAATGTACTTTGCTGTGGTTGTGCTGTTTAGGTTCTGTGATGTGTGCTCATGTTCTTGTGTTCTCTGTTTGTTGTGTGATGCTGTGTGTCTTCAAGGTGTGGTCACTTTGTGCGTGCTGTAATAGTTTTGAATTGTTTATTCTAATTTCCATGTGTTTAGCAATGGGATTGTTTACCCATGGTTGTGTTGTGTGTTTTATTTTGTGATGTCTGTGTTGTACATGTTTGTTTGTGTTCTGAACTCTGTTGAGTCTGTTAATTATGTGTTGTTAATAACGTGTTCTGTGATGTGTGTGTTGTGTGCTTGGTTTATGGTGTCTTAGTTTTCTCTTCTGGGTGTTTAGTGTCTTGTACATATTTGCTGCATATGTTTTATGTTGAATAATCTGTGTATACGATGTGTGCGTGTATTGCATGAATGTGTGCTACATCTTGTTCATACTGTGTGACCTGTGACTGATCATTTTTGTGCGTTTTGTGCCCGAGAGTTGTACGATCGGAATTGAGATGCCTGTATGTCAATATGTGCTTCTTCACGTGTTTGTGTGTCTTTTCCATAGTGTGGGATATGTGTTGCCCAGGTCATTTCCTGGTTTGTGTGTGCTTGGCATGTGGTTTTGTTTGTGCTGTGAGCGTTTTGTCTATGTGATGTTATTTTAGCCTTTATATATTTGAGAGTTTCTCTCTGTTGGGCTTATGTTTTTTGTGTGTAACGAGGAATGTTAATGTGGGTCGTTGTGCTTTTCCGGGTTATGTGTGTAATGGGAAGTGTGTTGACACTGTCGTTGTGGTTGTAAGTGATCCTCACTGTGTATACTCTGGGAAAAGGCGTTCATGCCTATTATGTGCAGTTAATTGCTATGATGTGTGTGGTGTGTGTTGATTATTGTGAAGATAGCTGTATTGCTGAGAGTTTGTGTGCATTCTATAATTTTGGTTTTACGGTTGGCCAGGCCAGGATTTGTTTTGTGTCAGTGTGTGTCTTGTGTGTTAAATGTTGTGTTGTTTCCTTTAGTGTGTGATGTGTTGTGTTTTGTGTGTTGTGTTGTTTTCCGTGTTTTGATTGTTCTGTTACATGTTTGTTACTGTGTGTGTTGTATGTGTATGTTCTACGTGGTGTCTGGTTCTTTGCTGTGTGTGCAGTGGTATTTTTGGGCAAAGTGTACACGGCAGTGTGTTATTTGTGTTGTGTGATAGAATGTGCATTCTATTTTGTGTGGCGTATTGGGCATTCTTGTGTTATGTTTTCTTTTTTCTAAATTTTGTGTGTGTTCTCTCTGTTGTATGTTTGCTATCTTTTGTGATTTTGTGTGGGAAATGTGAGGGTAACATATATTGCTGTTCATTTTGTATGTTGCTCGTGTGTGTTCTCTTTTTGGTGTTATGTGTGAGGTTAGTGCTTTTGTGTTGTCTGGTTCTTTGTATGTCACATATGTTGCATCTATTGTGTTTGGTATTGTTTGCGTGACTGTGTATATTGTGTGATTTGTGTGTGGCTCTCTTGGTTACATGTACTGTGCTATGAGTCTGTGCTTTGCATGGTGTTTTACGTGTTATGTTCTCAGTTGTGTTGGCGTTCTGTGTATGCTTTTCTGAGTGTGGTGTATGGTGTGTAGTTCGTTGTCCTTTATTTGACTGTTGAGAATGATGTTACTTATGTTGAACTTGTTTTGTGTGTGTGTTTGTATGTGTGTTGTGTATTTTCCCATATGCAGCCTGGATCTTCTCTGTGTGTGCACTATGTGGTATTTGTCCCTTTCTGTGTTGTGCATAGTGTGACAAAAGGGTGTTGTATGTATGAGGTTTTCGATGAGTTGTGGATCGTGGGTGACTTGATTGACTTTCTCTCTGTGTGAGTCTTTACATGTGGTACTGTGTGTTGTTTGCTTGTGTACGGATTTGGTTTTATTTCGTGCCTCTGTTGTGGAATGTGTGGCATCTGTGTTATTGTGCATTATTTGCTGGGTGCGTTGTCGGACTTGAATGATTTGCTGCTAGGGGATATTTTGCGTAGGGATTTTGTATGTATGTGTGTTTGCTGTGATGTTTTCATTCTGTGTTCGTTTAACTCTGTTTTATGAGTGTGGTATATACTTTTGGATATGCTATGTTGGCTGCGTGAGAATTTGTGTTTTGAATGTTCTTTGCTGTGATTGTGTTGCTTTGGTGCTGTGCAGTGTGCAAACGGCACTGAGTTTTACGTTTGTTGTGTAATACTGTGACTTCACTGTGTTGTCATTTTGTGTGTGCTGATATTGTTTTCTACAGCTTTTCTCAGTTCCGTGTGCTTAAAAACGGTGTTGCTTACCCATTATTTTTGTTGTGTTTGTGTTGTGCTGTCTGTGTTGTGTATGTTTTGTCATTGGTCTGAGCTCTTTTGTGTCTGTTATGTGTTGTTCTAATACTGTGTTCTGTGTTGTGTGTGTATTTGTGACTTTTGTGGTCTGTGTGTTGAGTGCGTTATACATGTTTGCTGGGTGAGTTTAACGGTTGCATGGGCTGTGCATATGTGCTCTTTGTGTTTTAAGTGATGTGTGATATTTGTTTAGCACCCTGTGTGACCTGTGACCAAAATATTTGTGTGTGTTGTGTGTGAGTGTTGTACTTTCTGCATGGTACTGACTTTATGTGGGTATGTGTTTCTAAGTGTTGTTGCGTGTCTTTTGCATTGTGTGGGATATGTGGTTTTCCTCTATCGTACCCTTGCTTGTGTGTGGTTCGCATGTTGTTTTGTATGTGCTGTGTGAGTTCTGTGTGTGTGACTTGATTTTTGTCTGGTTGTATTGGAGAGTTTGTCTCAGTTGTGTTTGTGATTGATGCGTGTAAGGAGAAATGTGTTCAATGTGGCTGTTTGCGCTTTTTCAGATTGTGGATAATGTGAAGTGTGTTGACTCTGGTTGTGCTTTGTTAGTGATCCTCACTCTGTGTTCTGATTGTACTCTGTGAAATTTGTTTATGTATGTTATCTGCCTTTATGTGCTGTGAAGCGTGTGGTGTGCCTTGATAAGTGTGAACAGTTGTTTGCTGCAAGTTCCTGTGCACTGTTTTTTGTTGTCATAGTGTTCCAGTCATAGCTTGTTGTATATCACTCCGTGCATTTTTGTTTTAAATGTGATGTTTTCTTTTGTATTTGAAGTGTTGTGTTCTTTCCGTTTTTTCTCTATTACAAGTTTTGTGATGGTGTTTGCTTGTGTGGTGTGTGTATGTTCTATGTTTCATCTGATATGCGCTGTGCTGTAGGTGTAGTGTGTTGTTTCTGTAGTGCGAGTATGGGAACAAGTGATTTGTTGTGTTGTGTGATTGTGGATTTTGATTTGCGCAGTTTGGTGTGTGGTGTGTGTGATTGTGTGCTTGTGTTTTCTTTAATCTCTGGGTTTTGTGTGTTTTCTCTGTGTTGTGTGTTGCCTGTGTTGTGAAGAGTTTTGAATGAGATGTGTGTGGTTTACATACTTTGTTCTTTGTCTTGAATTTTTTCTGCGTGTTTTTGCTTTGGAGTTTTATGTGTGAGATATGTGTTTGTGTGTTGGGTGCACAATGTGGCTCTTTCTGTGTCATATCTACTGCATCTAGTGGGTTTCATTTTGTTTTCAATGTACTGTATGATGTGGGTATTGTGTGTGGCCCTCTGGGTCACATGTAGTGTGTGATGTGTCCATTCTTTGCATTGCTTGTAATGTATTGTGCTCTCAACTGTGCTGGTGTTCTGCACATGCTTCTCTGAGTGTGGTGTATGGTATTTGGTGGTTTTTCTGTTAATTTTGCCTTTTGTGCGTGGGTAGTTGTGTTGAAACTGTTATGTTTGTATTGTGTGTTTTCCATGGCTGGCTGATTTGGGCTTTGCGTGTGCTCTTTGTGATATGGCTCGGTTGCTGTATTGAGCATATTGATTGAAAAGTATGTTACTTGTGTCCTGAATTCATTGTTTTGTGGATAGTGTTACTATAGTGATTTTCTTTCCGAGTTTGTCTTTTTATCATGTGGTTCTGTGCATTGGCTGCTTGTGTTTGGATTTTGGTGTATTTTGGGTCTCTGTTGCAAAATGTGCATCATCTGTGACATTTGCTGCTGTACCCTGTATTTTGTGTGTGGATTTGAATGATCTGCTGTTTTGGGATATGTTGTGTAGGGATTGGTTCGGTGTGGCTTTGTTGTGATGTGTGCTTTCTGTGTATGCCCTATATTGTGTTTTCCGTGCGGTGCATTCTTTTCGGTTATGCTGTGTATGTTGTGAGGTAATTTATTTATTTGGAATGTACTTTGCTGTGGTTGTGCTGTTTAGGTTCTGTGATGTGTGCTTATGTTCCTGTGTTCTCTGTTTGTTGTGTGATGCTGTGTGTCTTCAAGTTGTGGTCACTTTGTGCGTGCTGTAATAGTTTTGAATTGTTTATTCTAATTTCCATGTGTTTAGCAATGGGATTGTTTACCCATGGTTGTGTTGTGTGTTTTATTTTGTGATGTCTGTGTTGTACATGTTTGTTTGTGTTCTGAACTCTGTTGAGTCTGTTAATTATGTGTTGTTAATAACGTGTTCTGTGATGTGTGTGTTGTGTGCTTGGTTTATGGTGTCTTAGTTTTCTCTTCTGGGTGTTTAGTGTCTTGTACATATTTGCTGCATATGTTTTATGTTGAATAATCTGTGTATACGATGTGTGCGTGTATTGCATGAATGTGTGCTACATCTTGTTCATACTGTGTGACCTGTGACTGATCATTTTCGTGCGTTTTGTGCCCGAGAGTTGTACGATCGGAATTGAGATGCCTGTATGTCAATATGTGCTTCTTCACGTGTTTGTGTGTCTTTTCCATAGTGTGGGATATGTGTTGCCCAAGTCATTTCCTGGTTTGTGTGTGCTTGACATGTGGTTTTTTTTGTGCTGTGAGCGTTTTGTCTATGTGATGTTATTTTAGCCTTTATATATTTGAGAGTTTCTCTCTGTTGGGCTTATGTTTTTTGTGTGTAACGAGGAATGTTAATGTGGGTCGTTGTGCTTTTCCGGGTTATGTGTGTAATGGGAAGTGTGTTGACACTGTCGTTGTGGTTGTAAGTGATCCTCACTGTGTATACTCTGGGAAAAGTCGTTCATGCCTATTATGTGCAGTTAATTGCTATGATGTGTGTGGTGTGTGTTGATTATTGTGAAGATAGCTGTATTGCTGAGAGTTTGTGTGCATTCTATAATTTTGGTTTTACGGTTGGCCAGGCCAGGATTTGTTTTGTGTCAGTGTGTGTCTTGTGTGTTAAATGTTGTGTTGTTTCCTTTAGTGTGTGATGTGTTGTGTTTTGTGTGTTGTGTTGTTTTCCGTGTTTTGATTGTTCTGTTACATGTTTGTTACTGTGTGTGTTGTATGTGTATGTTCTACGTGGTGTCTGGTTCTTTGCTGTGTGTGCAGTGGTATTTTTGGGCAAAGTGTACACGGCAGTGTGTTATTTGTGTTGTGTGATAGAATGTGCATTCTGGTTTGTGTGGCGTATTGGGCATTCTTGTGTTATGTTTTCCTTTTTTCTAAATTTTGTGTGTGTTCTCTCTGTTGTGTGTTTGCTATGTTTTGTGAGTTTTGTGTGGGAAATGTGAGGGTAACATATATTGCTGTTCATTTTGTACGTTGCTCGTGTGTGTTCTCTTTTTGGTGTTATGTGTGAGGTAAGTGCTTTTGTGTTGTCTGGGTCTTTGTATGTCACATATGTTGCATCTATTGTGTTTGGTATTGTTTGCGTGACTGTGTATATTGTGTGTTTTGTGTGTGGCTCTCTTGGTTACATGTAGTGTGCTATGTGTCTGTGCTTTGCATGGTGTTTTACGTGTTTTGTTCTCAGTTGTGTTGGCGTTCTGTGTATGCTTTTCTGAGTGTGGTGTATGGTGTGTAGTTCGTTGTCCTTTATTTGACTGTTGAGAATGATGTTACTTATGTTGAACTTGTTTTGTGTGTGTGTTTGTATGTGTGTTGTGTATTTTCCCATATGCAGCCTGGATCTTCTCTGTGTGTGCACTATGTGGTATTTGTCCCTTTCTGTGTTGTGCATAGTGTGACAAAAGGGTGTTGTATGTATGAGGTTTTCGATGAGTTGTGGATCGTGGGTGACTTGATTGACTTTCTCTCTGTGTGAGTCTTTACATGTGGTACTGTGTGTTGTTTGCTTGTGTACGGATTTGGTTTTATTTCGTGCCTCTGTTGTGGAATGTGTGGCATCTGTGTTATTGTGCATTATTTGCTGGGTGCGTTGGCGGACTTGAATGATTTGCTGCTAGGGGATATTTTGCGTAGGGATTTTGTATGTATGTGTGTTTGCTGTGATGTTTTCATTCTGTGTTCGTTTAACTCTGTTTTATGAGTGTGGTATATACTTTTGGATATGCTATGTTGGCTGCGTGAGAATTTGTGTTTTGAATGTTCTTTGCTGTGATTGTGTTGCTTTGGTGCTGTGCAGTGTGCAAACGGCACTGAGTTTTACGTTTGTTGTGTAATACTGTGACTTCACTGTGTTGTCATTTTGTGTGTGCTGATATTGTTTTCTACAGCTTTTCTCAGTTCCGTGTGCTTAAAAACGGTGTTGCTTACCCATTATTTTTGTTGTGTGTGTGTTGTGCTGTCTGTGTTGTGTATGTTTTGTCATTGGTCTGAGCTCTGTTGTGTCTGTTATGTGTTGTTCTAATACTGTGTTCTGTGTTGTGTGTGTATTTGTGACTTTTGTGGTCTGTGTGTTGAGTGCGTTATACATGTTTGCTGGGTGAGTTTAACGGTTGCATGGGCTGTGCATATGTGCTCTTTGTGTTTTAAGTGATGTGTGATATTTGTTTAGCACCCTGTGTGACCTGTGACCAAAATATTTGTGTGTGTTGTGTGTGAGTGTTGTACTTTCTGCATGGTACTGACTTTATGTGGGTATGTGTTTCTAAGTGTTGTTGCGTGTCTTTCGCATTGTGTGGGATATGTGGTTTTCCTCTATCGTACCCTTGCTTGTGTGTGGTTCGCATGTTGTTTTGTATGTGCTGTGTGAGTTCTGTGTGTGTGACTTGATTTTTGTCTGGTTGTATTGGAGAGTTTGTCTCAGTTGTGTTTGTGATTGATGCGTGTAAGGAGAAATGTGTTCAATGTGGCTGTTTGCGCTTTTTCAGATTGTGGATAATGTGAAGTGTGTTGACTCTGGTTGTGCTTTGTTAGTGATCCTCACTCTGTGTTCTGATTGTACTCTGTGAAATTTGTTTATGTATGTTATCTGCCTTTATGTGCTGTGAAGCGTGTGGTGTGCCTTGATAAGTGTGAACAGTTGTTTGCTGCAAGTTCCTGTGCACTGTTTTTTGTTGTCATAGTGTTCCAGTCAGAGCTTGTTGTATATCACTCCGTGCATTTTTGTTTTAAATGTGATGTTTTCTTTTGTATTTGAAGTGTTGTGTTCTTTCCGTTTTTTCTCTATTACAAGTTTTGTGATGGTGTTTGCTTGTGTGGTGTGTGTATGTTCTATGTTTCATCTGATATGCGCTGTGCTGTAGGTGTAGTGTGTTGTTTCTGTAGTGTGAGTATGGGAGCAAGTGATTTGTTGTGTTGTGTGATTGTGGATTTTGATTTGCGCAGTTTGGTGTGTGGTGTGTGTGATTGTGTGCTTGTGTTTTCTTTAATCTCTGGGTTTTGTGTGTTTTCTCTGTGTTGTGTGTTGCCTGTGTTGTGAAGAGTTTTGAATGAGATGTGTGTGGTTTACATACTTTGTTCTTTGTCTTGAATTTATTCTGCGTGTTTTCGCTTTGGAGTTTTATGTGTGAGATATGTGTTTGTGTGTTGGGTGCACAATGTGGCTCTTTCTGTGTCATATCTACTGTATCTAGTGGGTTTCATTTTGTTTTCAATGTACTGTATGATGTGGGTATTGTGTGTGGCCCTCTGGGTCACATGTAGTGTGTGATGTGTCCATTCTTTGCATTGCTTGTAATGTATTGTGCTCTCAACTGTGCTGGTGTTCTGCACATGCTTCTCTGAGTGTGGTGTATGGTATTTGGTGGTTTTTCTGTTAATTTTGCCTTTTGTGCGTGGGTAGTTGTGTTGAAACTGTTATGTTTGTATTGTGTGTTTTACATGGCTGGCTGATTTGGGCTTTGCGTGTGCTCTTTGTGATATGGCTCGGTTGCTGTATTGAGCATATTGATTGAAAAGTATGTTACTTGTTTCCTGACTTCATTGTTTTGTGGATAGTGTTACTATAGTGATTTTCTTTCCGAGTTTGTCTTTTTATCATGTGGTTCTGTGCATTGGCTGCTTGTGTTTGGATTTGGGTGTATTTTGGGTCTCTGTTGCAAAATGTGCATCATCTGTGTCATTTGGTGCTGTACCCTGTATTTTGAGTGTGGATTTGAGTGATCAGCTGTTTTGGGATATGTTGTGTAGGGATTGGTTCGGTGTGGCTTTGTTGTGATGTGTGCTTTCTGTGTATGCCCTATATTGTGTTTTCCGTGCGGTGCATTCTTTTCGGTTATGCTGTGTATGTTGTGAGGTAATTTATTTATTTGGAATGTACTTTGCTGTGGTTGTGCTGTTTAGGTTCTGTGATGTGTGCTTATGTTCCTGTGTTCTCTGTTTGTTGTGTGATGCTGTGTGTCTTCAAGTTGTGGTCACTTTGTGCGTGCTGTAATAGTTTTGAATTGTTTATTCTAATTTCCATGTGTTTAGCAATGGGATTGTTTACCCATGGTTGTGTTGTGTGTTTTATTTTGTGATGTCTGTGTTGTACATGTTTGTTTGTGTTCTGAACTCTGTTGAGTCTGTTAATTATGTGTTGTTAATAACGTGTTCTGTGATGTGTGTGTTGTGTGCTTGGTTTATGGTGTCTTAGTTTTCTCTTCTGGGTGTTTAGTGTCTTGTACATATTTGCTGCATATGTTTTATGTTGAATAATCTGTGTATACGATGTGTGCGTGTATTGCATGAATGTGTGCTACATCTTGTTCATACTGTGTGACCTGTGACTGATCATTTTCGTGCGTTTTGTGCCCGAGAGTTGTACGATCGGAATTGAGATGCCTGTATGTCAATATGTGCTTCTTCACGTGTTTGTGTGTCTTTTCCATAGTGTGGGATATGTGTTGCCCAGGTCATTTCCTGGTTTGTGTGTGCTTGGCATGTGGTTTTGTTTGTGCTGTGAGCGTTTTGTCTATGTGATGTTATTTTAGCCTTTATATATTTGAGAGTTTCTCTCTGTTGGGCTTATGTTTTTTGTGTGTAACGAGGAATGTTAATGTGGGTCGTTGTGCTTTTCCGGGTTATGTGTGTAATGGGAAGTGTGTTGACACTGTCGTTGTGGTTGTAAGTGATCCTCACTGTGTATACTCTGGGAAAAGTCGTTCATGCCTATTATGTGCAGTTAATTGCTATGATGTGTGTGGTGTGTGTTGATTATTGTGAATATAGCTGTATTGCTGAGAGTTTGTGTGCATTCTATAATTTTGGTTTTACGGGTGGCCAGGCCAGGATTTGTTTTGTGTCAGTGTGTGTCTTGTGTGTTAAATGTTGTGTTGTTTCCTTTAGTGTGTGATGTGTTGTGTTTTGTGTGTTGTGTTGTTTTCCGTGTTTTGATTGTTCTGTTACATGTTTGTTACTGTGTGTGTTGTATGTGTATGTTCTACGTGGTGTCTGGTTCTTTGCTGTGTGTGCAGTGGTATTTTTGGGCAAAGTGTACACGGCAGTGTGTTATTTGTGTTGTGTGATAGAATGTGCATTCTGGTTTGTGTGGCGTATTGGGCATTCTTGTGTTATGTTTTCCTTTTTTCTAAATTTTGTGTGTGTTCTCTCTGTTGTGTGTTTGCTATGTTTTGTGAGTTTTGTGTGGGAAATGTGAGGGTAACATATATTGCTGTTCATTTTGTATGTTGCTCGTGTGTGTTCTCTTTTTGGTGTTATGTGTGAGGTAAGTGCTTTTGTGTTGTCTGGGTCTTTGTATGTCACATATATTGCATCTATTGTGTTTGGTATTGTTTGCGTGACTGTGTATACTGTGTGTTTTGTGTGTGGCTCTCTTGGTTACATGTAGTGTGCTATGTGTCTGTGCTTTGCATGGTGTTTTAAGTGTTGTGTTCTCAGTTGTGTTGGCGTTCTGTGTTTGCTTTTCTGACTGTGGTGTATGGTGTATAGCTCGTTGTCCTTTATTTGACTGTTGAGAATGATGTTACTTATGTTGAACTTGTTTTGTGTGTGTGTTTGTATGTGTGTTGTGTATTTTCCCATATGCAGCCTGGATCTTCTCTGTGTGTGCACTATGTTATATTTGTCCCTTTCTGTGATGTGCATAGTGTGACAAAAGGGTGTTGTATGTATGAAGTTTTCGATGAGTTGTGGATCGTGGGTGAATTGATTGACTTTCTCTCTGTGTGAGTCTTTACATGTGGTACTGTGTGTTGTTTGCTTGTGTACGGATTTGGTTTTATTTCGTATCTCTGTTGTGGAATGTGTGGCATCTGTGTTTTTGTGCATTATTTGCTGGGTGCGTTGGCGGACTTGAATGATTTGCTGCTAGGGGATATTTTGCGTAGGGATTTTGTATGTATGTGTGTTTGCTGTGATGTTTTCTTTCTGTGTTCGTCCAACTCTGTTTTATGAGTGTGGTGTATACTTTTGGATATGCTATGTTGGCTGCGTGACAATTTGTGTTTTGAATGTTCTTTGCTGTGATTGTGTTGCTTTGGTGCTGTGCAGTGTGCAAACGGCACTGAGTTTTACGTTTGTTGTGTAATACTGTGACTTTACTGTGTTGTCATTTTGTGTGTGCTGGTATTGTTTTCTACAGCTTTTCTCAGTTCCGTGTGCTTAAAAACGGTGTTGCTTACCCATTATTTTTGTTGTGTGTGTGTTGTGCTGTCTGTGTTGTGTATGTTTTGTCATTGGTCTGAGCTCTTTTGTGTCTGTTATGTGTTGTTCTAATACTGTGTTCTGTGTTGTGTGTGTATTTGTGACTTTTGTGGTCTGTGTGTTGAGTGCGTTATACATGTTTGCTGGGTGAGTTTAACGGTTGCATGGGCTGTGCATATGTGCTCTTTGTGTTTTAAGTGATGTGTGATATTTGTTTAGCACCCTGTGTGACCTGTGACCAAAATATTTGTGTGTGTTGTGTGTGAGTGTTGTACTTTCTGCATGGTACTGACTTTATGTGGGTATGTGTTTCTAAGTGTTGTTGCGTGTCTTTTGCATTGTGTGGGATATGTGGTTTTCCTCTATCGTACCCTTGCTTGTGTGTGGTTCGCATGTTGTTTTGTATGTGCTGTGTGAGTTCTGTGTGTGTGACTTGATTTTTGTCTGGTTGTATTGGAGAGTTTGTCTCAGTTGTGTTTGTGATTGATGCGTGTAAGGAGAAATGTGTTCAATGTGGCTGTTTGCGCTTTTTCAGATTGTGGATAATGTGAAGTGTGTTGACTCTGGTTGTGCTTTGTTAGTGATCCTCACTCTGTGTTCTGATTGTACTCTGTGAAATTTGTTTATGTATGTTATCTGCCTTTATGTGCTGTGAAGCGTGTGGTGTGCCTTGATAAGTGTGAACAGTTGTTTGCTGCAAGTTCCTGTGCACTGTTTTTTGTTGTCATAGTGTTCCAGTCATAGCTTGTTGTATATCACTCCGTGCATTTTTGTTTTAAATGTGATGTTTTCTTTTGTATTTGAAGTGTTGTGTTCTTTCCGTTTTTTCTCTATTACAAGTTTTGTGATGGTGTTTGCTTGTGTGGTGTGTGTATGTTCTATGTTTCATCTGATATGCGCTGTGCTGTAGGTGTAGTGTGTTGTTTCTGTAGTGCGAGTATGGGAACAAGTGATTTGTTGTGTTGTGTGATTGTGGATTTTGATTTGCGCAGTTTGGTGTGTGGTGTGTGTGATTGTGTGCTTGTGTTTTCTTTAATCTCTGGGTTTTGTGTGTTTTCTCTGTGTTGTGTGTTGCCTGTGTTGTGAAGAGTTTTGAATGAGATGTGTGTGGTTTACATACTTTGTTCTTTGTCTTGAATTTTTTCTGCGTGTTTTTGCTTTGGAGTTTTATGTGTGAGATATGTGTTTGTGTGTTGGGTGCACAATGTGGCTCTTTCTGTGTCATATCTACTGCATCTAGTGGGTTTCATTTTGTTTTCAATGTACTGTATGATGTGGGTATTGTGTGTGGCCCTCTGGGTCACATGTAGTGTGTGATGTGTCCATTCTTTGCATTGCTTGTAATGTATTGTGCTCTCAACTGTGCTGGTGTTCTGCACATGCTTCTCTGAGTGTGGTGTATGGTATTTGGTGGTTTTTCTGTTAATTTTGCCTTTTGTGCGTGGGTAGTTGTGTTGAAACTGTTATGTTTGTATTGTGTGTTTTCCATGGCTGGCTGATTTGGGCTTTGCGTGTGCTCTTTGTGATATGGCTCGGTTGCTGTATTGAGCATATTGATTGAAAAGTATGTTACTTGTGTCCTGAATTCATTGTTTTGTGGATAGTGTTACTATAGTGATTTTCTTTCCGAGTTTGTCTTTTTATCATGTGGTTCTGTGCATTGGCTGCTTGTGTTTGGATTTTGGTGTATTTTGGGTCTCTGTTGCAAAATGTGCATCATCTGTGACATTTGCTGCTGTACCCTGTATTTTGTGTGTGGATTTGAATGATCTGCTGTTTTGGGATATGTTGTGTAGGGATTGGTTCGGTGTGGCTTTGTTGTGATGTGTGCTTTCTGTGTATGCCCTATATTGTGTTTTCCGTGCGGTGCATTCTTTTCGGTTATGCTGTGTATGTTGTGAGGTAATTTATTTATTTGGAATGTACTTTGCTGTGGTTGTGCTGTTTAGGTTCTGTGATGTGTGCTTATGTTCCTGTGTTCTCTGTTTGTTGTGTGATGCTGTGTGTCTTCAAGTTGTGGTCACTTTGTGCGTGCTGTAATAGTTTTGAATTGTTTATTCTAATTTCCATGTGTTTAGCAATGGGATTGTTTACCCATGGTTGTGTTGTGTGTTTTATTTTGTGATGTCTGTGTTGTACATGTTTGTTTGTGTTCTGAACTCTGTTGAGTCTGTTAATTATGTGTTGTTAATAACGTGTTCTGTGATGTGTGTGTTGTGTGCTTGGTTTATGGTGTCTTAGTTTTCTCTTCTGGGTGTTTAGTGTCTTGTACATATTTGCTGCATATGTTTTATGTTGAATAATCTGTGTATACGATGTGTGCGTGTATTGCATGAATGTGTGCTACATCTTGTTCATACTGTGTGACCTGTGACTGATCATTTTCGTGCGTTTTGTGCCCGAGAGTTGTACGATCGGAATTGAGATGCCTGTATGTCAATATGTGCTTCTTCACGTGTTTGTGTGTCTTTTCCATAGTGTGGGATATGTGTTGCCCAAGTCATTTCCTGGTTTGTGTGTGCTTGACATGTGGTTTTTTTTGTGCTGTGAGCGTTTTGTCTATGTGATGTTATTTTAGCCTTTATATATTTGAGAGTTTCTCTCTGTTGGGCTTATGTTTTTTGTGTGTAACGAGGAATGTTAATGTGGGTCGTTGTGCTTTTCCGGGTTATGTGTGTAATGGGAAGTGTGTTGACACTGTCGTTGTGGTTGTAAGTGATCCTCACTGTGTATACTCTGGGAAAAGTCGTTCATGCCTATTATGTGCAGTTAATTGCTATGATGTGTGTGGTGTGTGTTGATTATTGTGAAGATAGCTGTATTGCTGAGAGTTTGTGTGCATTCTATAATTTTGGTTTTACGGTTGGCCAGGCCAGGATTTGTTTTGTGTCAGTGTGTGTCTTGTGTGTTAAATGTTGTGTTGTTTCCTTTAGTGTGTGATGTGTTGTGTTTTGTGTGTTGTGTTGTTTTCCGTGTTTTGATTGTTCTGTTACATGTTTGTTACTGTGTGTGTTGTATGTGTATGTTCTACGTGGTGTCTGGTTCTTTGCTGTGTGTGCAGTGGTATTTTTGGGCAAAGTGTACACGGCAGTGTGTTATTTGTGTTGTGTGATAGAATGTGCATTCTGGTTTGTGTGGCGTATTGGGCATTCTTGTGTTATGTTTTCCTTTTTTCTAAATTTTGTGTGTGTTCTCTCTGTTGTGTGTTTGCTATGTTTTGTGAGTTTTGTGTGGGAAATGTGAGGGTAACATATATTGCTGTTCATTTTGTACGTTGCTCGTGTGTGTTCTCTTTTTGGTGTTATGTGTGAGGTAAGTGCTTTTGTGTTGTCTGGGTCTTTGTATGTCACATATGTTGCATCTATTGTGTTTGGTATTGTTTGCGTGACTGTGTATATTGTGTGTTTTGTGTGTGGCTCTCTTGGTTACATGTAGTGTGCTATGTGTCTGTGCTTTGCATGGTGTTTTACGTGTTGTGTTCTCAGTTGTGTTGGCGTTCTGTGTATGCTTTTCTGAGTGTGGTGTATGGTGTGTAGTTCGTTGTCCTTTATTTGACTGTTGAGAATGATGTTACTTATGTTGAACTTGTTTTGTGTGTGTGTTTGTATGTGTGTTGTGTATTTTCCCATATGCAGCCTGGATCTTCTCTGTGTGTGCACTATGTGGTATTTGTCCCTTTCTGTGTTGTGCATAGTGTGACAAAAGGGTGTTGTATGTATGAGGTTTTCGATGAGTTGTGGATCGTGGGTGACTTGATTGACTTTCTCTCTGTGTGAGTCTTTACATGTGGTACTGTGTGTTGTTTGCTTGTGTACGGATTTGGTTTTATTTCGTGCCTCTGTTGTGGAATGTGTGGCATCTGTGTTATTGTGCATTATTTGCTGGGTGCGTTGGCGGACTTGAATGATTTGCTGCTAGGGGATATTTTGCGTAGGGATTTTGTATGTATGTGTGTTTGCTGTGATGTTTTCATTCTGTGTTCGTTTAACTCTGTTTTATGAGTGTGGTATATACTTTTGGATATGCTATGTTGGCTGCGTGAGAATTTGTGTTTTGAATGTTCTTTGCTGTGATTGTGTTGCTTTGGTGCTGTGCAGTGTGCAAACGGCACTGAGTTTTACGTTTGTTGTGTAATACTGTGACTTCACTGTGTTGTCATTTTGTGTGTGCTGATATTGTTTTCTACAGCTTTTCTCAGTTCCGTGTGCTTAAAAACGGTGTTGCTTACCCATTATTTTTGTTGTGTGTGTGTTGTGCTGTCTGTGTTGTGTATGTTTTGTCATTGGTCTGAGCTCTGTTGTGTCTGTTATGTGTTGTTCTAATACTGTGTTCTGTGTTGTGTGTGTATTTGTGACTTTTGTGGTCTGTGTGTTGAGTGCGTTATACATGTTTGCTGGGTGAGTTTAACGGTTGCATGGGCTGTGCATATGTGCTCTTTGTGTTTTAAGTGATGTGTGATATTTGTTTAGCACCCTGTGTGACCTGTGACCAAAATATTTGTGTGTGTTGTGTGTGAGTGTTGTACTTTCTGCATGGTACTGACTTTATGTGGGTATGTGTTTCTAAGTGTTGTTGCGTGTCTTTCGCATTGTGTGGGATATGTGGTTTTCCTCTATCGTACCCTTGCTTGTGTGTGGTTCGCATGTTGTTTTGTATGTGCTGTGTGAGTTCTGTGTGTGTGACTTGATTTTTGTCTGGTTGTATTGGAGAGTTTGTCTCAGTTGTGTTTGTGATTGATGCGTGTAAGGAGAAATGTGTTCAATGTGGCTGTTTGCGCTTTTTCAGATTGTGGATAATGTGAAGTGTGTTGACTCTGGTTGTGCTTTGTTAGTGATCCTCACTCTGTGTTCTGATTGTACTCTGTGAAATTTGTTTATGTATGTTATCTGCCTTTATGTGCTGTGAAGCGTGTGGTGTGCCTTGATAAGTGTGAACAGTTGTTTGCTGCAAGTTCCTGTGCACTGTTTTTTGTTGTCATAGTGTTCCAGTCAGAGCTTGTTGTATATCACTCCGTGCATTTTTGTTTTAAATGTGATGTTTTCTTTTGTATTTGAAGTGTTGTGTTCTTTCCGTTTTTTCTCTATTACAAGTTTTGTGATGGTGTTTGCTTGTGTGGTGTGTGTATGTTCTATGTTTCATCTGATATGCGCTGTGCTGTAGGTGTAGTGTGTTGTTCCTGTAGTGTGAGTATGGGAGCAAGTGATTTGTTGTGTTGTGTGATTGTGGATTTTGATTTGCGCAGTTTGGTGTGTGGTGTGTGTGATTGTGTGCTTGTGTTTTCTTTAATCTCTGGGTTTTGTGTGTTTTCTCTGTGTTGTGTGTTGCCTGTGTTGTGAAGAGTTTTGAATGAGATGTGTGTGGTTTACATACTTTGTTCTTTGTCTTGAATTTATTCTGCGTGTTTTCGCTTTGGAGTTTTATGTGTGAGATATGTGTTTGTGTGTTGGGTGCACAATGTGGCTCTTTCTGTGTCATATCTACTGTATCTAGTGGGTTTCATTTTGTTTTCAATGTACTGTATGATGTGGGTATTGTGTGTGGCCCTCTGGGTCACATGTAGTGTGTGATGTGTCCATTCTTTGCATTGCTTGTAATGTATTGTGCTCTCAACTGTGCTGGTGTTCTGCACATGCTTCTCTGAGTGTGGTGTATGGTATTTGGTGGTTTTTCTGTTAATTTTGCCTTTTGTGCGTGGGTAGTTGTGTTGAAACTGTTATGTTTGTATTGTGTGTTTTACATGGCTGGCTGATTTGGGCTTTGCGTGTGCTCTTTGTGATATGGCTCGGTTGCTGTATTGAGCATATTGATTGAAAAGTATGTTACTTGTTTCCTGACTTCATTGTTTTGTGGATAGTGTTACTATAGTGATTTTCTTTCCGAGTTTGTCTTTTTATCATGTGGTTCTGTGCATTGGCTGCTTGTGTTTGGATTTGGGTGTATTTTGGGTCTCTGTTGCAAAATGTGCATCATCTGTGTCATTTGGTGCTGTACCCTGTATTTTGAGTGTGGATTTGAGTGATCAGCTGTTTTGGGATATGTTGTGTAGGGATTGGTTCGGTGTGGCTTTGTTGTGATGTGTGCTTTCTGTGTATGCCCTATATTGTGTTTTCCGTGCGGTGCATTCTTTTCGGTTATGCTGTGTATGTTGTGAGGTAATTTATTTATTTGGAATGTACTTTGCTGTGGTTGTGCTGTTTAGGTTCTGTGATGTGTGCTTATGTTCCTGTGTTCTCTGTTTGTTGTGTGATGCTGTGTGTCTTCAAGTTGTGGTCACTTTGTGCGTGCTGTAATAGTTTTGAATTGTTTATTCTAATTTCCATGTGTTTAGCAATGGGATTGTTTACCCATGGTTGTGTTGTGTGTTTTATTTTGTGATGTCTGTGTTGTACATGTTTGTTTGTGTTCTAAACTCTGTTGAGTCTGTTAATTATGTGTTGTTAATAACGTGTTCTGTGATGTGTGTGTTGTGTGCTTGGTTTATGGTGTCTTAGTTTTCTCTTCTGGGTGTTTAGTGTCTTGTACATATTTGCTGCATATGTTTTATGTTGAATAATCTGTGTATACGATGTGTGCGTGTATTGCATGAATGTGTGCTACATCTTGTTCATACTGTGTGACCTGTGACTGATCATTTTCGTGCGTTTTGTGCCCGAGAGTTGTACGATCGGAATTGAGATGCCTGTATGTCAATATGTGCTTCTTCACGTGTTTGTGTGTCTTTTCCATAGTGTGGGATATGTGTTGCCCAGGTCATTTCCTGGTTTGTGTGTGCTTGGCATGTGGTTTTGTTTGTGCTGTGAGCGTTTTGTCTATGTGATGTTATTTTAGCCTTTATATATTTGAGAGTTTCTCTCTGTTGGGCTTATGTTTTTTGTGTGTAACGAGGAATGTTAATGTGGGTCGTTGTGCTTTTCCGGGTTATGTGTGTAATGGGAAGTGTGTTGACACTGTCGTTGTGGTTGTAAGTGATCCTCACTGTGTATACTCTGGGAAAAGTCGTTCATGCCTATTATGTGCAGTTAATTGCTATGATGTGTGTGGTGTGTGTTGATTATTGTGAATATAGCTGTATTGCTGAGAGTTTGTGTGCATTCTATAATTTTGGTTTTACGGGTGGCCAGGCCAGGATTTGTTTTGTGTCAGTGTGTGTCTTGTGTGTTAAATGTTGTGTTGTTTCCTTTAGTGTGTGATGTGTTGTGTTTTGTGTGTTGTGTTGTTTTCCGTGTTTTGATTGTTCTGTTACATGTTTGTTACTGTGTGTGTTGTATGTGTATGTTCTACGTGGTGTCTGGTTCTTTGCTGTGTGTGCAGTGGTATTTTTGGGCAAAGTGTACACGGCAGTGTGTTATTTGTGTTGTGTGATAGAATGTGCATTCTGGTTTGTGTGGCGTATTGGGCATTCTTGTGTTATGTTTTCCTTTTTTCTAAATTTTGTGTGTGTTCTCTCTGTTGTGTGTTTGCTATGTTTTGTGAGTTTTGTGTGGGAAATGTGAGGGTAAAATATATTGCTGTTCATTTTGTATGTTGCTCGTGTGTGTTCTCTTTTTGGTGTTATGTGTGAGGTAAGTGCTTTTGTGTTGTCTGGGTCTTTGTATGTCACATATATTGCATCTATTGTGTTTGGTATTGTTTGCGTGACTGTGTATACTGTGTGTTTTGTGTGTGGCTCTCTTGGTTACATGTAGTGTGCTATGTGTCTGTGCTTTGCATGGTGTTTTAAGTGTTGTGTTCTCAGTTGTGTTGGCGTTCTGTGTTTGCTTTTCTGACTGTGGTGTATGGTGTATAGCTCGTTGTCCTTTATTTGACTGTTGAGAATGATGTTACTTATGTTGAACTTGTTTTGTGTGTGTGTTTGTATGTGTGTTGTGTATTTTCCCATATGCAGCCTGGATCTTCTCTGTGTGTGCACTATGTTATATTTGTCCCTTTCTGTGATGTGCATAGTGTGACAAAAGGGTGTTGTATGTATGAAGTTTTCGATGAGTTGTGGATCGTGGGTGAATTGATTGACTTTCTCTCTGTGTGAGTCTTTACATGTGGTACTGTGTGTTGTTTGCTTGTGTACGGATTTGGTTTTATTTCGTATCTCTGTTGTGGAATGTGTGGCATCTGTGTTTTTGTGCATTATTTGCTGGGTGCGTTGGCGGACTTGAATGATTTGCTGCTAGGGGATATTTTGCGTAGGGATTTTGTATGTATGTGTGTTTGCTGTGATGTTTTCTTTCTGTGTTCGTCCAACTCTGTTTTATGAGTGTGGTGTATACTTTTGGATATGCTATGTTGGCTGCGTGACAATTTGTGTTTTGAATGTTCTTTGCTGTGATTGTGTTGCTTTGGTGCTGTGCAGTGTGCAAACGGCACTGAGTTTTACGTTTGTTGTGTAATACTGTGACTTTACTGTGTTGTCATTTTGTGTGTGCTGGTATTGTTTTCTACAGCTTTTCTCAGTTCCGTGTGCTTAAAAACGGTGTTGCTTACCCATTATTTTTGTTGTGTGTGTGTTGTGTTGTCTGTGTTGTGTATGTTTTGTCATTGGTCTGAGGTCTGTTGTGTCTGTTATGTGTTGTTCTAATACTGTGTTCTGTGTTGTGTGTGTATTTGTGACTTTTGTGGTCTTTGTGTTGAGTGCGTTATACATGTTTGCTGGGTGAGTTTAACGGTTTCATATGCTGTGCATATGTGCTCTTTGTGTTTTAAGTGATGTGTGATATTTGTTTAGCACCCTGTGTGACCTGCGACCAAAATATTTGTGTGTGTTGTGTGTGAGTGTTGTACTTTCTGCATGGTACTGACTTTATGTGGGTATGTGTTTCTAAGTGTTGTTGCGTGTCTTTTGCATTGTGTGGGATATGTGGTTTTCCTCTATCGTACCCTTGCTTGTGTGTGGTTCGCATGTGGTTTTGTATGTGCTGTGTGAGTTCTTTGTGTGTGACTTGATTTTTGTCTGGTTGTATTGGAGAGTTTGTCTCCGTTGTGTTTGTGATTGATTCGTGTAAGGAGAAATGTGTTCAATATGGCTGTTTGCGCTTTTTCAGATTGTGGATAATGTGAAGTGTGTTGACTCTGGTTGTGCTTTGTTAGTGATCCTCACTCTGTGTTCTGATTGTACTCTGTGAAATTTGTTTATGTATGTTATCTGCCTTTATGTGCTGTGAAGCGTGTGGTGTGCCTTGATAAGTGTGAACAGTTGTTTGCTGCAAGTTCCTGTGCACTGTTTTTTGTTGTCATAGTGTTCCAGTCAGAGCTTGTTGTATATCACTCCGTGCATTTTTGTTTTAAATGTGATGTTTTCTTTTGTATTTGAAGTGTTGTGTTCTTTCCGTTTTTTCTCTATTACAAGTTTTGTGATGGTGTTTGCTTGTGTGGTGTGTGTATGTTCTATGTTTCATCTGATATGCGCTGTGCTGTAGGTGTAGTGTGTTGTTTCTGTAGTGTGAGTATGGGAGCAAGTGATTTGTTGTGTTGTGTGATTGTGGATTTTGATTTGCGCAGTTTGGTGTGTGGTGTGTGTGATTGTGTGCTTGTGTTTTCTTTAATCTCTGGGTTTTGTGTGTTTTCTCTGTGTTGTGTGTTGCCTGTGTTGTGAAGAGTTTTGAATGAGATGTGTGTGGTTTACATACTTTGTTCTTTGTCTTGAATTTATTCTGCGTGTTTTCGCTTTGGAGTTTTATGTGTGAGATATGTGTTTGTGTGTTGGGTGCACAATGTGGCTCTTTCTGTGTCATATCTACTGTATCTAGTGGGTTTCATTTTGTTTTCAATGTACTGTATGATGTGGGTATTGTGTGTGGCCCTCTGGGTCACATGTAGTGTGTGATGTGTCCATTCTTTGCATTGCTTGTAATGTATTGTGCTCTCAACTGTGCTGGTGTTCTGCACATGCTTCTCTGAGTGTGGTGTATGGTATTTGGTGGTTTTTCTGTTAATTTTGCCTTTTGTGCGTGGGTAGTTGTGTTGAAACTGTTATGTTTGTATTGTGTGTTTTCCATGGCTGGCTGATTTGGGCTTTGCGTGTGCTCTTTGTGATATGGCTCGGTTGCTGTATTGAGCATATTGATTGAAAAGTATGTTACTTGTGTCCTGACTTCATTGTTTTGTGGATAGTGTTACTATAGTGATTTTCTTTCCGAGTTTGTCTTTTTATCATGTGGTTCTGTGCATTGGCTGCTTGTGTTTGGATTTGGGTGTATTTTGGGTCTCTGTTGCAAAATGTGCATCATCTGTGTCATTTGGTGCTGTACCCTGTGTTTTGAGTGTGGATTTGAATGATCTGCTGTTTTGGGATATGTTGTGTAGGGATTGGTTCGGTGTGGCTTGTTGTGATGTGTGCTTTCTGTGTATGCCCTATATTGTGTTTTCCGTGCGGTGCATTCTTTTCGGTTATGCTGTGTATGTTGTGAGGTAATTTATTTATTTGGAATGTACTTTGCTGTGGTTGTGCTGTTTAGATTCTGTGATGTGTGCTTATGTTCCTGAGTTCTCTGTTTGTTGTGTGATGCTGTATGTCTTCAAGGTGTGGTCACTTTGTGCGTGATGTAATAGTTTTGAATTGTTTATTCTAATTTCCATGTGTTTAGCAATGGGATTGTTTACCCATGGTTGTGTTGTGTGTTTTATTTTGTGATGTCTGTGTTGTACATGTTTGTTTGTGTTCTGAACTCTGTTGAGTCTGTTAATTATGTGTTGTTAATAACGTGTTCTGTGATGTGTGTGTTGTGTGCTTGGTTTATGGTGTCTTAGTTTTCTCTTCTGGGTGTTTAGTGTCTTGTACATATTTGCTGCATATGTTTTATGTTGAATAATCTGTGTATACGATGTGTGCGTGTATTGCATGAATGTGTGCTACATCTTGTTCATACTGTGTGACTTGTGACTGATCATTTTTGTGCGTTTTGTGCCCGAGAGTTGTACGATCGGAATTGAGATGCCTGTATGTCAATATGTGCTTCTTCGCGTGTTTGTGTGTCTTTTCCATAGTGTGGGATATGTGTTGCCCAGGTCATTTCCTGGTTTGTGTGTGCTTGGCATGTGGTTTTGTTTGTGCTGTGAGCGTTTTGTCTATGTGATGTTATTTTAGCCTTTATATATTTGAGAGTTTCTCTCTGTTGGGCTTATGTTTTTTGTGTGTAACGAGGAATGTTAATGTGGGTCGTTGTGCTTTTCCGGGTTATGTGTGTAATGGAAAGTGTGTTGACACTGTCGTTGTGGTTGTAAAGTGATCCTCACTGTGTATATACTCTGGTAAAAGTCGTTCATGCCTATTATGTGCAGTTAATTGCTATGATGTGTGTGGTGTGTGTTGATTATTGTGAATATAGCTGTATTGCTGAGAGTTTGTGTGCATTCTATAATTTTGGTTTTACGGGTGGCCAGGCCAGGATTTGTTTTGTGTCAGTGTGTGTCTTGTGTGTTATATGTTGTGTTGTTTCAATTTGTGTGTGATGTGTTGTGTTTTGTGTGTTGTGTTGTTTTCAGTGTTTTGATTGATCTGTAACATGTTTGTTATTGTGTGTGTGGTATGTGTATGTTCTACGTGGTGTCTGGTTCTTTGCTGTGTGTGCAGTGGTATTTTTGGGCAAAGTGTACACGGCAGTGTGTTATTTGTGTTGTGTGATAGAATGTGCATTCTGCTTTGTGTGGCGTATTGGGCATTCTTGTGTTATGTTTTCGTTTTTTCTAAATTTTGTGTGTGTTTTCTCTGTTGTGTGTTTGCTATGTTTTGTGAGTTTTGTGTGGGAAATGTGAGGGTAACATATATTGCTGTTCATTTTGTATGTTGCTCGTGTGTGTTCTCTTTTTGGTGTTATGTGTGAGGTAAGTGCTTTTGTGTTGTCTGGGTCTTTGTATGTCACATATGTTGCATCTATTGTGTTTGGTATTGTTTGCGTGACTGTGTATATTGTGTGTTTTGTGTGTGGCTCTCTTGGTTACATGTAGTGTGCTATGAGTCTGTGCTTTGCATGGTGTTTTACGTGTTGTGTTCTCAGTTGTGTTGGCGTTCTGTGTATGCTTTTCTGAGTGTGGTGTATGGTGTGTAGTTCGTTGTCCTTTATTTGACTGTTGAGAATGATGTTACTTATGTTGAACTTTTTTTGTGTGTGTGTTTGTATGTGTGTTGTGTATTTTCCCATATGCAGCCTGGATCTTCTCTGTGTGTGCACTATGTGGTATTTGTCCCTTTCTGTGTTGTGCATAGTGTGACAAAAGGGTGTTGTATGTATGAGGTTTTCGATGAGTTGTGGATCGTGGGTGACTTGATTGACTTTCTCTCTGTGTGAGTCTTTACATGTGGTACTGTGTGTTGTTTGCTTGTGTACGGATTTGGTTTTATTTCGTGTCTCTGTTGTGGAATGTGTGGCATCTGTGTTTTTGTGCATTATTTGCTGGGTGCGTTGGCGGACTTGAATGATTTGCTGCTAGGGGATATTTTGCGTAGGGATTTTGTATGTATGTGTGTTTGCTGTGATGTTTTCTTTCTGTGTTCGTCCAACTCTGTTTTATGAGTGTGGTGTATACTTTTGGATATGCTATGTTGGCTGCGTGAGAATTTGTGTTTTGAATGTTCTTTGCTGTGATTGTGTTGCTTTGGTGCTGTGCAGTGTGCAAACGGCACTGAGTTTTACGTTTGTTGTGTAATACTGTGACTTCACTGTGTTGTCATTTTGTGTGTGCTGATATTGCTTTCTACAGCTTTTCTCAGTTCCGTGTGCTTAAAAACGGTGTTGCTTACCCATTATTTTTGTTGTGTGTGTGTTGTGTTGTCTGTGTTGTGTATGTTTTGTCATTGGTCTGAGCTCTGTTTTGTCTGTTATGTGTTGTTCTAATACTGTGTTCTGTGTTGTGTGTGTATTTGTGACTTTTGTGGTCTGTGTGTTGAGTGCGTTATACATGTTTGCTGGGTGAGTTTAACGGTTGTATGTGCTGTGCATATGTGCTCTTTGTGTTTTAAGTGGTGTGTGATATTTGTTTAGCACCCTGTGTGACCTGTGACCAAAATATTTGTGTGTGTTGTGTGTGAGTGTTGTACTTTCTGCATGGTACTGACTTTATGTGGGTATGTGTTTCTAAGTGTTGTTGCGTGTCTTTTGCATTGTGTGGGATATGTGGTTTTCCTCTATCGTACCCTTGCTTGTGTGTGGTTCGCATGTGGTTTTGTATGTGCTGTGTGAGTTCTGTGTGTGTGACTTGATTTTTGTCTGGTTGTATTGGAGAGTTTGTCTCCGTTGTGTTTGTGATTGATGCGTGTAAGGAGAAATGTGTTCAATATGGCTGTTTGCGCTTTTTCAGATTGTGGATAATGTGAAGTGTGTTGACTCTGGTTGTGCTTTGTTAGTGATCCTCACTCTGTTTTCTGATTGTATCCTGCGAAATTTGTTTATGTATGTTATCTGCCTTTATGTGCTGTGAAGCGTGTAGTGTGCCTTGATAAGTGTGAACAGTTGTTTGCTGCAAGTTCCTGTGCACTGTTTTTTGTTGTCATAGTGGTCCAGTCAGAGCTTGTTGTATATCACTCCGTGCATTTTTGTTTTAAATGTGATGTTTTCTTTTGTATTTGAAGTGTTGTGTTCTTTCCGTGTTTTCTCTATTACAAGTTTTGTGATGGTGTTTGCTTGTGTGGTGTGTGTATGTTCTATGTTTCATCTGATATGCGCTGTGCTGTAGGTGTAGTGTGTTGTTTCTCTAGTGTGAGTATGGGAGCAAGTGATTTGTTGTGTTGTGTGATTGTGGATTTTGATTTGCGCAGTTTGGTGTGTGGTGTGTGTGATTGTGTGCTTGTGTTTTCTTTAATCTCTGGGTTTTGTGTGTTTTCTCTGTGTTGTGTGTTGCCTGTGTTATGAAGAGTTTTGAATGAGATGTGTGTGGTTTACATACTTTGTTCTTTGTCTTGAATTTTTTCTGCGTGTTTTCGCTTTGGAGTTTTATGTGTGAGATATGTGTTTGTGTGTTGGGTGCACAATGTGGCTCTTTCTGTGTCATATCTACTGTATCTAGTGGGTTTCATTTTGTTTTCAATGTACTGTATGATGTGGGTACTGTGTGTGGCCCTCTGGGTCACATGTAGTGTGTGATGTGTCCATTCTTTGCATTGCTTGTAATGTATTGTGCTCTCAACTGTGCTGGTTTTCTGCACATGCTTCTCTGAGTGTGGTGTATGGTATTTGGTGGTTTTTCTGTTAATTTTGCCTTTTGTGCGTGGGTAGTTGTGTTGAAACTGTTATGTTTGTATTGTGTGTTTTCCATGGCTGGCTGATTTGGGCTTTGCGTGTGCTCTTTGTGATATGGCTCGGTTGCTGTATTGAGCATATTGATTGAAAAGTATGTTACTTCTGTCCTGACTTCATTGTTTTGTGGATAGTGTTACTATAGTGATTTTCTTTCCGAGTTTGTCTTTTTATCATGTGGTTCTGTGCATTGGCTGCTTGTGTTTGGATTTGGGTGTATTTTGGGTCTCTGTTGCAAAATGTGCATCATCTTTGTCATTTGGTGCTGTACCCTGTGTTTTGAGTGTGGATTTGAATGATCTGCTGTTTTGGGATATGTTGTGTAGGGATTGGTTCGGTGTGGCTTTGTTGTGATGTGTGCTTTCTGTGTATGCCCTATATTGTGTTTTCCGTGCGGTGCATTCTTTTCGGTTATGCTGTGTATGTTGTGAGGTAATTTATTTATTTGGAATGTACTTTGCTGTGGTTGTGCTGTTTAGGTTCTGTGATGTGTGCTTATGTTCCTGAGTTCTCTGTTTGTTGTGTGATGCTGTGTGTCTTCAAGGTGTGGTCACTTTGTGCGTGCTGTAATAGTTTTGAATTGTTTATTCTAATTTCCATGTGTTTAGCAATGGGATTGTTTACCCATGGTTGTGTTGTGTGTTTTATTTTGTGATGTCTGTGTTGTACATGTTTGTTTGTGTTCTGAACTCTGTTGAGTCTGTTAATTATGTGTTGTTAATAACGTGTTCTGTGATGTGTGTGTTGTGTGCTTGGTTTATGGTGTCTTAGTTTTCTCTTCTGGGTGTTTAGTGTCTTGTACATATTTGCTGCATATGTTTTATGTTGAATAATCTGTGTATACGTTGTGTGCGTTTTTGCATGAATGTGTGCTACATCTTGTGCATACTGTGTGACCTGTGACTGATCATTTTTGTGCGTTTTGTGCCCGAGAGTTGTACGATCGGAATTGAGATGCCTGTATGTCAATATGTGCTTCTTCACGTGTTTGTGTGTCTTTTCCATAGTGTGGGATATGTGTTGCCCAGGTCATTTCCTGGTTTGTGTGTGCTTGGCATGTGGTTTTGTTTGTGCTGTGAGCGTTTTGTCTATGTGATGTTATTTTAGCCTTTATATATTTGAGAGTTTCTCTCTGTTGGGCTTATGTTTTTTGTGTGTAACGAGGAATGTTAATGTGGGTCGTTGTGCTTTTCCGGGTTATGTGTGTAATGGGAAGTGTGTTGACACTGTCGTTGTGGTTGTAAGTGATCCTCACTGTGTATACTCTGGGAAAAGTCGTTCATGCCTATTATGTGCAGTTAATTGCTATGATGTGTGTGGTGTGTGTTGATTATTGTGAATATAGCTGTATTGCTGAGAGTTTGTGTGCATTCTATAATTTTGGTTTTACGGGTGGCCAGGCCAGGATTTGTTTTGTGTCAGTGTGTGTCTTGTGTGTTAAATGTTGTGTTGTTTCCTTTAGTGTGTGATGTGTTGTGTTTTGTGTGTTGTGTTGTTTTCCGTGTTTTGATTGTTCTGTTACATGTTTGTTACTGTGTGTGTTGTATGTGTATGTTCTACGTGGTGTCTGGTTCTTTGCTGTGTGTGCAGTGGTATTTTTGGGCAAAGTGTACACGGCAGTGTGTTATTTGTGTTGTGTGATAGAATGTGCATTCTGGTTTGTGTGGCGTATTGGGCATTCTTGTGTTATGTTTTCCTTTTTTCTAAATTTTGTGTGTGTTCTCTCTGTTGTGTGTTTGCTATGTTTTGTGAGTTTTGTGTGGGAAATGTGAGGGTAACATATATTGCTGTTCATTTTGTATGTTGCTCGTGTGTGTTCTCTTTTTGGTGTTATGTGTGAGGTAAGTGCTTTTGTGTTGTCTGGGTCTTTGTATGTCACATATATTGCATCTATTGTGTTTGGTATTGTTTGCGTGACTGTGTATACTGTGTGTTTTGTGTGTGGCTCTCTTGGTTACATGTAGTGTGCTATGTGTCTGTGCTTTGCATGGTGTTTTAAGTGTTGTGTTCTCAGTTGTGTTGGCGTTCTGTGTATGCTTTTCTGAGTGTGGTGTATGGTGTGTAGTTCGTTGTCCTTTATTTGACTGTTGAGAATGATGTTACTTATGTTGAACTTGTTTTGTGTGTGTGTTTGTATGTGTGTTGTGTATTTTCCCATATGCAGCCTGGATCTTCTCTGTGTGTGCACTATGTGGTATTTGTCCCTTTCTGTGATGTGCGTAGTGTGACAAAAGGGTGTTGTATGTATGAGGTTTTCGATGAGTTGTGGATCGTGGGTGAATTGATTGACTTTCTCTCTGTGTGAGTCTTTACATGTGGTACTGTGTGTTGTTTGCTTGTGTACGGATTTGGTTTTATTTCGTATCTCTGTTGTGGAATGTGTGGCATCTGTGTTTTTGTGCATTATTTGCTGGGTGCGTTGGCGGACTTGAATGATTTTCTGCTAGGGGATATTTTGCGTAGGGATTTTGTATGTATGTGTGTTTGCTGTGATGTTTTCTTTCTGTGTTCGTCCAACTCTGTTTTATGAGTGTGGTGTATACTTTTGGATATGCTATGTTGGCTGCGTGACAATTTGTGTTTTGAATGTTCTTTGCTGTGATTGTGTTGCTTTGGTGCTGTGCAGTGTGCAAACGGCACTGAGTTTTACGTTTGTTGTGTAATACTGTGACTTTACTGTGTTGTCATTTTGTGTGTGCTGGTATTGTTTTCTACAGCTTTTCTCAGTTCCGTGTGCTTAAAAACGGTGTTGCTTACCCATTATTTTTGTTGTGTGTGTGTTGTGTTGTCTGTGTTGTGTATGTTTTGTCATTGGTCTGAGGTCTGTTGTGTCTGTTATGTGTTGTTCTAATACTGTGTTCTGTGTTGTGTGTGTATTTGTGACTTTTGTGGTCTTTGTGTTGAGTGCGTTATACATGTTTGCTGGGTGAGTTTAACGGTTTCATATGCTGTGCATATGTGCTCTTTGTGTTTTAAGTGATGTGTGATATTTGTTTAGCACCCTGTGTGACCTGCGACCAAAATATTTGTGTGTGTTGTGTGTGAGTGTTGTACTTTCTGCATGGTACTGACTTTATGTGGGTATGTGTTTCTAAGTGTTGTTGCGTGTCTTTTGCATTGTGTGGGATATGTGGTTTTCCTCTATCGTACCCTTGCTTGTGTGTGGTTCGCATGTGGTTTTGTATGTGCTGTGTGAGTTCTTTGTGTGTGACTTGATTTTTGTCTGGTTGTATTGGAGAGTTTGTCTCCGTTGTGTTTGTGATTGATTCGTGTAAGGAGAAATGTGTTCAATATGGCTGTTTGCGCTTTTTCAGATTGTGGATAATGTGAAGTGTGTTGACTCTGGTTGTGCTTTGTTAGTGATCCTCACTCTGTGTTCTGATTGTACTCTGTGAAATTTGTTTATGTATGTTATCTGCCTTTATGTGCTGTGAAGCGTGTGGTGTGCCTTGATAAGTGTGAACAGTTGTTTGCTGCAAGTTCCTGTGCACTGTTTTTTGTTGTCATAGTGTTCCAGTCAGAGCTTGTTGTATATCACTCCGTGCATTTTTGTTTTAAATGTGATGTTTTCTTTTGTATTTGAAGTGTTGTGTTCTTTCCGTTTTTTCTCTATTACAAGTTTTGTGATGGTGTTTGCTTGTGTGGTGTGTGTATGTTCTATGTTTCATCTGATATGCGCTGTGCTGTAGGTGTAGTGTGTTGTTTCTGTAGTGTGAGTATGGGAGCAAGTGATTTGTTGTGTTGTGTGATTGTGGATTTTGATTTGCGCAGTTTGGTGTGTGGTGTGTGTGATTGTGTGCTTGTGTTTTCTTTAATCTCTGGGTTTTGTGTGTTTTCTCTGTGTTGTGTGTTGCCTGTGTTGTGAAGAGTTTTGAATGAGATGTGTGTGGTTTACATACTTTGTTCTTTGTCTTGAATTTATTCTGCGTGTTTTCGCTTTGGAGTTTTATGTGTGAGATATGTGTTTGTGTGTTGGGTGCACAATGTGGCTCTTTCTGTGTCATATCTACTGTATCTAGTGGGTTTCATTTTGTTTTCAATGTACTGTATGATGTGGGTATTGTGTGTGGCCCTCTGGGTCACATGTAGTGTGTGATGTGTCCATTCTTTGCATTGCTTGTAATGTATTGTGCTCTCAACTGTGCTGGTGTTCTGCACATGCTTCTCTGAGTGTGGTGTATGGTATTTGGTGGTTTTTCTGTTAATTTTGCCTTTTGTGCGTGGGTAGTTGTGTTGAAACTGTTATGTTTGTATTGTGTGTTTTCCATGGCTGGCTGATTTGGGCTTTGCGTGTGCTCTTTGTGATATGGCTCGGTTGCTGTATTGAGCATATTGATTGAAAAGTATGTTACTTGTGTCCTGACTTCATTGTTTTGTGGATAGTGTTACTATAGTGATTTTCTTTCCGAGTTTGTCTTTTTATCATGTGGTTCTGTGCATTGGCTGCTTGTGTTTGGATTTGGGTGTATTTTGGGTCTCTGTTGCAAAATGTGCATCATCTGTGTCATTTGGTGCTGTACCCTGTGTTTTGAGTGTGGATTTGAATGATCTGCTGTTTTGGGATATGTTGTGTAGGGATTGGTTCGGTGTGGCTTGTTGTGATGTGTGCTTTCTGTGTATGCCCTATATTGTGTTTTCCGTGCGGTGCATTCTTTTCGGTTATGCTGTGTATGTTGTGAGGTAATTTATTTATTTGGAATGTACTTTGCTGTGGTTGTGCTGTTTAGATTCTGTGATGTGTGCTTATGTTCCTGAGTTCTCTGTTTGTTGTGTGATGCTGTGTGTCTTCAAGGTGTGGTCACTTTGTGCGTGATGTAATAGTTTTGAATTGTTTATTCTAATTTCCATGTGTTTAGCAATGGGATTGTTTACCCATGGTTGTGTTGTGTGTTTTATTTTGTGATGTCTGTGTTGTACATGTTTGTTTGTGTTCTGAACTCTGTTGAGTCTGTTAATTATGTGTTGTTAATAACGTGTTCTGTGATGTGTGTGTTGTGTGCTTGGTTTATGGTGTCTTAGTTTTCTCTTCTGGGTGTTTAGTGTCTTGTACATATTTGCTGCATATGTTTTATGTTGAATAATCTGTGTATACGATGTGTGCGTGTATTGCATGAATGTGTGCTACATCTTGTTCATACTGTGTGACTTGTGACTGATCATTTTTGTGCGTTTTGTGCCCGAGAGTTGTACGATCGGAATTGAGATGCCTGTATGTCAATATGTGCTTCTTCGCGTGTTTGTGTGTCTTTTCCATAGTGTGGGATATGTGTTGCCCAGGTCATTTCCTGGTTTGTGTGTGCTTGGCATGTGGTTGTGTTTGTGCTGTGAGCGTTTTGTCTATGTGATGTTATTTTAGCCTTTATATATTTGAGAGTTTCTCTCTGTTGGGCTTATGTTTTTTGTGTGTAACGAGGAATGTTAATGTGGGTCGTTGTGCTTTTCCGGGTTATGTGTGTAATGGAAAGTGTGTTGACACTGTCGTTGTGGTTGTAAAGTGATCCTCACTGTGTATATACTCTGGTAAAAGTCGTTCATGCCTATTATGTGCAGTTAATTGCTATGATGTGTGTGGTGTGTGTTGATTATTGTGAATATAGCTGTATTGCTGAGAGTTTGTGTGCATTCTATAATTTTGGTTTTACGGGTGGCCAGGCCAGGATTTGTTTTGTGTCAGTGTGTGTCTTGTGTGTTATATGTTGTGTTGTTTCAATTTGTGTGTGATGTGTTGTGTTTTGTGTGTTGTGTTGTTTTCCGTGTTTTGATTGTTCTGTTACATGTTTGTTACTGTGTGTGTTGTATGTGTATGTTCTACGTGGTGTCTGGTTCTTTGCTGTGTGTGCAGTGGTATTTTTGGGCAAAGTGTACACGGCAGTGTGTTATTTGTGTTGTGTGATAGAATGTGCATTCTGCTTTGTGTGGCGTATTGGGCATTCTTGTGTTATGTTTTCGTTTTTTCTAAATTTTGTGTGTGTTCTCTCTGTTGTGTGTTTGCTATGTTTTGTGAGTTTTGTGTGGGAAATGTGAGGGTAACATATATTGCTGTTCATTTTGTATGTTGCTCGTGTGTGTTCTCTTTTTGGTGTTATGTGTGAGGTAAGTGCTTTTGTGTTGTCTGGGTCTTTGTATGTCACATATGTTGCATCTATTGTGTTTGGTATTGTTTGCGTGACTGTGTATATTGTGTGTTTTGTGTGTGGCTCTCTTGGTTACATGTAGTGTGCTATGAGTCTGTGCTTTGCATGGTGTTTTACGTGTTGTGTTCTCAGTTGTGTTGGCGTTCTGTGTATGCTTTTCTGAGTGTGGTGTATGGTGTGTAGTTCGTTGTCCTTTATTTGACTGTTGAGAATGATGTTACTTATGTTGAACTTTTTTTGTGTGTGTGTTTGTATGTGTGTTGTGTATTTTCCCATATGCAGCCTGTATCTTCTCTGTGTGTGCACTATGTGGTATTTGTCCCTTTCTGTGTTGTGCATAGTGTGACAAAAGGGTGTTGTATGTATGAGGTTTTCGATGAGTTGTGGATCGTGGGTGACTTGATTGACTTTCTCTCTGTGTGAGTCTTTACATGTGGTACTGTGTGTTGTTTGCTTGTGTACGGATTTGGTTTTATTTCGTGTCTCTGTTGTGGAATGTGTGGCATCTGTGTTTTTGTGCATTATTTGCTGGGTGCGTTGGCGGACTTGAATGATTTGCTGCTAGGGGATATTTTGCGTAGGGATTTTGTATGTATGTGTGTTTGCTGTGATGTTTTCTTTCTGTGTTCGTCCAACTCTGTTTTATGAGTGTGGTGTATACTTTTGGATATGCTATGTTGGCTGCGTGAGAATTTGTGTTTTGAATGTTCTTTGCTGTGATTGTGTTGCTTTGGTGCTGTGCAGTGTGCAAACGGCACTGAGTTTTACGTTTGTTGTGTAATACTGTGACTTCACTGTGTTGTCATTTTGTGTGTGCTGATATTGTTTTCTACAGCTTTTCTCAGTTCCGTGTGCTTAAAAACTGTGTTGCTTACCCATTATTTTTGTTGTGTGTGTGTTGTGTTGTCTGTGTTGTGTATGTTTTGTCATTGGTCTGAGCTCTGTTTTGTCTGTTATGTGTTGTTCTAATACTGTGTTCTGTGTTGTGTGTGTATTTGTGACTTTTGTGGTCTGTGTGTTGAGTGCGTTATACATGTTTGCTGGGTGAGTTTAACGGTTGTATGTGCTGTGCATATGTGCTCTTTGTGTTTTAAGTGGTGTGTGATATTTGTTTAGCACCCTGTGTGACCTGTGACCAAAATATTTGTGTGTGTTGTGTGTGAGTGTTGTACTTTCTGCATGGTACTGACTTTATGTGGGTATGTGTTTCTAAGTGTTGTTGCGTGTCTTTTGCATTGTGTGGGATATGTGGTTTTCCTCTATCGTACCCTTGCTTGTGTGTGGTTCGCATGTGGTTTTGTATGTGCTGTGTGAGTTCTGTGTGTGTGACTTGATTTTTGTCTGGTTGTATTGGAGAGTTTGTCTCCGTTGTGTTTGTGATTGATGCGTGTAAGGAGAAATGTGTTCAATATGGCTGTTTGCGCTTTTTCAGATTGTGGATAATGTGAAGTGTGTTGACTCTGGTTGTGCTTTGTTAGTGATCCTCACTCTGTTTTCTGATTGTATCCTGCGAAATTTGTTTATGTATGTTATCTGCCTTTATGTGCTGTGAAGCGTGTAGTGTGCCTTGATAAGTGTGAACAGTTGTTTGCTGCAAGTTCCTGTGCACTGTTTTTTGTTGTCATAGTGGTCCAGTCAGAGCTTGTTGTATATCACTCCGTGCATTTTTGTTTTAAATGTGATGTTTTCTTTTGTATTTGAAGTGTTGTGTTCTTTCCGTGTTTTCTCTATTACAAGTTTTGTGATGGTGTTTGCTTGTGTGGTGTGTGTATGTTCTATGTTTCATCTGATATGCGCTGTGCTGTAGGTGTAGTGTGTTGTTTCTGTAGTGTGAGTATGGGAGCAAGTGATTTGTTGTGTTGTGTGATTGTGGATTTTGATTTGCGCAGTTTGGTGTGTGGTGTGTGTGATTGTGTGCTTGTGTTTTCTTTAATCTCTGGGTTTTGTGTGTTTTCTCTGTGTTGTGTGTTGCCTGTGTTATGAAGAGTTTTGAATGAGATGTGTGTGGTTTACATACTTTGTTCTTTGTCTTGAATTTTTTCTGCGTGTTTTCGCTTTGGAGTTTTATGTGTGAGATATGTGTTTGTGTGTTGGGTGCACAATGTGGCTCTTTCTGTGTCATATCTACTGTATCTAGTGGGTTTCATTTTGTTTTCAATGTACTGTATGATGTGGGTACTGTGTGTGGCCCTCTGGGTCACATGTAGTGTGTGATGTGTCCATTCTTTGCATTGCTTGTAATGTATTGTGCTCTCAACTGTGCTGGTTTTCTGCACATGCTTCTCTGAGTGTGGTGTATGGTATTTGGTGGTTTTTCTGTTAATTTTGCCTTTTGTGCGTGGGTAGTTGTGTTGAAACTGTTATGTTTGTATTGTGTGTTTTCCATGGCTGGCTGATTTGGGCTTTGCGTGTGCTCTTTGTGATATGGCTCGGTTGCTGTATTGAGCATATTGATTGAAAAGTATGTTACTTCTGTCCTGACTTCATTGTTTTGTGGATAGTGTTACTATAGTGATTTTCTTTCCGAGTTTGTCTTTTTATCATGTGGTTCTGTGCATTGGCTGCTTGTGTTTGGATTTGGGTGTATTTTGGGTCTCTGTTGCAAAATGTGCATCATCTTTGTCATTTGGTGCTGTACCCTGTGTTTTGAGTGTGGATTTGAATGATCTGCTGTTTTGGGATATGTTGTGTAGGGATTGGTTCGGTGTGGCTTTGTTGTGATGTGTGCTTTCTGTGTATGCCCTATATTGTGTTTTCCGTGCGGTGCATTCTTTTCGGTTATGCTGTGTATGTTGTGAGGTAATTTATTTATTTGGAATGTACTTTGCTGTGGTTGTGCTGTTTAGGTTCTGTGATGTGTGCTTATGTTCCTGAGTTCTCTGTTTGTTGTGTGATGCTGTGTGTCTTCAAGGTGTGGTCACTTTGTGCGTGCTGTAATAGTTTTGAATTGTTTATTCTAATTTCCATGTGTTTAGCAATGGGATTGTTTACCCATGGTTGTGTTGTGTGTTTTATTTTGTGATGTCTGTGTTGTACATGTTTGTTTGTGTTCTGAACTCTGTTGAGTCTGTTAATTATGTGTTGTTAATAACGTGTTCTGTGATGTGTGTGTTGTGTGCTTGGTTTATGGTGTCTTAGTTTTCTCTTCTGGGTGTTTAGTGTCTTGTACATATTTGCTGCATATGTTTTATGTTGAATAATCTGTGTATACGTTGTGTGCGTGTATTGCATGAATGTGTGCTACATCTTGTGCATACTGTGTGACCTGTGACTGATCATTTTTGTGCGTTTTGTGCCCGAGAGTTGTACGATCGGAATCGAGATGCCTGTATGTCAGTATGTGCTTCTTCACGTGTTTGTGTGTCTTTTCCATAGTGTGGGATATGTGTTGCCCAGGTCATTTCCTGGTTTGTGTGTGCTTGGCATGTGGTTTTGTTTGTGCTGTGAGCGTTTTGTCTATGTGATGTTATTTTACCCTTTATATATTTGAGAGTTTCTCTCTGTTGGGCTTATGTTTTTTGTGTGTAACGAGGAATGTTAATGTGGGTCGTTGTGCTTTTCCGGGTTATGTGTGTAATGGGAAGTGTGTTGACACTGTCGTTGTGGTAGTAAGTGATCCTCACTGTGTATACTCTGGGAAAAGTCGTTCATGCCTATTATGTGCAGTTAATTGCTATGATGTGTGTGGTGTGTGTTGATTATTGTGAAGATAGCTGTATTGCTGAGAGTTTGTGTGCATTCTATAATTTTGGTTTTACGGGTGGCCAGGCCAGGATTTGTTTTGTGTCAGTGTGTGTCTTGTGTGTTAAATGTTGTGTTGTTTCCTTTAGTGTGTGATGTGTTGTATTTTGTGTGTTGTGTTGTTTTCCGTGTTTTGATTGTTCTGTTACATGTTTGTTACTGTGTGTGTTGTATGTGTATGTTCTACGTGGTGTCTGGTTCTTTGCTGTGTGTGCAGTGGTATTTTTGGGCAAAGTGTACACGGCAGTACAATCAGAACACAGAGTGTGTGTGTTATTTGTGTTGTGTGATAGAATGTGCATTCTGGTTTGTGTGGCGTATTGGGCATTCTTGTGTTATGTTTTCCTTTTTTCTAAATTTTGTGTGTGTTCTCTCTGTTGTGTGTTTGCTATGTTTTGTGAGTTTTGTGTGGGAAATGTGAGGGTAACATATATTGCTGTTCATTTTGTATGTTGCTCGTGTGTGTTCTCTTTTTGGTGTTATGTGTGAGGTAAGTGCTTTTGTGTTGTCTGGGTCTTTGTATGTCACATATATTGCATCTATTGTGTTTGGTATTGTTTGCGTGACTGTGTATACTGTGTGTTTTGTGTGTGGCTCTCTTGGTTACATGTAGTGTGCTATGTGTCTGTGCTTTGCATGGTGTTTTACGTGTTGTGTTCTCAGTTGTGTTGGCGTTCTGTGTTTGCTTTTCTGACTGTGGTGTATGGTGTATAGCTCGTTGTCCTTTATTTGACTGTTGAGAATGATGTTACTTATGTTGAACTTGTTTTGTGTGTGTGTTTGTATGTGTGTTGTGTTTTTTCCCATATGCAGCCTGGATCTTCTCTGTGTGTGCACTATGTGGTATTTGTCCCTTTCTGTGATGTGCATAGTGTGACAAAAGGGTGTTGTATGTATGAGGTTTTCGATGAGTTGTGGATCGTGGGTGAATTGATTGACTTTCTCTCTGTGTGAGTCTTTACATGTGGTACTGTGTGTTGTTTGCTTGTGTACGGATTTGGTTTTATTTCGTATCTCTGTTGTGGAATGTGTGGCATCTGTGTTTTTGTGCATTATTTGCTGGGTGCGTTGGCGGACTTGAATGATTTGCTGCTAGGGGATATTTTGCGTAGGGATTTTGTATGTATGTGTGTTTGCTGTGATGTTTTCTTTCTGTGTTCGTCCAACTCTGTTTTATGAGTGTGGTGTATACTTTTGGATATGCTATGTTGGCTGCGTGACAATTTGTGTTTTGAATGTTCTTTGCTGTGATTGTGTTGCTTTGGTGCTGTGCAGTGTGCAAACGGCACTGAGTTTTACGTTTGTTGTGTAATACTGTTACTTTACTGTGTTGTCATTTTGTGTGTGCTGGTATTGTTTTCTACAGCTTTTCTCAGTTCCGTGTGCTTAAAAACGGTGTTGCTTACCCATTATTTTTGTTGTGTGTGTGTTGTGTTGTCTGTGTTGTGTATGTTTTGTCATTGGTCTGAGGTCTGTTGTGTCTGTTATGTGTTGTTCTAATACTGTGTTCTGTGTTGTGTGTGTATTTGTGACTTTTGTGGTCTTTGTGTTGAGTGCGTTATTCATGTTTGCTGGGTGAGTTTAACGGTTGCATATGCTGTGCATATGTGCTCTTTGTGTTTTAAGTGGTGTGTGATATTTGTTTAGCACCCTGTGTGACCTGCGACCAAAATATTTGTGTGTGTTGTGTGTGAGTGTTGTACTTTCTGCATGGTACTGACTTTATGTGGGTATGTGTTTCTAAGTGTTGTTGCGTGTCTTTTGCATTGTGTGGGATATGTGGTTTTCCTCTATCGTACCCTTGCTTGTGTGTGGTTCGCATGTGGTTTTGTATGTGCTGTGTGAGTTCTTTGTGTGTGACTTGATTTTTGTCTGGTTGTATTGGAGAGTTTGTCTCCGTTGTGTTTGTGATTGATGCGTGTAAGGAGAAATGTGTTCAATATGGCTGTTTGCGCTTTTTCAGATTGTGGATAATGTGAAGTGTGTTGACTCTGGTTGTGCTTTGTTAGTGATCCTCACTCTGTGTTCTGATTGTACTCTGTGAAATTTGTTTATGTATGTTATCTGCCTTTATGTGCTGTGAAGCGTGTGGTGTGCCTTGATAAGTGTGAACAGTTGTTTGCTGCAAGTTCCTGTGCACTGTTTTTTGTTGTCATAGTGTTCCAGTCAGAGCTTGTTGTATATCACTCCGTGCATTTTTGTTTTAAATGTGATGTTTTCTTTTGTATTTGAAGTGTTGTGTTCTTTCCGTTTTTTCTCTATTACAAGTTTTGTGATGGTGTTTGCTTGTGTGGTGTGTGTATGTTCTATGTTTCATCTGATATGCGCTGTGCTGTAGGTGTAGTGTGTTGTTTCTGTAGTGTGAGTATGGGAGCAAGTGATTTGTTGTGTTGTGTGATTGTGGATTTTGATTTGCGCAGTTTGGTGTGTGGTGTGTGTGATTGTGTGCTTGTGTTTTCTTTAATCTCTGGGTTTTGTGTGTTTTCTCTGTGTTGTGTGTTGCCTGTGTTATGAAGAGTTTTGAATGAGATGTGTGTGGTTTACATACTTTGTTCTTTGTCTTGAATTTTTTCTGCGTGTTTTCGCTTTGGAGTTTTATGTGTGAGATATGTGTTTGTGTGTTGGGTGCACAATGTGGCTCTTTCTGTGTCATATCTACTGTATCTAGTGGGTTTCATTTTGTTTTCAATGTACTGTATGATGTGGGTACTGTGTGTGGCCCTCTGGGTCACATGTAGTGTGTGATGTGTCCATTCTTTGCATTGCTTGTAATGTATTGTGCTCTCAACTGTGCTGGTTTTCTGCACATGCTTCTCTGAGTGTGGTGTATGGTATTTGGTGGTTTTTCTGTTAATTTTGCCTTTTGTGCGTGGGTAGTTGTGTTGAAACTGTTATGTTTGTATTGTGTGTTTTCCATGGCTGGCTGATTTGGGCTTTGCGTGTGCTCTTTGTGATATGGCTCGGTTGCTGTATTGAGCATATTGATTGAAAAGTATGTTACTTCTGTCCTGACTTCATTGTTTTGTGGATAGTGTTACTATAGTGATTTTCTTTCCGAGTTTGTCTTTTTATCATGTGGTTCTGTGCATTGGCTGCTTGTGTTTGGATTTGGGTGTATTTTGGGTCTCTGTTGCAAAATGTGCATCATCTTTGTCATTTGGTGCTGTACCCTGTGTTTTGAGTGTGGATTTGAATGATCTGCTGTTTTGGGATATGTTGTGTAGGGATTGGTTCGGTGTGGCTTTGTTGTGATGTGTGCTTTCTGTGTATGCCCTATATTGTGTTTTCCGTGCGGTGCATTCTTTTCGGTTATGCTGTGTATGTTGTGAGGTAATTTATTTATTTGGAATGTACTTTGCTGTGGTTGTGCTGTTTAGGTTCTGTGATGTGTGCTTATGTTCCTGAGTTCTCTGTTTGTTGTGTGATGCTGTGTGTCTTCAAGGTGTGGTCACTTTGTGCGTGCTGTAATAGTTTTGAATTGTTTATTCTAATTTCCATGTGTTTAGCAATGGGATTGTTTACCCATGGTTGTGTTGTGTGTTTTATTTTGTGATGTCTGTGTTGTACATGTTTGTTTGTGTTCTGAACTCTGTTGAGTCTGTTAATTATGTGTTGTTAATAACGTGTTCTGTGATGTGTGTGTTGTGTGCTTGGTTTATGGTGTCTTAGTTTTCTCTTCTGGGTGTTTAGTGTCTTGTACATATTTGCTGCATATGTTTTATGTTGAATAATCTGTGTATACGTTGTGTGCGTGTATTGCATGAATGTGTGCTACATCTTGTGCATACTGTGTGACCTGTGACTGATCATTTTTGTGCGTTTTGTGCCCGAGAGTTGTACGATCGGAATCGAGATGCCTGTATGTCAGTATGTGCTTCTTCACGTGTTTGTGTGTCTTTTCCATAGTGTGGGATATGTGTTGCCCAGGTCATTTCCTGGTTTGTGTGTGCTTGGCATGTGGTTTTGTTTGTGCTGTGAGCGTTTTGTCTATGTGATGTTATTTTACCCTTTATATATTTGAGAGTTTCTCTCTGTTGGGCTTATGTTTTTTGTGTGTAACGAGGAATGTTAATGTGGGTCGTTGTGCTTTTCCGGGTTATGTGTGTAATGGGAAGTGTGTTGACACTGTCGTTGTGGTAGTAAGTGATCCTCACTGTGTATACTCTGGGAAAAGTCGTTCATGCCTATTATGTGCAGTTAATTGCTATGATGTGTGTGGTGTGTGTTGATTATTGTGAAGATAGCTGTATTGCTGAGAGTTTGTGTGCATTCTATAATTTTGGTTTTACGGGTGGCCAGGCCAGGATTTGTTTTGTGTCAGTGTGTGTCTTGTGTGTTAAATGTTGTGTTGTTTCCTTTAGTGTGTGATGTGTTGTATTTTGTGTGTTGTGTTGTTTTCCGTGTTTTGATTGTTCTGTTACATGTTTGTTACTGTGTGTGTTGTATGTGTATGTTCTACGTGGTGTCTGGTTCTTTGCTGTGTGTGCAGTGGTATTTTTGGGCAAAGTGTACACGGCAGTACAATCAGAACACAGAGTGTGTGTGTTATTTGTGTTGTGTGATAGAATGTGCATTCTGGTTTGTGTGGCGTATTGGGCATTCTTGTGTTATGTTTTCCTTTTTTCTAAATTTTGTGTGTGTTCTCTCTGTTGTGTGTTTGCTATGTTTTGTGAGTTTTGTGTGGGAAATGTGAGGGTAACATATATTGCTGTTCATTTTGTATGTTGCTCGTGTGTGTTCTCTTTTTGGTGTTATGTGTGAGGTAAGTGCTTTTGTGTTGTCTGGGTCTTTGTATGTCACATATATTGCATCTATTGTGTTTGGTATTGTTTGCGTGACTGTGTATACTGTGTGTTTTGTGTGTGGCTCTCTTGGTTACATGTAGTGTGCTATGTGTCTGTGCTTTGCATGGTGTTTTACGTGTTGTGTTCTCAGTTGTGTTGGCGTTCTGTGTTTGCTTTTCTGACTGTGGTGTATGGTGTATAGCTCGTTGTCCTTTATTTGACTGTTGAGAATGATGTTACTTATGTTGAACTTGTTTTGTGTGTGTGTTTGTATGTGTGTTGTGTTTTTTCCCATATGCAGCCTGGATCTTCTCTGTGTGTGCACTATGTGGTATTTGTCCCTTTCTGTGATGTGCATAGTGTGACAAAAGGGTGTTGTATGTATGAGGTTTTCGATGAGTTGTGGATCGTGGGTGAATTGATTGACTTTCTCTCTGTGTGAGTCTTTACATGTGGTACTGTGTGTTGTTTGCTTGTGTACGGATTTGGTTTTATTTCGTATCTCTGTTGTGGAATGTGTGGCATCTGTGTTTTTGTGCATTATTTGCTGGGTGCGTTGGCGGACTTGAATGATTTGCTGCTAGGGGATATTTTGCGTAGGGATTTTGTATGTATGTGTGTTTGCTGTGATGTTTTCTTTCTGTGTTCGTCCAACTCTGTTTTATGAGTGTGGTGTATACTTTTGGATATGCTATGTTGGCTGCGTGACAATTTGTGTTTTGAATGTTCTTTGCTGTGATTGTGTTGCTTTGGTGCTGTGCAGTGTGCAAACGGCACTGAGTTTTACGTTTGTTGTGTAATACTGTTACTTTACTGTGTTGTCATTTTGTGTGTGCTGGTATTGTTTTCTACAGCTTTTCTCAGTTCCGTGTGCTTAAAAACGGTGTTGCTTACCCATTATTTTTGTTGTGTGTGTGTTGTGTTGTCTGTGTTGTGTATGTTTTGTCATTGGTCTGAGGTCTGTTGTGTCTGTTATGTGTTGTTCTAATACTGTGTTCTGTGTTGTGTGTGTATTTGTGACTTTTGTGGTCTTTGTGTTGAGTGCGTTATTCATGTTTGCTGGGTGAGTTTAACGGTTGCATATGCTGTGCATATGTGCTCTTTGTGTTTTAAGTGGTGTGTGATATTTGTTTAGCACCCTGTGTGACCTGCGACCAAAATATTTGTGTGTGTTGTGTGTGAGTGTTGTACTTTCTGCATGGTACTGACTTTATGTGGGTATGTGTTTCTAAGTGTTGTTGCGTGTCTTTTGCATTGTGTGGGATATGTGGTTTTCCTCTATCGTACCCTTGCTTGTGTGTGGTTCGCATGTGGTTTTGTATGTGCTGTGTGAGTTCTTTGTGTGTGACTTGATTTTTGTCTGGTTGTATTGGAGAGTTTGTCTCCGTTGTGTTTGTGATTGATGCGTGTAAGGAGAAATGTGTTCAATATGGCTGTTTGCGCTTTTTCAGATTGTGGATAATGTGAAGTGTGTTGACTCTGGTTGTGCTTTGTTAGTGATCCTCACTCTGTGTTCTGATTGTACTCTGTGAAATTTGTTTATGTATGTTATCTGCCTTTATGTGCTGTGAAGCGTGTGGTGTGCCTTGATAAGTGTGAACAGTTGTTTGCTGCAAGTTCCTGTGCACTGTTTTTTGTTGTCATAATGGTCCAGTCAGGGCTTGTTGTATATCACTCCGTGCATTTTTGTTTTAAATGTGATGTTTTCTTTTGTATTTGAAGTGTTGTGTTCTTTCCGTTTTTTCTCTATTACAAGTTTTGTGATGGTGTTTGCTTGTGTGGTGTGTGTATGTTCTATGTTTCATCTGATATGCGCTGTGCTGTAGGTGTAGTGTGTTGTTTCTGTAGTGTGAGTATGGGAGCAAGTGATTTGTTGTGTTGTGTGATTGTGGATTTTGATTTGCGCAGTTTGGTGTGTGGTGTGTGTGATTGTGTGCTTGTGTTTTCTTTAATCTCTGGGTTTTGTGTGTTTTCTCTGTGTTGTGTGTTGCCTGTGTTGTGAAGAGTTTTGAATGAGATGTGTGTGGTTTACATACTTTGTTCTTTGTCTTGAATTTATTCTGCGTGTTTTCGCTTTGGAGTTTTATGTGTGAGATATGTGTTTGTGTGTTGGGTGCACAATGTGGCTCTTTCTGTGTCATATCTACTGTATCTAGTGGGTTTCATTTTGTTTTCAATGTACTGTATGATGTGGGTATTGTGTGTGGCCCTCTGGGTCACATGTAGTGTGTGATGTGTCCATTCTTTGCATTGCTTGTAATGTATTGTGCTCTCAACTGTGCTGGTGTTCTGCACATGCTTCTCTGAGTGTGGTGTATGGTATTTGGTGGTTTTTCTGTTAATTTTGCCTTTTGTGCGTGGGTAGTTGTGTTGAAACTGTTATGTTTGTATTGTGTGTTTTCCATGGCTGGCTGATTTGGGCTTTGCGTGTGCTCTTTGTGATATGGCTCGGTTGCTGTATTGAGCATATTGATTGAAAAGTATGTTACTTTTGTCCTGACTTCATTGTTTTGTGGATAGTGTTACTATAGTGATTTTCTTTCCGAGTTTGTCTTTTTATCATGTGGTTCTGTGCATTGGCTGCTTGTGTTTGGATTTGGGTGTATTTTGGGTCTCTGTTGCAAAATGTGCATCATCTGTGTCATTTGGTGCTGTACCCTGTGTTTTGAGTGTGGATTTGAATGATCTGCTGTTTTGGGATATGTTGTGTAGGGATTGGTTCGGTGTGGCTTGTTGTGATGTGTGCTTTCTGTGTATGCCCTATATTGTGTTTTCCGTGCGGTGCATTCTTTTCGGTTATGCTGTGTATGTTGTGAGGTAATTTATTTATTTGGAATGTACTTTGCTGTGGTTGTGCTGTTTAGATTCTGTGATGTGTGCTTATGTTCCTGAGTTCTCTGTTTGTTGTGTGATGCTGTGTGTCTTCAAGGTGTGGTCACTTTGTGCGTGATGTAATAGTTTTGAATTGTTTATTCTAATTTCCATGTGTTTAGCAATGGGATTGTTTACCCATGGTTGTGTTGTGTGTTTTATTTTGTGATGTCTGTGTTGTACATGTTTGTTTGTGTTCTGAACTCTGTTGAGTCTGTTAATTATGTGTTGTTAATAACGTGTTCTGTGATGTGTGTGTTGTGTGCTTGGTTTATGGTGTCTTAGTTTTCTCTTCTGGGTGTTTAGTGTCTTGTACATATTTGCTGCATATGTTTTATGTTGAATAATCTGTGTATACGATGTGTGCGTGTATTGCATGAATGTGTGCTACATCTTGTTCATACTGTGTGACTTGTGACTGATCATTTTTGTGCGTTTTGTGCCCGAGAGTTGTACGATCGGAATTGAGATGCCTGTATGTCAATATGTGCTTCTTCGCGTGTTTGTGTGTCTTTTCCATAGTGTGGGATATGTGTTGCCCAGGTCATTTCCTGGTTTGTGTGTGCTTGGCATGTGGTTTTGTTTGTGCTGTGAGCGTTTTGTCTATGTGATGTTATTTTAGCCTTTATATATTTGAGAGTTTCTCTCTGTTGGGCTTATGTTTTTTGTGTGTAACGAGGAATGTTAATGTGGGTCGTTGTGCTTTTCCGGGTTATGTGTGTAATGGAAAGTGTGTTGACACTGTCGTTGTGGTTGTAAAGTGATCCTCACTGTGTATATACTCTGGTAAAAGTCGTTCATGCCTATTATGTGCAGTTAATTGCTATGATGTGTGTGGTGTGTGTTGATTATTGTGAATATAGCTGTATTGCTGAGAGTTTGTGTGCATTCTATAATTTTGGTTTTACGGGTGGCCAGGCCAGGATTTGTTTTGTGTCAGTGTGTGTCTTGTGTGTTATATGTTGTGTTGTTTCAATTTGTGTGTGATGTGTTGTGTTTTGTGTGTTGTGTTGTTTTCCGTGTTTTGATTGTTCTGTTACATGTTTGTTACTGTGTGTGTTGTATGTGTATGTTCTACGTGGTGTCTGGTTCTTTGCTGTGTGTGCAGTGGTATTTTTGGGCAAAGTGTACACGGCAGTGTGTTATTTGTGTTGTGTGATAGAATGTGCATTCTGCTTTGTGTGGCGTATTGGGCATTCTTGTGTTATGTTTTCGTTTTTTCTAAATTTTGTGTGTGTTCTCTCTGTTGTGTGTTTGCTATGTTTTGTGAGTTTTGTGTGGGAAATGTGAGGGTAACATATATTGCTGTTCATTTTGTATGTTGCTCGTGTGTGTTCTCTTTTTGGTGTTATGTGTGAGGTAAGTGCTTTTGTGTTGTCTGGGTCTTTGTATGTCACATATGTTGCATCTATTGTGTTTGGTATTGTTTGCGTGACTGTGTATATTGTGTGTTTTGTGTGTGGCTCTCTTGGATACATGTAGTGTGCTATGAGTCTGTGCTTTGCATGGTGTTTTACGTGTTGTGTTCTCAGTTGTGTTGGCGTTCTGTGTATGCTTTTCTGAGTGTGGTGTATGGTGTGTAGTTCGTTGTCCTTTATTTGACTGTTGAGAATGATGTTACTTATGTTGAACTTTTTTTGTGTGTGTGTTTGTATGTGTGTTGTGTATTTTCCCATATGCAGCCTGTATCTTCTCTGTGTGTGCACTATGTGGTATTTGTCCCTTTCTGTGTTGTGCATAGTGTGACAAAAGGGTGTTGTATGTATGAGGTTTTCGATGAGTTGTGGATCGTGGGTGACTTGATTGACTTTCTCTCTGTGTGAGTCTTTACATGTGGTACTGTGTGTTGTTTGCTTGTGTACGGATTTGGTTTTATTTCGTGTCTCTGTTGTGGAATGTGTGGCATCTGTGTTTTTGTGCATTATTTGCTGGGTGCGTTGGCGGACTTGAATGATTTGCTGCTAGGGGATATTTTGCGTAGGGATTTTGTATGTATGTGTGTTTGCTGTGATGTTTTCTTTCTGTGTTCGTCCAACTCTGTTTTATGAGTGTGGTGTATACTTTTGGATATGCTATGTTGGCTGCGTGAGAATTTGTGTTTTGAATGTTCTTTGCTGTGATTGTGTTGCTTTGGTGCTGTGCAGTGTGCAAACGGCACTGAGTTTTACGTTTGTTGTGTAATACTGTGACTTCACTGTGTTGTCATTTTGTGTGTGCTGATATTGTTTTCTACAGCTTTTCTCAGTTCCGTGTGCTTAAAAACTGTGTTGCTTACCCATTATTTTTGTTGTGTGTGTGTTGTGTTGTCTGTGTTGTGTATGTTTTGTCATTGGTCTGAGCTCTGTTTTGTCTGTTATGTGTTGTTCTAATACTGTGTTCTGTGTTGTGTGTGTATTTGTGACTTTTGTGGTCTGTGTGTTGAGTGCGTTATACATGTTTGCTGGGTGAGTTTAACGGTTGTATGTGCTGTGCATATGTGCTCTTTGTGTTTTAAGTGGTGTGTGATATTTGTTTAGCACCCTGTGTGACCTGTGACCAAAATATTTGTGTGTGTTGTGTGTGAGTGTTGTACTTTCTGCATGGTACTGACTTTATGTGGGTATGTGTTTCTAAGTGTTGTTGCGTGTCTTTTGCATTGTGTGGGATATGTGGTTTTCCTCTATCGTACCCTTGCTTGTGTGTGGTTCGCATGTGGTTTTGTATGTGCTGTGTGAGTTCTGTGTGTGTGACTTGATTTTTGTCTGGTTGTATTGGAGAGTTTGTCTCCGTTGTGTTTGTGATTGATGCGTGTAAGGAGAAATGTGTTCAATATGGCTGTTTGCGCTTTTTCAGATTGTGGATAATGTGAAGTGTGTTGACTCTGGTTGTGCTTTGTTAGTGATCCTCACTCTGTTTTCTGATTGTATCCTGCGAAATTTGTTTATGTATGTTATCTGCCTTTATGTGCTGTGAAGCGTGTAGTGTGCCTTGATAAGTGTGAACAGTTGTTTGCTGCAAGTTCCTGTGCACTGTTTTTTGTTGTCATAGTGGTCCAGTCAGAGCTTGTTGTATATCACTCCGTGCATTTTTGTTTTAAATGTGATGTTTTCTTTTGTATTTGAAGTGTTGTGTTCTTTCCGTGTTTTCTCTATTACAAGTTTTGTGATGGTGTTTGCTTGTGTGGTGTGTGTATGTTCTATGTTTCATCTGATATGCGCTGTGCTGTAGGTGTAGTGTGTTGTTTCTGTAGTGTGAGTATGGGAGCAAGTGATTTGTTGTGTTGTGTGATTGTGGATTTTGATTTGCGCAGTTTGGTGTGTGGTGTGTGTGATTGTGTGCTTGTGTTTTCTTTAATCTCTGGGTTTTGTGTGTTTTCTCTGTGTTGTGTGTTGCCTGTGTTATGAAGAGTTTTGAATGAGATGTGTGTGGTTTACATACTTTGTTCTTTGTCTTGAATTTTTTCTGCGTGTTTTCGCTTTGGAGTTTTATGTGTGAGATATGTGTTTGTGTGTTGGGTGCACAATGTGGCTCTTTCTGTGTCATATCTACTGTATCTAGTGGGTTTCATTTTGTTTTCAATGTACTGTATGATGTGGGTACTGTGTGTGGCCCTCTGGGTCACATGTAGTGTGTGATGTGTCCATTCTTTGCATTGCTTGTAATGTATTGTGCTCTCAACTGTGCTGGTTTTCTGCACATGCTTCTCTGAGTGTGGTGTATGGTATTTGGTGGTTTTTCTGTTAATTTTGCCTTTTGTGCGTGGGTAGTTGTGTTGAAACTGTTATGTTTGTATTGTGTGTTTTCCATGGCTGGCTGATTTGGGCTTTGCGTGTGCTCTTTGTGATATGGCTCGGTTGCTGTATTGAGCATATTGATTGAAAAGTATGTTACTTCTGTCCTGACTTCATTGTTTTGTGGATAGTGTTACTATAGTGATTTTCTTTCCGAGTTTGTCTTTTTATCATGTGGTTCTGTGCATTGGCTGCTTGTGTTTGGATTTGGGTGTATTTTGGGTCTCTGTTGCAAAATGTGCATCATCTTTGTCATTTGGTGCTGTACCCTGTGTTTTGAGTGTGGATTTGAATGATCTGCTGTTTTGGGATATGTTGTGTAGGGATTGGTTCGGTGTGGCTTTGTTGTGATGTGTGCTTTCTGTGTATGCCCTATATTGTGTTTTCCGTGCGGTGCATTCTTTTCGGTTATGCTGTGTATGTTGTGAGGTAATTTATTTATTTGGAATGTACTTTGCTGTGGTTGTGCTGTTTAGGTTCTGTGATGTGTGCTTATGTTCCTGAGTTCTCTGTTTGTTGTGTGATGCTGTGTGTCTTCAAGGTGTGGTCACTTTGTGCGTGCTGTAATAGTTTTGAATTGTTTATTCTAATTTCCATGTGTTTAGCAATGGGATTGTTTACCCATGGTTGTGTTGTGTGTTTTATTTTGTGATGTCTGTGTTGTACATGTTTGTTTGTGTTCTGAACTCTGTTGAGTCTGTTAATTATGTGTTGTTAATAACGTGTTCTGTGATGTGTGTGTTGTGTGCTTGGTTTATGGTGTCTTAGTTTTCTCTTCTGGGTGTTTAGTGTCTTGTACATATTTGCTGCATATGTTTTATGTTGAATAATCTGTGTATACGTTGTGTGCGTGTATTGCATGAATGTGTGCTACATCTTGTGCATACTGTGTGACCTGTGACTGATCATTTTTGTGCGTTTTGTGCCCGAGAGTTGTACGATCGGAATCGAGATGCCTGTATGTCAGTATGTGCTTCTTCACGTGTTTGTGTGTCTTTTCCATAGTGTGGGATATGTGTTGCCCAGGTCATTTCCTGGTTTGTGTGTGCTTGGCATGTGGTTTTGTTTGTGCTGTGAGCGTTTTGTCTATGTGATGTTATTTTAGCCTTTATATATTTGAGAGTTTCTCTCTGTTGGGCTTATGTTTTTTGTGTGTAACGAGGAATGTTAATGTGGGTCGTTGTGCTTTTCCGGGTTATGTGTGTAATGGGAAGTGTGTTGACACTGTCGTTGTGGTAGTAAGTGATCCTCACTGTGTATACTCTGGGAAAAGTCGTTCATGCCTATTATGTGCAGTTAATTGCTATGATGTGTGTGGTGTGTGTTGATTATTGTGAAGATAGCTGTATTGCTGAGAGTTTGTGTGCATTCTATAATTTTGGTTTTACGGGTGGCCAGGCCAGGATTTGTTTTGTGTCAGTGTGTGTCTTGTGTGTTAAATGTTGTGTTGTTTCCTTTAGTGTGTGATGTGTTGTATTTTGTGTGTTGTGTTGTTTTCCGTGTTTTGATTGTTCTGTTACATGTTTGTTACTGTGTGTGTTGTATGTGTATGTTCTACGTGGTGTCTGGTTCTTTGCTGTGTGTGCAGTGGTATTTTTGGGCAAAGTGTACACGGCAGTACAATCAGAACACAGAGTGTGTGTGTTATTTGTGTTGTGTGATAGAATGTGCATTCTGGTTTGTGTGGCGTATTGGGCATTCTTGTGTTATGTTTTCCTTTTTTCTAAATTTTGTGTGTGTTCTCTCTGTTGTGTGTTTGCTATGTTTTGTGAGTTTTGTGTGGGAAATGTGAGGGTAACATATATTGCTGTTCATTTTGTATGTTGCTCGTGTGTGTTCTCTTTTTGGTGTTATGTGTGAGGTAAGTGCTTTTGTGTTGTCTGGGTCTTTGTATGTCACATATATTGCATCTATTGTGTTTGGTATTGTTTGCGTGACTGTGTATACTGTGTGTTTTGTGTGTGGCTCTCTTGGTTACATGTAGTGTGCTATGTGTCTGTGCTTTGCATGGTGTTTTACGTGTTGTGTTCTCAGTTGTGTTGGCGTTCTGTGTTTGCTTTTCTGACTGTGGTGTAAGGTGTATAGCTCGTTGTCCTTTATTTGACTGTTGAGAATGATGTTACTTATGTTGAACTTGTTTTGTGTGTGTGTTTGTATGTGTGTTGTGTTTTTTCCCATATGCAGCCTGGATCTTCTCTGTGTGTGCACTATGTGGTATTTGTCCCTTTCTGTGATGTGCATAGTGTGACAAAAGGGTGTTGTATGTATGAGGTTTTCGATGAGTTGTGGATCGTGGGTGAATTGATTGACTTTCTCTCTGTGTGAGTCTTTACATGTGGTACTGTGTGTTGTTTGCTTGTGTACGGATTTGGTTTTATTTCGTATCTCTGTTGTGGAATGTGTGGCATCTGTGTTTTTGTGCATTATTTGCTGGGTGCGTTGGCGGACTTGAATGATTTGCTGCTAGGGGATATTTTGCGTAGGGATTTTGTATGTATGTGTGTTTGCTGTGATGTTTTCTTTCTGTGTTCGTCCAACTCTGTTTTATGAGTGTGGTGTATACTTTTGGATATGCTATGTTGGCTGCGTGACAATTTGTGTTTTGAATGTTCTTTGCTGTGATTGTGTTGCTTTGGTGCTGTGCAGTGTGCAAACGGCACTGAGTTTTACGTTTGTTGTGTAATACTGTTACTTTACTGTGTTGTCATTTTGTGTGTGCTGGTATTGTTTTCTACAGCTTTTCTCAGTTCCGTGTGCTTAAAAACGGTGTTGCTTACCCATTATTTTTGTTGTGTGTGTGTTGTGTTGTCTGTGTTGTGTATGTTTTGTCATTGGTCTGAGGTCTGTTGTGTCTGTTATGTGTTGTTCTAATACTGTGTTCTGTGTTGTGTGTGTATTTGTGACTTTTGTGGTCTTTGTGTTGAGTGCGTTATTCATGTTTGCTGGGTGAGTTTAACGGTTGCATATGCTGTGCATATGTGCTCTTTGTGTTTTAAGTGGTGTGTGATATTTGTTTAGCACCCTGTGTGACCTGCGACCAAAATATTTGTGTGTGTTGTGTGTGAGTGTTGTACTTTCTGCATGGTACTGACTTTATGTGGGTATGTGTTTCTAAGTGTTGTTGCGTGTCTTTTGCATTGTGTGGGATATGTGGTTTTCCTCTATCGTACCCTTGCTTGTGTGTGGTTCGCATGTGGTTTTGTATGTGCTGTGTGAGTTCTTTGTGTGTGACTTGATTTTTGTCTGGTTGTATTGGAGAGTTTGTCTCCGTTGTGTTTGTGATTGATGCGTGTAAGGAGAAATGTGTTCAATATGGCTGTTTGCGCTTTTTCAGATTGTGGATAATGTGAAGTGTGTTGACTCTGGTTGTGCTTTGTTAGTGATCCTCACTCTGTGTTCTGATTGTACTCTGTGAAATTTGTTTATGTATGTTATCTGCCTTTATGTGCTGTGAAGCGTGTGGTGTGCCTTGATAAGTGTGAACAGTTGTTTGCTGCAAGTTCCTGTGCACTGTTTTTTGTTGTCATAGTGTTCCAGTCAGAGCTTGTTGTATATCACTCCGTGCATTTTTGTTTTAAATGTGATGTTTTCTTTTGTATTTGAAGTGTTGTGTTCTTTCCGTTTTTTCTCTATTACAAGTTTTGTGATGGTGTTTGCTTGTGTGGTGTGTGTATGTTCTATGTTTCATCTGATATGCGCTGTGCTGTAGGTGTAGTGTGTTGTTTCTGTAGTGTGAGTATGGGAGCAAGTGATTTGTTGTGTTGTGTGATTGTGGATTTTGATTTGCGCAGTTTGGTGTGTGGTGTGTGTGATTGTGTGCTTGTGTTTTCTTTAATCTCTGGGTTTTGTGTGTTTTCTCTGTGTTGTGTGTTGCCTGTGTTGTGAAGAGTTTTGAATGAGATGTGTGTGGTTTACATACTTTGTTGTTTGTCTTGAATTTATTCTGCGTGTTTTCGCTTTGGAGTTTTATGTGTGAGATATGTGTTTGTGTGTTGGGTGCACAATGTGGCTCTTTCTGTGTCATATCTACTGTATCTAGTGGGATTCATTTTGTTTTCAATGTACTGTATGATGTGGGTATTGTGTGTGGCCCTCTGGGTCACATGTAGTGTGTGATGTGTCCATTCTTTGCATTGCTTGTAATGTATTGTGCTCTCAACTGTGCTGGTGTTCTGCACATGCTTCTCTGAGTGTGGTGTATGGTATTTGGTGGTTTTTCTGTTAATTTTGCCTTTTGTGCGAGGGTAGTTGTGTTGAAAATGTTATGTTTGTATTGTGTGTTTTCCATGGCTGGCTGATTTGGGCTTTGCGTGTGCTCTTTGTGATATGGCTCGGTTGCTGTATTGAGCATATTGATTGAAAAGTATGTTACTTGTGTCCTGACTTCATTGTTTTGTGGATAGTGTTACTATAGTGATTTTCTTTCCGAGTTTGTCTTTTTATCATGTGGTTCTGTGCATTGGCTGCTTGTGTTTGGATTTGGGTGTATTTTGGGTCTCTGTTGCAAAATGTGCATCATCTGTGTCATTTTGTGCTGTACCCTGTGTTTTGAGTGTGGATTTGAATGATCTGCTGTTTTGGGATATGTTGTGTAGGGATTGGTTCGGTGTGGCTTGTTGTGATGTGTGCTTTCTGTGTATGCCCTATATTGTGTTTTCCGTGCGGTGCATTCTTTTCGGTTATGCTGTGTATGTTGTGAGGTAATTTATTTATTTGGAATGTACTTTGCTGTGGTTGTGCTGTTTAGATTCTGTGATGTGTGCTTATGTTCCTGAGTTCTCTGTTTGTTGTGTGATGCTGTGTGTCTTCAAGGTGTGGTCACTTTGTGCGTGATGTAATAGTTTTGAATTGTTTATTCTAATTTCCATGTGTTTAGCAATGGGATTGTTTACCCATGGTTGTGTTGTGTGTTTTATTTTGTGATGTCTGTGTTGTACATGTTTGTTTGTGTTCTGAACTCTGTTGAGTCTGTTAATTATGTGTTGTTAATAACGTGTTCTGTGATGTGTGTGTTGTGTGCTTGGTTTATGGTTTCTTAGTTTTCTCTTCTGGGTGTTTAGTGTCTTGTACATATTTGCTGCATATGTTTTATGTTGAATAATCTGTGTATACGTTGTGTGCGTGTATTGCATGAATGTGTGCTACATCTTGTGCATACTGTGTGACCTGTGACTGATCATTTTTGTGCGTTTTGTGCCCGAGAGTTGTACGATCGGAATTGAGATGCCTGTATGTCAGTATGTGCTTCTTCACGTGTTTGTGTGTCTTTTCCATAGTGTGGGATATGTGTTGCCCAGGTCATTTCCTGGTTTGTGTGTGCTTGGCATGTGGTTTTGTTTGTGCTGTGAGCGTTTTGTCTATGTGATGTTATTTTAGCCTTTATATATTTGAGAGTTTCTCTCTGTTGGGCTTATGTTTTTTGTGTGTAACGAGGAATGTTAATGTGGGTCGTTGTGCTTTTCCGGGTTATGTGTGTAATGGAAAGTGTGTTGACACTGTCGTTGTGGTTGTAAAGTGATCCTCACTGTGTATACTCTGGTAAAAGTCGTTCATGCCTATTATGTGCAGTTAATTGCTATGATGTGTGTGGTGTGTGTTGATTATTGTGAAGATAGCTGTATTGCTGAGAGTTTGTGTGCATTCTATAATTTTGGTTTTACGGGTGGCCAGGCCAGGATTTGTTTTGTGTCAGTGTGTGTCTTGTGTGTTATATGTTGTGTTGTTTCAATTTGTGTGTGATGTGTTGTGTTTTTTGTGTTGTGTTGTTTTCCGTGTTTTGATTGTTCTGTTACATGTTTGTTACTGTGTGTGTTGTATGTGTATGTTCTACGTGGTGTCTGGTTCTTTGCTGTGTGTGCAGTGGTATTTTTGGGCAAAGTGTACACGGCAGTGTGTTATTTGTGTTGTGTGATAGAATGTGCATTCTGCTTTGTGTGGCGTATTGGGCATTCTTGTGTTATGTTTTCGTTTTTTCTAAATTTTGTGTGTGTTCTCTCTGTTGTGTGTTTGCTATGTTTTGTGAGTTTTGTGTGGGAAATGTGAGGGTAACATATATTGCTGTTCATTTTGTATGTTGCTCGTGTGTGTTCTCTTTTTGGTGTTATGTGTGAGGTAAGTGCTTTTGTGTTGTCTGGGTCTTTGTATGTCACATATGTTGCATCTATTGTGTTTGGTATTGTTTGCGTGACTGTGTATATTGTGTGTTTTGTGTGTGGCTCTCTTGGTTACATGTAGTGTGCTATGAGTCTGTGCTTTGCATGGTGTTTTACGTGTTGTGTTCTCAGTTGTGTTGGCGTTCTGTGTATGCTTTTCTGAGTGTGGTGTATGGTGTGTAGTTCGTTGTCCTTTATTTGACTGTTGAGAATGATGTTACTTATGTTGAACTTTTTTTGTGTGTGTGTTTGTATGTGTGTTGTGTATTTTCCCATATGCAGCCTGGATCTTCTCTGTGTGTGCACTATGTGGTATTTGTCCCTTTCTGTGTTGTGCATAGTGTGACAAAAGGGTGTTGTATGTATGAGGTTTTCGATGAGTTGTGGATCGTGGGTGACTTGATTGACTTTCTGTGTGAGTCTTTACATGTGGTACTGTGTGTTGTTTGCTTGTGTACGGATTTGGTTTTATTTCGTGTCTCTGTTGTGGAATGTGTGGCATCTGTGTTTTTGTGCATTATTTGCTGGGTGCGTTGGCGGACTTGAATGATTTGCTGCTAGGGGATATTTTGCGTAGGGATTTTGTATGTATGTGTGTTTGCTGTGATGTTTTCTTTCTGTGTTCGTCCAACTCTGTTTTATGAGTGTGGTGTATACTTTTGGATATGCTATGTTGGCTGCGTGAGAATTTGTGTTTTGAATGTTCTTTGCTGTGATTGTGTTGCTTTGGTGCTGTGCAGTGTGCAAACGGCACTGAGTTTTACGTTTTTTGTGTAATACTGTGACTTCACTGTGTTGTCATTTTGTGTGTGCTGATATTGTTTTCTACAGCTTTTCTCAGTTCCGTGTGCTTAAAAACGGTGTTGCTTACCCATTATTTTTGTTGTGTGTGTGTTGTGTTGTCTGTGTTGTGTATGTTTTGTCATTGGTCTGAGCTCTGTTTTGTCTGTTATGTGTTGTTCTAATACTGTGTTCTGTGTTGTGTGTGTATTTGTGACTTTTGTGGTCTGTGTGTTGAGTGCGTTATACATGTTTGCTGGGTGAGTTTAACGGTTGTATGTGCTGTGCATATGTGCTCTTTGTGTTTTAAGTGGTGTGTGATATTTGTTAGCACCCTGTGTGACCTGTGACCAAAATATTTGTGTGTGTTGTGTGTGAGTGTTGTACTTTCTGCATGGTACTGACTTTATGTGGGTATGTGTTTCTAAGTGTTGTTGCGTGTCTTTTGCATTGTGTGGGATATGTGGTTTTCCTCTATCGTACCCTTGCTTGTGTGTGGTTCGCATGTGGTTTTGTATGTGCTGTGTGAGTTCTGTGTGTGTGACTTGATTTTTGTCTGGTTGTATTGGAGAGTTTGTCTCCGTTGTGTTTGTGATTGATGCGTGTAAGGAGAAATGTGTTCAATATGGCTGTTTGCGCTTTTTCAGATTGTGGATAATGTGAAGTGTGTTGACTCTGGTTGTGCTTTGTTAGTGATCCTCACTCTGTTTTCTGATTGTATCCTGCGAAATTTGTTTATGTATGTTATCTGCCTTTATGTGCTGTGAAGCGTGTAGTGTGCCTTGATAAGTGTGAACAGTTGTTTGCTGCAAGTTCCTGTGCACTGTTTTTTGTTGTCATAGTGGTCCAGTCAGAGCTTGTTGTATATCACTCCGTGCATTTTTGTTTTAAATGTGATGTTTTCTTTTGTATTTGAAGTGTTGTGTTCTTTCCGTTTTTTCTCTATTACAAGTTTTGTGATGGTGTTTGCTTGTGTGGTGTGTGTATGTTCTATGTTTCATCTGATATGCGCTGTGCTGTAGGTGTAGTGTGTTGTTTCTGTAGTGTGAGTATGGGAGCAAGTGATTTGTTGTGTTGTGTGATTGTGGATTTTGATTTGCGCAGTTTGGTGTGTGGTGTGTGTGATTGTGTGCTTGTGTTTTCTTTAATCTCTGGGTTTTGTGTGTTTTCTCTGTGTTGTGTGTTGCCTGTGTTATGAAGAGTTTTGAATGAGATGTGTGTGGTTTACATACTTTGTTCTTTGTCTTGAATTTTTTCTGCATGTTTTCGCTTTGGAGTTTTATGTGTGAGATATGTGTTTGTGTGTTGGGTGCACAATGTGGCTCTTTCTGTGTCATATCTACTGTATCTAGTGGGTTTCATTTTGTTTTCAATGTACTGTATGATGTGGGTACTGTGTGTGGCCCTCTGGGTCACATGTAGTGTGTGATGTGTCCATTCTTTGCATTGCTTGTAATGTATTGTGCTCTCAACTGTGCTGGTTTTCTGCACATGCTTCTCTGAGTGTGGTGTATGGTATTTGGTGGTTTTTCTGTTAATTTTGCCTTTTGTGCGTGGGTAGTTGTGTTGAAACTGTTATGTTTGTATTGTGTGTTTTCCATGGCTGGCTGATTTGGGCTTTGCGTGTGCTCTTTGTGATATGGCTCGGTTGCTGTATTGAGCATATTGATTGAAAAGTATGTTACTTCTGTCCTGACTTCATTGTTTTGTGGATAGTGTTACTATAGTGATTTTCTTTCCGAGTTTGTCTTTTTATCATGTGGTTCTGTGCATTGGCTGCTTGTGTTTGGATTTGGGTGTATTTTGGGTCTCTGTTGCAAAATGTGCATCATCTTTGTCATTTGGTGCTGTACCCTGTGTTTTGAGTGTGGATTTGAATGATCTGCTGTTTTGGGATATGTTGTGTAGGGATTGGTTCGGTGTGGCTTTGTTGTGATGTGTGCTTTCTGTGTATGCCCTATATTGTGTTTTCCGTGCGGTGCATTCTTTTCGGTTATGCTGTGTATGTTGTGAGGTAATTTATTTATTTGGAATGTACTTTGCTGTGGTTGTGCTGTTTAGGTTCTGTGATGTGTGCTTATGTTCCTGAGTTCTCTGTTTGTTGTGTGATGCTGTGTGTCTTCAAGGTGTGGTCACTTTGTGCGTGCTGTAATAGTTTTGAATTGTTTATTCTAATTTCCATGTGTTTAGCAATGGGATTGTTTACCCATGGTTGTGTTGTGTGTTTTATTTTGTGATGTCTGTGTTGTACATGTTTGTTTGTGTTCTGAACTCTGTTGAGTCTGTTAATTATGTGTTGTTAATAACGTGTTCTGTGATGTGTGTGTTGTGTGCTTGGTTTATGGTGTCTTAGTTTTCTCTTCTGGGTGTTTAGTGTCTTGTACATATTTGCTGCATATGTTTTATGTTGAATAATCTGTGTATACGTTGTGTGCGTGTATTGCATGAATGTGTGCTACATCTTGTGCATACTGTGTGACCTGTGACTGATCATTTTTGTGCGTTTTGTGCCCGAGAGTTGTACGATCGGAATCGAGATGCCTGTATGTCAGTATGTGCTTCTTCACGTGTTTGTGTGTCTTTTCCATAGTGTGGGATATGTGTTGCCCAGGTCATTTCCTGGTTTGTGTGTGCTTGGCATGTGGTTTTGTTTGTGCTGTGAGCGTTTTGTCTATGTGATGTTATTTTAGCCTTTATATATTTGAGAGTTTCTCTCTGTTGGGCTTATGTTTTTTGTGTGTAACGAGGAATGTTAATGTGGGTCGTTGTGCTTTTCCGGGTTATGTGTGTAATGGGAAGTGTGTTGACACTGTCGTTGTGGTTGTAAGTGATCCTCACTGTGTATACTCGGAAAAGTCGTTCATGCCTATTATGTGCAGTTAATTGCTGTGATGTGTGTGGTGTGTGTTGATTATTGTGAAGATAGCTGTATTGCTGAGAGTTTGTGTGCATTCTATAATTTTGGTTTTACGGGTGGCCAGGCCAGGATTTGTTTTGTGTCAGTGTGTGTCTTGTGTGTTAAATGTTGTGTTGTTTCCTTTAGTGTGTGATGTGTTGTATTTTGTGTGTTGTGTTGTTTTCCGTGTTTTGATTGTTCTGTTACATGTTTGTTACTGTGTGTGTTGTATGTGTATGTTCTACGTGGTGTCTGGTTCTTTGCTGTGTGTGCAGTGGTATTTTTGGGCAAAGTGTACACGGCAGTACAATCAGAACACAGAGTGTGTGTGTTATTTGTGTTGTGTGATAGAATGTGCATTCTGGTTTGTGTGGCGTATTGGGCATTCTTGTGTTATGTTTTCCTTTTTTCTAAATTTTGTGTGTGTTCTCTCTGTTGTGTGTTTGCTATGTTTTGTGAGTTTTGTGTGGGAAATGTGAGGGTAACATATATTGCTGTTCATTTTGTATGTTGCTCGTGTGTGTTCTCTTTTTGGTGTTATGTGTGAGGTAAGTGCTTTTGTGTTGTCTGGGTCTTTGTATGTCACATATATTGCATCTATTGTGTTTGGTATTGTTTGCGTGACTGTGTATACTGTGTGTTTTGTGTGTGGCTCTCTTGGTTACATGTAGTGTGCTATGTGTCTGTGCTTTGCATGGTGTTTTACGTGTTGTGTTCTCAGTTGTGTTGGCGTTCTGTGTTTGCTTTTCTGACTGTGGTGTATGGTGTATAGCTCGTTGTCCTTTATTTGACTGTTGAGAATGATGTTACTTATGTTGAACTTGTTTTGTGTGTGTGTTTGTATGTGTGTTGTGTATTTTCCCATATGCAGCCTGGATCTTCTCTGTGTGTGCACTATGTGGTATTTGTCCCTTTCTGTGATGTGCGTAGTGTGACAAAAGGGTGTTGTATGTATGAGGTTTTCGATGAGTTGTGGATCGTGGGTGAATTGATTGACTTTCTCTCTGTGTGAGTCTTTACATGTGGTACTGTGTGTTGTTTGCTTGTGTACGGATTTGGTTTTATTTCGTATCTCTGTTGTGGAATGTGTGGCATCTGTGTTTTTGTGCATTATTTGCTGGGTGCGTTGGCGGACTTGAATGATTTTCTGCTAGGGGATATTTTGCGTAGGGATTTTGTATGTATGTGTGTTTGCTGTGATGTTTTCTTTCTGTGTTCGTCCAACTCTGTTTTATGAGTGTGGTGTATACTTTTGGATATGCTATGTTGGCTGCGTGACAATTTGTGTTTTGAATGTTCTTTGCTGTGATTGTGTTGCTTTGGTGCTGTGCAGTGTGCAAACGGCACTGAGTTTTACGTTTGTTGTGTAATACTGTGACTTTACTGTGTTGTCATTTTGTGTGTGCTGGTATTGTTTTCTACAGCTTTTCTCAGTTCCGTGTGCTTAAAAACGGTGTTGCTTACCCATTATTTTTGTTGTGTGTGTGTTGTGTTGTCTGTGTTGTGTATGTTTTGTCATTGGTCTGAGCTCTGTTTTGTCTGTTATGTGTTGTTCTAATACTGTGTTCTGTGTTGTGTGTGTATTTGTGACTTTTGTGGTCTGTGTGTTGAGTGCGTTATACATGTTTGCTGGGTGAGTTTAACGGTTGTATGTGCTGTGCATATGTGCTCTTTGTGTTTTAAGTGGTGTGTGATATTTGTTAGCACCCTGTGTGACCTG